>NW_020450621.1:3105166-3286365 GCF_003343035.1 Apteryx rowi
GGGCAACCGGACCCAGGGGGCGGCGGCGCCGCGGCGGACCCCCAAGCCGGGCAAGGAGCTCCTCAACCAGACGCTGCCGGGCCCGGGGGCGGCCGCCCCCACGGCGCTGCCCGGGCGCGGCAAGGGCGCGGGCAGCGGGAGGACGCCCCCCGGCGGCGGGGGCGGCGGCGGGGCCTCGGCCCCGGCGCACGAGACGTGCTGGGGGTACTACGACGTGAGCGGGCAGTGGGACAAGGAGTTCGAGTGCAACAACAGCCTTACGGGGTTCCGCTACTGCTGCGGCACCTGCTTCTACCGCTTCTGCTGCAACAAGCGCGCCGAGAAGCTCAACCAGAGCCTGTGTCGCAACTACAAGAGCCCTGAGTGGGCCCACCCCACCACCTCCAGCGGTGCGCTGCCCGCCGACGGCAGCAACGGCGCTGATGGAGACGCCAACAAGTACGACCCGGACAAGGACAGCACCAATGCCACCGTCTACATCTCGTGCGGGGCCATCGCCTTTGTGCTCATCGCTGGCGTCTTCGCCAAGGTGGCCTACGACAAGGCGCGGCGYCCACCCCGGGAGATGAACATACACAGGTGCGATCCTTCCCCCGCTTCCAGCACCCCTTCTATCTAGGGACACTCTCTTGACCAAAGGTTCTCCCTTCGCATTGTTTGTTCAAAGGTTCCCCTTTCAGACCATCTGTCCAAGGGTTCCCCCATTGCACTACCTGTCCAAGGGGTCCCCCTTTGAACCACGTGTCCAAGAGTTTCTCCTTTGCCCTGCCTGTCCAAGGATTTCCCCTTTGCACCACCTGCCCAAGGATTTCCCCTTTGCACCATCTGTCCAAGGGTTCCCCCTCTTCCCAATCTCGCCAGGGGTTCCCCTTTGCACCATCTGTCCAGGGGTTCTCCTTTTACACTGTCTGTCCAAGGGTTCCCCCTCTGCACCATCTGTCCAGACACATCGCTCTGGGACCTCCCCTCCAGGCCCCTTCCCACTTCCCTACCAGGGATCCCTCTGCACTGCCTGTCCAGGGGCCCATCCTGGTGCACCTCTAGCCTCCATCCTCGGGGAAGCACCGTGGGACTTTCTCCCCTTTCCCCCCCCCCCAGCCCCCTCGGCACCCCACACGGCGCGCTGCCATGAGTGAGTCTGGCCTCCCGCGGGCCGCCCGCCCCGCGCCCCTCGGCCCCGCGTTCAGCACCGGCGCCGCGGACAGCTCCGCCGCGCCCCGCGCAGCGCTGCGCTCGCTCCCGCCCCTCTCCGCGGGGCTGCCTCCTCCCCGCTCCGCCGCCCTGCCCGGCCCCCTGCCCTCCCCCCCGGCTCCCTCTAATTATCTCGAGGTGCAGCCGAGAAGCCCCAGCCCCCGGGGGTACTTCTCCGCCTGGCGCTAAACTCTCCTGATGAGGGGCGCTCCCTGGACCCACCAGGGAGAAGTTCAGAAAGTGCCAAGTGAACTGCTCTATGTCCTCCAGGCAGGTCCCCTTGCCCTACAGTCCCAAAGGGTATTTAGGGAAAGGAGCGATATCAGGGAGTGGCTTGTTTTGTTTTGTTTTGTTTTGTTTTTGTCTTCCCCTAAATCAAGATAACTCAAGCTACTAGTCTGTCCTTTCTAGCTGTCTACTAGGGAAGTAGTTTGATTTCCTATTTGCAGTGATTTTATGCATTTTTGTTTTAATGTTTTTCGTAAGATAAAACAGTCCAAATGTGTTGAAGAAAGTACTGTTTAAAAGGTAAAAGCTTCTCCTTTCAGACAAATGCATGCACTTTTACAACTCATTTTTGGTGAAAAAGTCCCTGCAAATGATGTGTGCTTCTCATGTGCTGGGAATCCAAGAGGTTTCCGCATCTGAACATATAAATTGGTGAGGAGTTTCTTTATAAGAACAGTTGGTAGCACACTGATGGGAAGAGTGCCTATCTCTAGCAGATCATGCTTAATTTAAATAATTTTAATTAAAAACTTTTAATCAACACAAACAAAGCCCTTGACCGTATTTTTAAGGCTGAACTTCAAATGGAGTTAACAGTCCTAGGGTAGGAATTTTAGGTTTTTTACACAGAAAAAGAACTGAAAAAGTGTCACAGTTTTTATTTCTTTGGTGAGATCTGTTTTATTTAGTCTCCTGTTTTTATCAGAGTACGCACACATGGGTGCTGGCTGGTGTAAATTGTCACGTCTTTAATGAGGCCAAAAAGTAATGCTGGTTTACATTTGCTGAGGATCTAGCCCATGTTTTCTAACACAAACACCACTGCTGTGAGAAAATAACTTTGCAGTGTTAAAAACATTGTAATATCTCTGAGGTCACTTGTGTCTGTGCAAAAAGCATCCTGAAAGCAGCTTAGTCAGGAAATAGATTCTTTTTCATATTTTCTTAAATAAGGGCTACTTCCCCCAGTGTCCAGCTCTTTTGGCTTCAAGACAACTGTGCCCATTTATAACAGCCAAACAGTCTTATCTTCACACTAGATTCAGAAATTTGACACTGATGCCCATATGTTACTTCTGCTGTAGCTCCAGTGTGTTGCAGGGCTGGATCCTACACCCTTTGAAATCAGAGACAGTGTTGCCAGACTTGTCTAAATTATTCCTGATGTTTTCATKTCTTTGATGCTCGCTTTTCTTTATTTAGATAAGTTCTGGTAAAATGATTCACCTGTGTGTAGAAGTATGAATGGCAGATTGAGTGCTTGGAAAGCTTGACTTTCAGTGAATTTTAAGGAATTGATTGACTTGTATAATATGATAGCTGGTAAAAGATTATACCTTTTGGTGATGTGTTACTTGAACTTGATCAACACTGCACGATGGTTTAAATATTATGAAGTGCATTTCCAGCAGATAAGGTCTACATCAGTCTAAGGAATAATTCTATCTACAATCTAAACAATGTAAATATGTGGAGTGAAATGGTTTGTCTTTGTTTGCCTCTGAGAACTACTGCTGAGTAACAGGGAAGAATCAAAACCAGAATGAACAGAATGTAGTCAGATATTTATATTTTTTTGAGGCTATGTCAATTGGAGTTAAGTGTAACATCCAGAATAATTCACTGTAGTGGTGATGAGAAGTGCATTAAATCTCAGTGTGCATCCCACCAAAATCTCTGGAGTGAGAAGAACAACAGCTTAAACAAAAATCATAACAGTCCTAGAAAAAGCCCATCATGAGCACTRTTCTACACCCAGGGAGATTAAGCAAGACTTCTTCACACTTCAGCACAAACAATATCACACTTTAAATTTTGTTTTGCAGTAAAGAGATACAAATGGTTGGTTAGCAGAATTGTATGTAGATGTTATGTCTTTGCAAAGTTCTCATTCAGCTTTTAGAGAAAATCCTTGTTAACACAGTTAGAACATTTTGATGGGTACAGGGCTCATTTATGGCTTTTGATAGAAAAGAGAGTTTACACATTCACAGCAGAGCCRTTGCTCTCATGTGAAATGAAAGGCCGACTGTGCATTGAGATATGCGTGTGCATTTCAGAACTGAAAATTCAGTCTTGTTTGAAGGCACTAGCATGCACCTTTAAAGCAGAGGCACTGCTGTGATTCTGGGATGAGCAGTTTTAGTAACTGATACTTAGGTTCATTTCTAAGAGTAGTAAGTGAAAGTGCTTGAAAAAACAGAAGCTAAAATATTCCTAGTTTACAGAAACATTTGCAATGTTCTAAACCTAACAGATTTTTTTAATGATTATAGTATCTTTCAGCCTGACTGTATATGACTACCTCTTGCTTCAGAGTTACGTAGACAGAACTAATGCGTTTTGAGCTCTAGATAGAAACTAAAGCTGATTTTGAAGAATTTTACCAAGCAGTGCTTTGTATGGTGTTGCCCTCTGTCCTCTGACTGCATTTGTGTGGACAATGGTCAGTTTTCAGGATTTTTTTTTTTTCCCAAAGCATTTCTTGAGTGGGTAGAGTATTTTACTTAATTTAAGTATGGGAACCAATTGGGGAACCTTTGACAGCAGACGAGGAATCTCAGCTGTTTGTTTTCAAAGCTGATATGGTCTTCTGTAGTAAAGGGGGATGACCCAGAATATTCTCTTCCAGTACTCATGACCTTAAATCCCTGTACTACAGTACATAAATAATTCAGTGCTAGTAGTATTACTCCGTGACCCCTATTTAGCCCTCAGCAGCAGTAACCATTGCACTCATTACCCAAATAAGAATGCACAAATTGGAAAACTCTTTAGCGTTTACAGCTAGGGTTTGAAATGTTACCAGTCATTTGCCACACGCACAGCTGGAGCCCTCCCTTGTTTGCAAGCCAGAGACAGATAGCGGCAGTGATGGCCCTGGGGCAATGGTGGAAAGCCCAACCATTTCTCTTGTAGCTGCTGAAAAGCAGTGCTGTGATTTTTCCCAGTAAACTAGATCTGTCCCCTGTTAAAAGGCCGTTTTCCACATCTGTCCCTGCATCATGTGTGTCCAAGGAATGCTTTAGCTTCTGAAAGGGAGAAGGGGCAAAAGCACCTTCTGGTCAGGGAGCTTCATGTTACCCTACACCCAGGTTATATTTGTTGCTACAAAGAGAGTTATTCGTGCTACTCTTTTCTTCAACATCTGCCTTGCATCCTCTTTTCTGTGAATAACAGTGACCGTTTTTATAAATGAACAGCCTTTTCCCAAGTAGCAGTCCCAGTTAAAGTGATCAATTTCTTGCCATATTTACTCCGCAGCTCTGAATTTCAGCAGAAACCTGAGGCAATGGATCCGTTTGTTCACAGATCCAGCAGGGCTGCACTGTTTTGCTATCTTAAAATTTTGGAGATTTTCTCTTGCTGCGGGCTGCATCTCAGCACAGCACTTGTGCCCTATGGTTGCTAGAGGAATCACTGGAGAACAGCTAGTTTCAGACCTCTTCACTAACGGTGGAGCTTGTAAAACTACCTATCTCTAGACTTGGTTTTGCAATTTGGGATCACAGCTGGTTCAGCTCTGCTCTCGGAGGTGTGCGTTTCTTGAGCTAAACAATCAAATTTTATGCCTCCCCAGGGCTGTGGGARAGTGCTGTGAACATGCACCTGGCCGTATGGGCTGTACAGAAGATTTTCTGACACTGTTAACATTTTCTTTCTCTTTTGGCTGGTTTCTTTTTATGCTCTGCTTATTTTTACCCCACTCTGTTTTGTTCATCTGAGTCACTCATGTGTTTTTCATGTGCTCTTTGCCCTGCTTTATATTGTTTATTCCTGATGGCTTCTGATTTTCTTCTCTGAAGTGCCCTGTTTCTCCCATAGGCACAGAATATAGGTCCACAAGTAGATGCCAGACGTGATTAAACTAAAACAGAAAAAGGCACAATCTTGTTGCCTCACAGAAGTTACTCCTAAACAGTTTTCTGTTTCAAACCAATACTGGACTCTATTCTAGTGTAACTTCCATACGGTGAGAAGCTCTGAATCTGATCTTGTTTTCCAGTGATGAACTGCCCATTTCCAGCTAGCCAAGATGGGATATATATTTCTGTGCATGTATTTGTACAAAACATTTTTCTTTTGCTTCACTTACATGCCTTGGGGAAAATTCAGTGTGAGGCTGTGGTCACAGTTTGCACAGTTTGGTGGCTGATTTTTGCCATACTTTCCTTGCTGACTCTGTCTTTTAAAGAATCTGGCTTTGGTAATGGCACAGAGGCTGCCCAGCTGCCTCTATTTGAGTCCTCTTTTTCTCTTGAACTTCACTCAGTAAGAGTGTCTACTCTCAGAAACCATACTCCCTTCACCAAATCTTTTCAGTGTCTCTGATTCCCATTTATTTAACATTTTTTCTGCTTTCTAATTATCTTTCTCCATTACTAACCCTCCATCACAAGGTGTCAAGGGAAGCCTGTCTAGCTCTGAACTTCTGTTTCTTTTAGTTTTGCAGTCTCTCATGTCCTTAACTACTGGTTGATCTCTGTGTCTTTGAGATCAGAAGCCTTTTAAAACTTCTGTTTCACATAAGATCTGAACCTTATCAGGAAAACTAGATCTCTCTCTTTTTTTTTTTTCCCACCTGCCTTTGCCACTACTCGCATGAGTGATCTGCATTTCCTTAGATCTGCGTGTGCTATATAACGTGGCGGCCTCAAATGTCTCATTACCCAGGCAGATGAGCCTGGCATTCTTTCACAATAAATATTTTGCTGCAGTTTTAGCTCTTGTCCTATCTCCTTTGTGGCAATGACAGAGTTCTTCAGAGAAAGTCTGATTTTCTTTGATAATTTTAAAGTCTCTTAGTTGTGCCTACAACATAGGATTTGGTGCAAAATAGCTATCTTGTGGAAGTGACTGCTTATGTGTGCACTCGCTTATTCTTCAAGGAACATATACACCAAGCACTGTGATTGTCTTTGTCCATGCAGACACACAAACAGAAGCAACAACCGACAGAAAAATTGCACCAGCTGAGCTCTTAGCATAATTTATGCAAAGATTTTCATGACTCTGAAGTCCTAAGTAAGCCCTCCTRTTTTATTTTATCTCCTCTCCCTGATCAAGACTGGTGCTTAGTTCTTTTTTTCTGTATGATAACACTGTTTCTAGTTCTTTCCAGCATCCAAGCTGGATGCATCATTCCTGAATGTGTCACTTTGCCAGGTTCTCCTTGTAGCTCTCTTAAGCAAAGTAGGACTATGCCAGGTTAGTAACTGGGCAAAAGTCTAGCAAGGGAAGCATCGATGCTTTGAGGAAGCAGTCTCGATAGTACAGCAGGTGGCAGCCTGCTCTCTGGCTTGCTGCGAACACAACACCCTCGATGATGCTGGGGGAAATAACTGCTGGAGGCGTCAACATCTTAGTGCCACTCAGTGTCCCTAAATAGCCTGTGGCTGTGTTTTAGAGGTAGATCTTTACCGTTGGTGCTCTGGCCACTTTCTGCTCCGAATAACAGCACTCTGCAGACAAATGCGAGTTGGAAACCTTTATTTTTACCTTCTAATTACAAAATCTTTACATAACAGCCTTTTTTACTTTGAACCTGATGTGTGATATTCCAAAGCTACTAGTACTATCTGTTGTGAGTTTAGCAATTGTAATAAATCCTGTGCCTACATCACAGTTATATTTGGAGACTTATTCTATATGTACAGTAGTGTTAGATGTGTAAAGCACTTAAGACTCCTTGTATTAAGATGCACATTCTAAGTACTGCTGATATTTACTACCCTCGACATATACACTAGAATAAGGAACCTGTTTCAAATGAAAGAGCTTTACTCTCCTGTTACTGATTCCATCTCACCTTTTAAACACAGGAGATATGATGGTCTCCCAGCAACACCTGTTTCTTTGCTGATTTTTCAATAACTTCTATGCCACTTCTGTTTTAGCTGAAATATCTGTTCTGTATGCATGCAAGAAGAATGGGTGTGTATCTGTAATGTAATGGCATTACCTGTGTGTTAGTTTTGAGTTCACCAAAAAGAGAGAGTCAGGAATAACTCAAACCTCACTCATGTTGTCATAATCGGTGGTGAGGATCTGGCCTTTAGTACATAAATAATTAAGTTTTAAATGAAATTTGCTCTTAAAGCAGGACTTAAACACAAAGAGCTTCACGGATAATTATTGCATTTGGCATGGATGGATATTTTTCAAAAGACATCTGATTTTTTTCATGTAATATTTATTTCTAAGAAAGAATATTTACTAACTTATGCAGGATGCAAGTGCAAAAATGCTTCCCTCTTGGAAGGGTGTCCTCAAGCTTTATTATTTTTTTTTCCATCTAAACTCCAGGCATGCAATCACCCATTCCTGTACACAAAGACATGTGCTCACACACACACACACACATGCACATGCACTCACACTGGCATACCCCACGTGTCCACTCAGGTAACTGTTAAGGAGCATTTCCAGCATTCCTCTCCGGAAAGCCTGCTCGGAAGCGATAGTTGCTTTTATTTCTTGCCACTGCAGAGTCTGGTTATCTCTTTTGCTGACCTGAGAGCTGTGCATCTCTAATATGCTGGACTGCCACTCTTTCTTGCTCCGTACCAGACCTTGCTAAATTATAGTGGCTAGTGGAAGGAACTAGGGAAGAGGTTTGGCAGCCCTGTGGTCAAGACTCACAGCTCACGCTTTGCAGCAGACGCAGCTATACACTAGTCTTCAGAATAGAAATGTTTGGCCCTGCTTTTCAGCATCTCCAGGAGAAAGTGTAAGGAACTCATGAATTGGAGAAGGCTCTGAACGCACTGTATTTAAACAAGCAAACATAGGATATAGCTGAAAATAGACTAGTCACTACAACCAAGCCCCTGCACTTTCTGAAACAGAAGCCGCTTTGGCAGAGTTGCTTCCATGAGGAAGAGATTTCCTCTCATAGGAGCTGTTGGCAGCAGGATCCTTCTATTTCCCTCCTGTGTATCAGTTTTCAGTGGTGTTTGTCAGGCACTACTGTGTAATCAATTAAAGCCCCATCATTCTGGTGGTAAGATCAAAGCACCGTCAGAAAATGTGGTCGGACATGTGCCCTGTGGGTGGTGCCAGGGAGGCAGCAGAGCCTGGGAGAGCTGCTGAAGGGAGGCGTAGAATGACTTACCTGCCTTTCCTCTGCCGTTTTACAGCTAGCACGGGGGAATAATGCAAGTGAGCAGCATCCAGCTGGCAGAAATTGCTGGGTGGGAGCCTGTATGACAGGATAGTACAGGCTCTGTCAAGGGCAGCACGTGGCTTTGTGTGGTCGGCGTTTGAAACTCCACAAGGCACACGGCAGGTCTGGAGCCAGGTGCCAAGTCAAACCATGAATAACGTATGGCCATCCTCTGATGGACTTGCCCACTGACTGTAATCCCTCTCCCTTTGGAGACATCTGTCCCTTCCAGGTGAGCTATCTCTGTGGCTGAATGAATCACCTCTCAAGCCTAACTGCCTTGCTTTCTGGCTAGTGAGAGAGCGTAGGGGAGTCTTTAACCTCACTTTTTTTTAAGCATTTGTAGTGAAATCCTGGCCATGCTGAAGTCGATTGGAGCTCTGCCACAAACTCCATCACAGCTATGCTTTTAGCAGACTTTTAGCTCAGCCAGACACTTATCTTTTTATTGTGCTCTGCCAGATCCATTTGGACATTCTTTTTTCAATTCTTCCCCAAATTCTTATGGACTTGGAACAGGCAATTCTGTTTTTAAATCCCCACCTGCCCATTTGTGAGGAAGCCAGGTCCCAAAAGAGAGGGGATTTTCAGAAGGCACTGGAGTGAAATTTTGTGTGTGTACAACCTGCGCTATTGGAAATAGTCAGTTCTTTTCCCATCCAGCAGTCAAAGAGCTCTCCACGCCTGACTTATTTCCCACAGGCCACATCCCAGTCTTCTGGAGCTGCCAGCAAGTCTCCCGTTGTCTTCAGAAGAAGGGATATCTGTGTACACGTTCCTAATATTAACTAGTGTTGAAAGGCTGTGGGAACTGGGAGAATAGGTACCCAGGGACACCAGTTTCAAAAAAGACTATGGTGATGGACAGCGCTTTTCCATCCTGCTGTTACCCCATAGGTAGTTAAGACAGGAGATTAAGTTTCTTTGCTGGGTCTGTGAATGTGTGGTTTGTACTACAGCGAGTCGGTACTTCACAGTCCCTGCAAATTCACCTTCTCTCTAGCCGTGAAGTCTTTTCAGCCCCTCCAGGTGAATCTTGCTTCTCCACTGTACCCATTCCTTTCCTCTTCAGCTGCCTGAAGTCCATCCAGCTGACACAGGGCCTGTGCTTCCCTCTGAAAATCAGAGTTTCTGTTAGCTAATACATTAAGCTTTATTATAGCCACCTGAGAAACAATGTCACAACTCAGGACAGTATAAGTCAAAGGGCTTGATCCTTCAGACTCTACTGTGGTGTGCAGCCTTGAGAACTGGCATATTAAGGCAGGTAGAAGAGCAGGCACTACCCAAAATCTCTTACAGCTCATTACAGAGCAAAATGCCAGTGTGTGGCAAACTCTCTTCTTAAACCAGCCGTTGCTCTCTGTTTCAGTTCTTTGATTCTCTTTGTCCCTGCAGTGTGTGTCTGGGTGTTTTTTTCTCCATCCCAAGAGGAGAGGTTATTTGTTAACTGGCGACACCTCCATCAAAAACAATCCCTCCTTTTTGTACATACAGTCCGTGCCAGCAATGCGAGTTCTACATTTCCATTGGAGTTTTTTTTTTTTTTTTCCCCTGGAGATTGGAGGGTGATGCAAGAACTCTGACAAACAGCCAGGGATACCTGGGAGGTGTTTATTCAGATGGAGATTTGTTGGCCAGCGAACAAAGCACTAGACTGGGAATATGTGGGCTCTGGTCCTAGCCCTGTCACAAGTTTCCTCAGTGGCTTTAAGGAAATCCTTTCCTCTTCAGTCCATAGAGCAATTAAGAGCAAGGAGTTCCTCACCACTGGTGCAGGAGACAAGCAAATGGCCATGCTGGCAAATGGCCCTGCTGAGACCAGGAAGCTAAAGAGTCAGTAGTGGCTATAGAAAATGGGAAAGTTTCATAGTGTGAAAGATATTGCAGAAAGAGCTGTTTACAGAAATGGAGATGGAGCTCCCTAAGCCTGGGCTTGTCATCAATTACATTGCCCAGCCTGGAGAAACCCACTGGAAACATTGCTTTAGATGGGCCCCAGAAGGACCAGGATCAAGTTCCTAATCAGAATTCCCTCCACTGTGCTTTGAGCTCGTTTCTTTGTGGTGTCTTGAGGTTGGATCCTCCAGATTGATAATATGGTTTGACTGCAAAGACTTTCCACAATCACAGAATAAAAATAATTGAAGTTGGAAGGCCCTCGAGATCATCTAGTCCAGCCTGCCTGCTCAAAGAACAGTAAGCTAGAGCAGGTTGTTCAGGACTTTGTCCAGTCAGGTTTTGAATATAACTGAGGATGGAGAATCCACAACCTCTCTGTGCAACCTGTTCCAGTGTTTGATCACACTCATGACATTTTTTTTTCTTTTTTCTTATGTTTAAATGGAATTTCCTGTATTTTAATTTGTGCCCATCACCTCTTATTGTTTCACTGGATACCACTGAGAAAAGTCTGGCTCCATTTTCTTTACTCCTTCTCATCAGGTATTTATACACACTGATAAGATCCTCTCTGAGCCTTCTCTTCTCCAGGCTAAACAATCCCACCTCTCTCAGCATCTCCTCATATGACAGATGATCCAGTCCTTTAACCAACTTTGTGGCCCTTTGCTGGACTCATCCAGTATGTCTGTCTTGTGCTGGGGAGCCCATAACTGGACAGAGAACTCCAGGCATGGTCTCACCAGTGCTACCAGAGCAGAAGGGAAGGATCACCTCCCTTGGCCTGCTGGCAGTACTATGCCTAATGCAGCTCAAGATCCTGTTGGCCTTCTTTGCCTCAAGGGCACATTGCTGGCTCATGTTCAACTTGATGTCCACCAGAACCCCCAGTCCTTTCCTGCAAAGCTGCTTTCCAGACAGTTGGCCCACAGCTTGTAATGTGCATCGGATTATTCCTTTCCAGGTACAGGACTTTCCATTTCCCTTTGTTGAACTTCATAAGATTCCTGTTGTCCCACTTCTCCAGCCTGTCAAGGCCACTCTGAATAGCAGCATCTGCTGTATCTGGTGTATCAGCCACTCCTCCCAGTTTTGTGTCATCAGTGAACTTGCTGAGGGTTCATTCTGTCCCATCGTCCAGGTCATTGATGAAGATGTTAAACAGTATTGGTTCCAGTATTGACTCTTGGAGGGCACCAGTAGATATTGGCCTCCAGCTGGACTTCATGCTGCTGATCACAACCCTCTGAGCCTTGCAGTTCAGCTGGTTTTTGGTCCACCTCACTGTCCACTTGTCTAGTCTGTACTTCATCAGTTTGTCAAAGAGAATGTTATGGGAAATAGTGTCAAAAGCCTTGCTGAAGTAAGCATAACTGATATCCAATAGTCACCTCTCATTCACTGAGCTGATCATCTTGTTGTAGAAGGCTGTTGAGTGGGTTAAACATGATTTCTCCCTTGTAAATCCATACTGACTACTCCTAATCATCTTCTTGTCCTACATATGTTTGGAAATGGCTTCTGGGATTATTTACTCCATCCCCTTCCCATGGATTAAGATGTGGCTGACCAGCCCATCATTCCCTAGATCTTCCTTCTTGAACTTCTTGAAGATAAGAGTGACATATGCTTTCTTCCAGTCCTCAGGAATCTCCTCTGGTGGCCATGACCTTTCAAAGATAATGAAAAGTGTCATCACAGTGACATTATCCATCTCTCTCATCACTCATGGGTGCATTCCCATCAGGTCCTGTAGACTTGTGTTTGTTTAGTTTCTTCAAATGTCCCATAATCTGATCCTCCTTCACCACAGGTAAATCCTCCTTGTTTCAGGTGCCTGGGATTCCTGAAAGCTGGTCTTACCAATAAAGACAGAGGCAAAGACGTCACTGAATACCTCAGCCTTTTCCACGTCCTTTGTCACCAGGCCCCTGCCCCATTTAGCAGCGGGCCCCCATTTTCTCTTCCCTTCCTTTTGCTGATGATATACCTGCAGAATTCCTTCTTGCTACCCTTCACATCCCTTGCCAGATTTGACTCCAGGTCTGCTCTGGCTTTCCTAACCCCATCCTTGCATACTCAGAGAGTGTATCTATATTTCTCCTGGATCACCTGACTGTGCTTCCATCTCTATGCTTCCCTCTTACATGAGAGTTTTGTCAGGAAATCCTTGTTCAACCATGCATGCTTTTTGCCACCCATGCTTGACTTCCTGCACATCGGGATGGATCATTCTTGAGCTTGGAGGAGGAAATACTTGAAAATCAGTCAGCTCTCCTGAAGCCTTCTTCTCTCCAGGACCATGAGATCCTCTAAGCAGAGCTCTGAACAGACCAAAATCCACTCTCCTGAAGTCCATGGTTGTGATCCTGCTGTTGGCCTTGTTTCCTCCTGTCAGGATCCTGAACTCCAGCACCTCATGATTACTGCAGCCAAGGCTGCCGCAGGTCTTCACATCTCTGACAAGTTTTTCATTGATTTTGAGTATGAGGTCCATCAGAGCACCTCCCCTTGTTGGCTTCTAGACCTGTGTCAGGAAGTTATCATCAATGCACTCCAGAAATCTTTTCAATTGCCTGTGCCCTGCTGTGTTGCCTTTACAGCAGATGTCAGGATGGTTAAAATCCCCCATGGTGATCAGGGCTTGCAAATCATTACTGATGTTTTACACCCCTATTGCACAAAGGAGCTCCTCTGTCCCCTCCCACATCTCTGTGCTAAGACTCTGAAATAAGGATACTCTCCACATATCCCCTGGATTTCACACTCTGCCTTTTCTTCACTGGGGGTTTGCTCCTATCTGTTTCCTTGATTGTAAACTCTTCCACTCACTTTGTCCTTGTTCTGTTTTTGTCTTCCATCACCCCCTGCCATTGCGTATCTCCTGCCTTACCTTACCTTCACCCTCTTCTCTTTTTAGCAAAGCCTGTTGATTGTGCCTTTCATCTTCAGGGTCGCAGCTAACACCCAACCTTGCTACCTTCTTGTCCATACCCATTCCTCCTGGCCCTTTTTATTTCCAAGAAGTCTTTCTTTTTCCTTTTTAAAGGGGCCACAACTGTTACTTTGCACCGAGCTCTGATTCTTGTGCTCATCCTACTGTGTTTCTTCCCCCAAAACTCACTTAGGCCACCCCTAGTCTAGAGTTACCTGGGAGCCTTCCATGCTGAGGCACCTGAAAACAGGAGCTAACCTGATGTGCCTTGCGATGTCCTGCCATACAGACATCAGTAGTCTGCTCCCATGCTGGTAGTCCAGTGGAATAACACTCCTGATGTAAATACTTCTATTTTGGATTTATGTGGAAAGGTGCTTTAGTGTTCTCGCTTAAGTGACATTAATGAAGAAGCTGTCATAAATCATTATCTCAGGATATGATTGCACAGTTACTCAGCTCTGGCATCTCCATCCTCTAGCACAGGTAACATGTTTCACTGAGTGGGGTTTGTTTTTCCAAGATAAGAGATGTTTGGCACAGAAAGACTTTTGAGTGTCTCGTAGCCTTGTCCCATGGCCCTTGTGTAGGTGAGTAGGATGCTGTTGACATCAGTGACACTAGTTGTATCCAAATGGCTGCACACACAAGACCCAAATATTTACAGTGTCTTTGTTACTCTGCTTGAAGCTTTTAGTGCACAATTAAACAGCTGTGCCCAAGTGACTTACGCAGACCAGATCCTTCCTCAGTTGAAAGCAAYGGACCTTCCATCAGCATTGGATTCAACCCACTGTGCTTTATGGAAATAAACCTGATCAAACACAACATTGTGATTGAATTATCAAGTCACTAACCAATGTGCTCCAAGCCTGACTTTCTCCTCCATCTCTAATTTTTTTTTTTTTCTGATGTTGCTGTGCAGTCTTTTTTCTCTCTCTGGAGACATTAAAGAAGAAAACAAAGAGTGAGTATTAAGGACAGACAGTTTGGTATGTTTAGGGCATAAAAAGATCACCCCTTCAGCAATCATATCATTTTAGACCTATACACTTATGATTTATGTCAGCTTTTGACAGTTGTGTTCAATTTATCTACTGTATAGTCTAATACAGCAGTAGAATGAAAGGCAGCCATCACTTTCCTGAGTGTCACTTGTGATTTCGTCAGTTCTTTTGAGAGTAATAGTCTCCTCCCTTCCATGCTTCTCTCACCTGACTAGAAATTATTTCCTTGTTATATTGTGACCAACAACTAGCCCGGAGAGTACCTCTAGTTACAGTTCCTTCAGGATGAAAAGTAAATAAGGGATTATATTAGAAGGGTTTTTCTTTCTTAGCATGTGAGTTTTAATTGTGTTGGTCATAAGGATTAGTGAATTCAGATCCTGGCTGTAACTAAGGATCAACCAAGCATAGCTTTATCAGAAATTGTTCACAGACTGGAATATATCCCAGACACATGTTTTTGTGCTCACGATGGGCAGCAAGCCCTTGGGATTCAGCTCTCAGGTAGATAATGACAGAGGGGATGAGACATTTCTCACTGGCTCCGATCCCTTCAGAGCATATTCACTTTAATTGCCTCAATTGTTTTTAGCAAATAAAGACAAGCTGTCCATCCAGGAAGTAAGGAAGCCATATTCTTAGGACTATATCAAATACCATTCAGAGATAAATAAACGTAGGAGAACAGATCAAAGTATCAGGAGAAACAAGATGACCTACAGCATGCAGTGGCCTTAGGCTCAGAATCATAGCAGAATTTAAGTTGGAGGAGACCTCTGGAGGTCTCTAGTCCTACCATCTGCTGAAAGCAAAGCCAGCTTCAATGCTAGATGAGGTTGTTCAGGGCCTTGTCCAGCTGACTTTTGAAAATCTCCAAGGATGGAGATCCCTCAACCTTGCTGGGTCCCTGTTTCAGGGTTTTACCACCCCCACTGTGATCTTTTTTTTTTCCTTCATAGCCCAGTGGAATTTCCCTTGTTGCAACTTGTTACAATTTCCTTTTGTCCTTTTGTCGTGCGCCTCCAAGAACAGTCTGGCTCTGTTTTCTCTGCAGCTCCACATTCTTTAGTGGGGGAATACAAGCAGATCCTCTCTTAGCCTTCTCTTCTTCAGGCTAAACAAACTCAGCTCCTGGGACAACTGGTCTTTTGCTCCGCCATCACCATTCCACCAACATCTCCAACTCCAGATACTCTTTTTTTTTTTTTTAAACTTCTTGTACTGCCTCTTTGCACCTTATCCTACACAGCCCCTTCTGAATATATACCAATCCCTGGCCTGATCTTTCCTGCCCAGCTAGCTCTACTATATTAGGCTAAGTGGTAAATAGTGTTTTAGTGTTATCCACACAGTCATCTTCCTCTGTACTTTGAGTAATTGCACTCTTGACACTAGGATTGTCTTCTACAAGTGTTCAAAATGATCCCAAGTCACCAAGGGCTAGTAAATAATAATCCTAATACAATCTCTGTGACTGAAAAATGACTCTTAGCATTTCTGTACTGCAGATATCATTAAATGGTCATCAGATGCTTAATATATCTTGAAGATATGTACTAAGGGCTCAGTTCTGCCAACCTGCTGTCTTTAGAAAATGTGTTGTCTCCAAAGGGATGTACTGGACACTGGTGCCAAATAGATAGACTTGGTTTAACTCCAATATTCTCCCCAATCAGCAAGATCTGTAATGCATTGGGGAGGTATTTGCCTAGAAAAGTCATCAGGGTTACTGGTGGCTGAATGAATCCTCTCTTCAGGAAGGAACTGCACAGTTGCATAGGGCAGGGACTTCAGTCTCTGACTTCTGTTCCTTGTTCTGCCACTCACTTTCTGTATAACCTTGGGCAAGGGGACAAAATTTCAAATGTCCTGTAATATGGTGACCAGTTTGTGATACCTCAGACATGATTATAAAAGATGGTGAACACCTATAGATACGTATCAAGCAGTGGGAATTCATCATTTTTTTGGAGAACACCAAATATCAGATCTGCTCTTTCAGTGAAGAATAATGATAGGAGCAAACAGAAGGAATCCCTAACACTAAGTACCTATCTCTTATTGCTGCCACCTTCACCTCACTCTGAACATATCTTAGCATAAGAAAAATCTGTGCTCTCATGTCCCTGAATGTGACAACCTCTTACTCCATCAGTTAGTATGTGTGCACATATACACATCATATAACTGCTTATAGCCTCTATGGCTGCTCTCTCTACAAATAATAAATAAACAAATAATATTTATAATATTTTTATTCTGTACAGCGCGGTTGAGAACTAATGTAATCCTCTGCTGGAGCCTCTGAGATCTTCCAAGGGTGTTTTTTTTTTTTTTTGTAGAGCACATTAGTGTTGCAATTCATTATGCAAAGGATGGCAGTCTGTAGAGGAAATGATTTGGAAAATGGAGGGCATTCCAGTCCCAAACTATTTTTCACATAAAAGACCAAAAAATATGGTATTTAAGGAATGCTAGTAGATATGAGCAACATCAGAATCTTTCTCATCAATATGCAATGAAGTAATTTCTCCTCCTTTACATCTTTCTTAGTATTTGAGGTGACATTAGGTATATTCCCTTTGCCAAGAGAAAATAACCTTTCAAACTCTATCATTTTTAAAATACCTCTGTTCCTTATAATCCACACAGCTCACTCTCTTCCCCCTGTTCCTATGGCTTAAGAGATAGCTTGTGGCTGCACTAAAAAACTCAGTGCATTTCACGCTATAATTGCTCCACTGTGTTCATGATATTCATGGAGGAAAAAAATCTTTGAGGCTCCGCTCATCCAAGGGGAAAACACTGGCTGCAACTGAATACTGTGACTTTTTTTTTTCCTTGGGGAATGGTAGTGAGGCCTCAGTGCCATTAAAGAAGTCTSTAATGGACAAAAAGCTAAAGATAGGCTAATGGCTGTGATAGCATTAAGCCATGAACATTGTTTTAGTCCTTTTCTTAAGAACTGCTGGTTCTCCTTTGAGAAACCCACTCCCATCACTACTGGTTATTGAACTCCTTGCAGAAATAGTAAGGATTTAAGGGGTGTGGGGACCGGACTCCCCTTCTCACCTGATTCAGTCTTAAAGAAGTTTGGTTTGGGCAGTACAGTTTTGGTGAAACCTTTATAAGCCTATGCAGCCTGAGTCTTAGGGCTCTGGTGTGTTCAGTGGTGGTTCTTTATGAAGACAGTACTTTACGCTATGACAAGCAGTTCATCTGCACTGTTAATGACATCAAGAAAAGTGATGGAGAGAGAACATAACTGTGGAGTGAAGTGAATTAGTGGAAGTGTTATGAAAAACTAAACAATAGCCAAGCAAGCCTGTAAATGCATGCAGCAGACACAAACACACGCACACACACACACACACACACACACACAGAAACTAAGCTTTTAAGCCATAGTTTTGTTTTTTGTTATTGTTGCTTTTTTATGTTTATGGTAGAAATCCAAGTACTGATGGATTCATAAAGTGACTGCAGAAGTGAAAATGCTGAACGCCATGCTGGCTGCTTTGTGTAAACATGTCTTTTTCCCTATTCCTCTCTCTCCACAGGGCTCTGGCTGACATCTTAAGGCAGCAGGGACCAATCCCAATAGCACACTGTGAAAGAGAGACTATCTCGGCCATAGATACCTCCCCCAAAGAAAACACCCCAGTCAGGACATCTTCCAAAAACCATTACACCCCTGTGCGCACCTCCAAAAGTAACCCAGGTAAGTGTTGCCTTCCTGCTCTCTTTCTTCATACGTTGTTGTATGTTAGAAGTCAGCAGAATATCACACTTTACCCTAGTGGATTTTGAAACCTCAAATTAGGATAATATATGGCTTTAAAAGGCAATCAGATTGAGCAGAGTAGTGCAAGTATCTGTGGTGATGATTCTTTAAGGGTTTTTGCTGGACAGAGTGGCTGTTCTCTCTAGACATTTTAAAAATTCATAATCAATGAGGTATAAATTCAGCTTGTACCAAAATACTTGTGGCAAGCTCAGAACATTGTGTGTTTCCAACCAAGCACACATGCCATAAAGCATAACTGGGCTCTCTGCACATAGCAGCTGAGAAGGAAGAACTTCACGTAACTGAGGGTACCTTATTCATTCAGGTAAATTATAGAAAGGTGCCAAGAGGAAAGTATGGAGCATGATCTGGATGGTATCCTAAGAGCTTAAGGACACCTGACTGAGGTCCTTTGGGGAGCATTCATCTGGAAACTGGACATGCACATTTTTTTTCAGGTTCTGCTGCTAGGTGAGCTTGGTCAAATCAGTTGACTGCTCTTTGCCTTGATTTCCCCAGCTGCATAAGGAGGTCAGCCTCTTAGGAAAAGATATTATTCTGATCTGTTCGATGTTTCATATGTAGATAATTATCAAAAATATGCCCTCATTCAGTCACAAGCCATTCAGTTTCATGCAGAAGTTTCTGGGTGGCATTCCCTGGCCTGTGTCACCTGGAGGTCAGAGCAGATTTTGCTAATGGCCTCTTCTGGGGAACCTTCTGAAGGAAACTAATGGGAGCTCAGGCTGCTCCACAATCCGCAGGACTAGATGCGCTCTGTTCTTTGGGGAAAGGGCCCATGACTGAGGGCAGTGACAGTTTGATTTTCTTTGTCTAGTTGAGGTGACTATTAGAAGGGGTTTGTTGCAATGATATAATCCTATGGMGACAGGATCAGGTGACTATGTTTTCTGGAATGTTCTTTTGCTGCTGGGAACAGAATAATTTCCCTGAGAAGTTGAAAGGATTTCTTTTCTATTCAATTTTCATCACTGAGAGGCCAGCAAACCCCTAATTTTATATGTCAGAGAATTATACCTGTGAAATAAAATGTTAGGCTGGAGAATGGTATGTGAGGTGAGTTAGCTGGAAGAGGAAGGTCCTTTTGCATATCTAGAGCTTGGGACTAGCCCTTGAGAGGTTCTGTGACTCTGCCTCATGATAGAAATGCAAGAAATAAGGATTTATGGTCAGTGGACAGGAACAGGCACATCAGAGAGCACATCTGCCGTAAGCCTTAGGGATGAGAGAAACCCTTTTCTGAGGATGCCCTGTGTCCCCCTCTTGGCTCCAAAGAAGGCCTAAGTGAGGGTAGGAAAAACCCAAATGAAGATGCAGAAGAAATTCCTTGCTTGCAACAGCCAAAGAGACCAGCTGGACATAGGAAGCCTGAATTAGTTGTCATGTTTAGGCACTGTCAAGGATAGGAAACAACAAATGGGAAGGTTTGCAAGGGAAACTAATGATTTCAGTGTTATCCTCTGGTGCCTGTCAGTAGCTGATGGATGCTTTTATGACTCACTACTAAATTAGTGGAGGCACCACAGGACGCAAGGACAAGAGCACAGGTATTATGAGTGGGGTGGTAGTGCAAACAGCTGCACAACAAAGTAATAGCATCCTGGAAGGAATCTACTTGGTCCTCATAGAAGACTGGGATATGAGATGAGCAAGGTAAAGAAATGGCTAGGAAGAAAAAGACACAGCGTTAAAGGTGACTGTCTGTCAATTCAGCCTCTGCTTGTTTGTGTGTGTTTGCTTGCCCATATCACAGGACAGAGAAAAGCCACTACAGCTCATTCAGGGCTGAAGTGGGCGGGATAGAGCAAGGGCAACAGGAACATCTAAGGGAAAATATTCACAAATCCAGGTACAGAGGAGGGGGGACTTAACTTCCAGCACAGCCTTCACAGCCTTCCACATGCCATGGGCAGTTGCAGAGGTTATTGATCACTTCTGCTTTGGGGCAGCCAGTTGGACTGAACATCACACAGGAGCCCTTGCCAAAGCTGAGAAGAGAAAACTTGCACTTGTAACTTGCCCAAAAGAACTTGTTCCTGGCTCAGTTGTGTCTGTTATTAACATGTCCTCATATATCATATGAGACAGAAAGCTAATCACTTACCAAAGATCATGACCTCATTAAAAAGCTACACAGTTAATGTTTTTTATATGATTTGATGTGCAGAGTATTGCAATGCTCCGTCATAACCGAATCAGTTACTCAGCTAGTCTTCAGATTACTATAGTACTCAGGATGTCGTGAGTAAACATCAAAAACTTTTAGATTAGGAGGGAAGTGCAAGTTGGAGAACAAGACAGGGTTAAACAATGTTAAACTAGAATAAACCTGGTAAGTCACAGAAAGGAAGTGAAAGAGGGTTCACCATCTCTTCTTTCACTTTGGAAAAAAAGGAGCAGAATGAGGGAAAACTGAGGAAAGAAGTAGAGTCAGTTGCATGTAGTAGAGGGATCCAGGCAAAGCACTGCTCACCAGTGCTGCAAATTGGCTTGGAAAGCTCCACAGATGCAGAGTTTTGCAGTGGATCTGAAGCATCAGCTCTGCTGGCTGCAGTTTGGCTTAGGACTCCAGAGCATTAGAGGTTAAGCAACCAGACAGGACTGTAGTTGTCACATATAGACTAAGATTGAGTTTTATGTTTGTTTTGCTTGGAACTTTTGTTTCCAAACTTATAACTGGAAGGGCGACCTTAAGTCTTGTTAAATAAACCATGGCTTCATTTTTCCATTAAGCTTGCCTGGTGTCAGCGAACAGAATGATTGTGGGTGACAATGACAAATTGAAGTAGCCTGTGTCTGAGGCAGCAGAGTCCAAACGAAGCAGCATACACAGGTACTGCTGTGGGCATGCCCTGCAGCAAATAGCTTATGGGGTGGTGACTGGAGATTCCTGATTTAAGTATGGGAAGGAGTCCATTTCCCACACACAAACTGGTTCTCTTCTTGCAAGCACACAGACAACCTTCAAATAGTTATAGCAAGAGATCACAGGATGGAAACATAAAACTACATACTGTAGTGTACCAAACTGTAGGCACTGTCTCCAGCTGTCGCAGATGCCTGACGGAGGGTTTAAGATCAAGGCAGACACTCAGGAAGAGTTCTCAGTGTATTCTCCTGGGCACATCACAGCAGGCTGTTTTAGAGTGCTCGAAAGCTCTGCAGTTGGACATAAGGACCTGGCATTAGTTTAGACTGTACTTCTCTGTTGAGTCTATGTTGATCTCTGTTTGAGATAGAAGAACCCGGGACTAACTAGTTCTTATCTAAAGGAAAAGAGAAGTAGGTTTTTTTGTCCTAGGCATCGGAACAATCGTCATTCTTCAAATAAAGTAGCTGGTTTTCAAGAAGGCTTCAGCCTACTATGTTACAACTGCCACATTCCCCAGGTGGTGTGGGGAACGGCTATTTGTCAGAAGCAGAATGTATTTCCCACACTAAATTCTCCAGGGTGTAGGAGTCCCATGTGTCTCAAGGGCATTTCTCCAGAGATTATTGCCACTTCTGTTTTCCTCTGAGTATCAAGCTTATGGCCTTTTGGAATGGTTGGGAACAGTTCATCTCACCTCTCCCAATGTCATTTCTGTTCATTGCTTTTATACAGTGCTGCTGGTTTGGTGGTGGTAGGTTCTTTGCAGATGAGAAGAGCTGAAAGCCGTGTCTACAGATTGCTTGGGTCAGAGCATACCTCTCCAGCTGTGCACCATCTAATTAGTATGAGCTACAGCACTCTTTGTAGACAGGAATGTTCCTCCAGCCCACACAGACCTCTAGTTATTTTACTATTTGCTATTGTGAGTAACAGGTGAAATATGATGAATGTGACATTATAGGAAATCTATCTCATCTGGCTATCTATTGGCATTTTTAATGTCTCCATCCCAGTGGCACCTTTAGGCATGTTAGAAAGAAGACTTGCAGCATTTCCTTGGTCTTTTCTCCTTGTCCATATTATCTCTCTTGATACTTGCTGTGAAGGTCAGTGCCATTCATTTGTTCGGTGGAGGACTAGAAAACATATACAAGAATGGAGAAGAATGGGAAAAAAAGTCAATAGGTTCCTGGAAGCTTGGAAAACATCATACATAAGGAACAATGTAAAGACAGGAGCTTTGTGCTCCGATGAAGGAAGGTGCTGCATTTGACACAAGAGACAGATTTCAAGCCAGAGGCAATCCTCCTGAAATGTCCACAGTCAATTGATATGTCAGAAAAGATGAGGACAGTTGCTGTGACAGTGATGCATAAGGCCAGTAGCATTAGTGGAAAAAAAATTAAGACTAGATTCTCAGCTCAGACCACTACCTCCAATGCCATCCTTGGATATTTGAAGGCCTTCTGGAAGTCACATGCAGGGAACTAGTTAGCTTTTGTGCTCACCTTCTCAAAAAGTGGCCGAACAAAACACCTGCAAGATTCAAACCCTGCATAAATTTTCATATGGGAGTTTTCTGGCTACCTTCGTGGTGAAGGGGCAGCCAGACCAGGTCTAATGTTCACGAAGGGAGCATTCTTTGTTACTGTTCTCCATACCAGGACCAAACCAGAAAAGACTCCAAGAAAACTTTGATCCAGGTCTTTCATTGGTGTAAGTCAGGGTTGTCCCATCACAGTGATGGGGTAAGGTCTTGGTTTAGGTAAATCTGTATTGCTGAGGGAGGCCTATGGCCCAAACTCACAGCTGATACAATTCAATGATGCTCCAGTGTAGCCCATGGTCTGAAGTAATCCTTTATTCTCTCAGTCTTATTCAAGTTCTTCCGTACTGTCTCTTTTTTCATACAATTTACTTCAGTAGTATTGCCAGGCTGTGAGAAAAGGCATTTTCAGAACTATTAGACTGATGTGGGAAACCATGTGGGAGGAGAATCTCTCCAAATACGTGCAGGGCAAGGATGTCCTTGCTGCCCACTGGGCAGTGTTGTCAGCAATGAAAGGTCCCCAGATGCCTCCTGAGCATGAGGTAGGTAGATAAAAACTGTGCCTGGGATTATGGTGCTTCTCACTACCTCCAGGATCAGGAAACTAAAAACAATGACAAGACTTTTTTGTGCTTGCTAGAGAAAAGCGTCTGGCCTAATTTTATGTTTTTTTGGCTTCTTAATTCTCAAATTGCCTCATTAACAGAATACACTGATTTTGGTCTGAAACTAGCACTAGACAAGCAGGTGAAGATCTGACCTTTGTGATYGACTGGTTTAATTTCCCAGTGTGGAAAACCTCCTGCTATTCACCTGCATTAGGGTGGAAGTACCCGCAGGTGTGAAGAACAGCCTGTTGACAGGATTACCACTTCGAATGCAGTGAACAACACAGGCTAAAGCTCTGATTAGCCTGATATAGCTGGGGAAGGCTTTTAATAAGCCATTTGAGTCAGGATGTTCCAGAGATGTACATATTCAAAGTGCTGTTTTCAGCAGTGCCTTCCACCCAGAGGCATATTCTGAGCTTGTTCTGAATGTGAACAAATGCAGGAGAGACCTTTAATCTTTATGGAAATTGTAGCTAACATGTCTAGCCAAATATAGGCAGAGCTGCATGGGGAGCACTTCCATCCTAATCATCACACAGAAGAGGAGATCATTGCTGTTTGGCCCTGCTCTCCCTGGGTATGCAGTCAGCATGTAGACTAATCCTTTTGTAAAGGCCAAGGTAAGCCAAGGCAGTCAGCTTCTCAGATCTCCTCCGGACTATATATGTCTTCTCACTATCCATCTTTCTCCCTTTCCCATTTCTCCCAAGTCCCCAGCTAGCCTCTGCTTTGAATTTCTTCCTTTATCCTCTCAGTGAATTCTCTAGCTTCTCCCCCAAATCCCCAGTAACTATTTGAATTAATTTACCAAAGATCAGCGTAGAAATGAATGTTGAAAGCGTTCAGATTCTCTGCCGCTTCACAGTTTGTGTTGTCATTTACAGCTGTTCAGGGGAATACAAAGCAGGTGTAAAAAGATCCCCCAGTCCCCACTGTAACATTTTACAGACCCTGTGTTCCACTGTAAGAAACTAGTTAAGGTGTAGGCGGGTGAAAAATTAGTCACATGACTTGGAAAACATCCAGACAATTCCAGGACCAAAATTGTTCTTTTCACCATATTCCTATTTCCATTCACTGATATTTGAAAGAAAAGAAACAGGCCCAACTTTGAAACCACTACATTAGGTACAAGATAAGGTGATTTTAGGCCACTCTATCTGCTTTTTCATTCAAGCACATCCATATTACAGTAATCCCCAATGCTTCCCACACCTTTTGCACTTAGGAAAATCCCAAATGCATTAACGTGTTTTGTAAGCAGCCAGAAAGAAGTCATATTTTTTCTGTATCAGAACATTTCAAGGGTAAGAGCTACTCAGTGTCCAAGCATCCAGGATAACACTGCCAAAAGGGACAATCAGTTCAGCAGAGAATGAGGATAGGTTGGTGCCACATGATTTGGTACAGGRCAGCAAAGATAGAGAACTGACTGCTATCTCCATTGGCATGAAGGTTCCTCACTTAGCACTTAAGTTAGTCTGTACAATATTAGGCAACATAGGAACTACCAACCTCACTCCCTGTCATTCTGGAGGAGCTGAGGCCCTTTAACTCCCACCGTCTGTGATATTGTCAATCTCCGTTTTACAGGTGGGCAAATGGAGCACAGAGAGGCTAAAGGCTGTACGCTGAAAGGTTTTTAGGTTACCATCTTCCATTCACTTCAAAATAAATACCTAAAGCCATGCAAATATCTGGTCCTAAGTAATTTATGCACCTTGCCCAGCTACTGAGAGAAGAATTTTGCCCCCGGTCTGCTACCTTCCCTACAGATCGGCGCATCCAAGAGGGGTTGTGTGCTGCAGTGTGCACTGACCCCTTAGTCCTGCTCTGAAAGAGCAGGGAAGCTTCCTCCTGCATCATCACAGAAGCACAGACATGACTATCTTCAATCCTGTATCATAACAGCAAGCAAGAGCTTTTGTAACTGTGTTAGAAAGCAAAGTCTTTGTCCCACAGTATTTGTAGTCCAAGAAACACAGAAGAAGGCCTGGGTTGGAAAGTCATGTGAATGAGCTACAATATTATCTCCCATCATCTCAGTTCCCCTGATTTCAAATGGACCTTTTCAACTATTAAATATTTCTTTGCTTATTCCTTCTTAATCTTAGTGGACATTCCCCCTCCCTCTTCTGTTGCTGCTAGAGCTTAGGACTTCATGCTGTGGAGATGTTCAGCTGTGAGCAGCATAAGGTTTCAACACACACTGCCCACTAATACTGACAAAACAGCCTGAGATCTCACCATAGGCATGCAGCTCCCTCCCTCCCTCAGTGAGACTGTGACTGCACCTACTTCTGCTTCTAGTTATTGATTTATTCTATTCTCCTGAGTATTTTACTGAGCTATAAAGTTTTAGGGTAATCTGTTAAAAAGAACCTTTGGGAAAGCTGTGCCCAACTAACAAGACCCATGAGATAACAAAATATCGCCGCTGCAAATATATTTTCCAGTGAATTTACAGGCAAATAAAAAACAATATTTACAACAGTTTCTTGTATCTTATGAACAAACATCTCCCATGACTAATGTCAGGGTTTCACACATCAAAACAGCAAATAGGTGAGAAGATTCACACACACACACACACACACACACAAAGTTTTTGCTGTGGAAAATATCTTGGTAGATATAATGTGTGTGTATATGCACATATCTAAGTATAATGTGATGATACTCAAATCAGCCACATAGCTACAACAGAGTAGCAACATCCAGAGCTGCAGGATAAATATCAGACCCCTGGTAAAAGTGTTTTGGTGGAATTTAGCATTCATTCAACAGAGTGCAGTCCCAGAGCCACAAAGCCAGGCACGACAGTGCTTATCATCCACAGTGATATCTAGAAACTGTAGGTTACTATGGTAACGGTATTTTTTTAAGAGAGAGTAATACGAGTTGTAAGCAGGAGAGAGGATTAAGCATATAGATTTATTTTGAAACAAAGCCTCACAGTGAAACTCAGCCTGCTGAAAACAGTACAAGGAAACACATGGAGAATGTGGAAATTAATTGAATCGGGCTTTTCTGGCATCATGCTCCAGTAGAGAAGAGGAGTTAATATGGAAAGATTGTCTGAGAGTCTAGCGCAGGCGTGTGATCAGTCAGGGCCCCCGCATGTTGCGAGGGACAGAGTGACTGTGGGCATGTGTCTGAAACACTCTGAGTAATTCCACAGATCGCTCCGTACAGCACTATTTGCTCCCTCCCTGCCCGGTGCCACCTGCTTGCTGCACACACAAAGGAGTGGGACCACATGTGCCTCATTCTCATCACCATGTTTTGATTTTTTGTAACAGTTGCGGGATTAAGAGCAAATTCCAGAGCTAAATGGAACTGATGGGTAGAGGAATGTCATGATGACACTGACCAACAACAGTGAGAAGGAGTTTCTAGAGGATGGAGACTCTCATATCGTTGCACATGTAGGAGGTCCAACCTGATATATCAGGATGCTTTTCCCAGTTCCTGGATCTGTATAACTGGGTTGGGGATGGCCAAGGAGCACCATTTGCAAACCATGCAAAATCAAAGGTGGAAAACAGTTATGGAGCATGACATTAAGAGGACGGGGAGGGTGTCAGTTCCTGTCCTTGTCCCATGTTGTCATGGGCTAGAGGAAGGAAGACTGTATTATACAGGCGGTTTCCCTCACCTTGACAGCCTGTTCTGTGCTCTTTCCTATCTCCTAATCCTCCCCCTCCAGATAAGGGGAAAGATTAGGAGCAGAAGGCCTTCAGAGCACATATCTGGAAAAATTTGTAACGGAGGAGAATTTGGAGTGCTGTAAGACAGGTCAGGTCAGGGTGACCAGGGGTTTCCTCTCCCCAGAAAACACTGGGTATCTGAGCTGAAGTTACTATCATGCCATCCCAGCACTCACCAGCTGCCCAAGCTCTGATCATCTGGGAGCACCTGGTGTACAGGGTGGGCCAAGGCTCAGCCATAGCCACAGCAAAGGGAGGGCAGCAAGTTACCTGGGGCTGGAGAGCACAGTGGGCAGGGGGAGTCATGCTCCTGCATGGGTTTTGATTTGAACCATGGCCTGTCTCTGATCAGAATCTGCAAGGTTGTCCATTCTTCTTTGCTTAGGGAGGCGCAAGTGGCACCAGTGCAGATTCTGTTGCAGGGAATAGAAGCAGCAAGCAGAACACTGCTCCAATGAACAGGGCCAATGAATCCTACAAGGTTGTTATCAACCTGCTTTGCCCAGTCCCAGAGAGAAGCAAATTGCATGGAAAAAGGGCATCCTGTGCTAGGACACCCCGTACCTGCCCTCATGATCACTCCAATAGATATGCAGGTATTTACAGCAGGAGAGGCAGAACAGCTTAGTGCTACGGTTGCCAGAGAGCTGAGTGTTTGTTGTGTACACTAAATCCACATGACAGCAGGACAAGAAATTTATAGTGGCTCCTTTATTCAAAGGCTTTGTCTCCTTATTCTGCATGTAAACAGCCTGTATAAAAACAGCCCCAAAATCACTAGTTCTCTAATTTATTGTGCAAGTTGGTGGTTTTCTCAGAAGCCCAGTTCCTGGGTTGGTGGGGCTTGTGAAAATCTTGCCTTCATTTTAAATAGATCATTTCGAGATATCACACCTGTGAATGATGGTTGAAAAATATTGTGTGAATGTACGTGAGGAGTCAATTAGTAGAAAGTAAATACAAATAATGATCCTTTATTTAATAAACCTGTATTTTTAAAATATCAGCATGTGGTGGCAGGGGTTGGGGGAGAGATCCTGATTGCTGACGACTGTGTATGTGCAGTTCCTCAGATGAACTAATCACTGGGAAACATTTCTTTCCCCAGTTTGTGTCTCTGTTCATGAGCAGTTTGTGGGGAACAGACTCCTTGTGAAAGGTTTTGACCAGATGGAAGGGCCCATGTTCATCCTGGCTAACTCTCATCTTTCAAACAAAGTGTTTAAATCAGGAGCTCAGTCATCCTAGCTTCCATCTATAGTTCATGGAGAAGGACAGGACTTTGGATGACAGTTCAGAACTTAGATGAATGGAATTGCCTTAGGGCTGCCTGTCTTGCTGTGAACTGTGATGGGGCATATGGGGTGTTCTTAATTTAGGATACTCAACTAAATACCTGCAGTCAGGTGTGATGAACCTCTGCCATAGTCACATCTGATATTTCCATCCATTATTGGGATCTGAAGGGATTGGCATCAAGACTTCTAGATGTCAGCTAAAATATCCCTCTCCAAAGAGCCATGAGATTAGCTTCATCCTGGAAACCCGAGAGCATTCCTGATGGAAAAGGCAACATCTGGCTGATAGCAGGAGGGTACAAACCTGGCTGGGATAGGCTGGTTCATTCATCAGGCACTCTGGATCTGAATTGGAGCTCACTCTTCTGCCCTATGCAATTGGGAACAGTAGAGGCTGCACATAGATAAACAAAGAGAAGGAGGAGGGGAAGGAGGTGCTGGTCTGTGCTTGACCCACTTGGCTTAGCCCAGGTGTGTATTTATCATATTACACAGAAGTTACTCCACAGGTGTTGGTGGCTTCTCTGGCCTATATTCACCAGCTGCTAAGAAGACTGCATGGCTATTCTGTCTGCTTTATTCCCAGAAACATAGGAAGGAAGAGTTTTGGCTCCCAAGAAACAAACAAGCAAGCAAGCAAGCAAACAAACAAACAAAAACAGCCAGGTTTCCTTGAGTGACAGTTGAGCTCTCCTTGGTTAATAATGCTGTAAATCCAACAAAAGGCACATGATAGACTGCTGTTTGAACAACTGGGAGAAAATCGAGAGAAAAGGGAAGAGATAACAAACCCAGGGAACTGCTCTGGAGAAGGCCACTACATCAAATGACTGCCTCCTCCCAAGCAACTGCTGTAACCTCTAAGCTATTGTGCAAAAGATGGCAGCTTCTGCTGCTGCCTCCCATGGCATTGTTCGAGGACAGTGGCTGTGGCTGGTGAGCTCCACACGGGGCAGCAAGGGTGGCTGGGTCTGGCATGGCCAAAACACGCCTCACCAGCTGGGCCCCACACTGCCAATGCTGAACCACAGCATATGTCGTGCTCCAGTTTCACAGGCTGCTGAGTCAGTCTAATGGCTCAACTGCCACTGGAGCCGAGGTGCTAATCCTCCTCCTCTTCCCACATTCTCCCTGACTGTACCCATTTCCCTTTGGACTGACTCCGGTGATGCCGCTTCCTTCTGTCAGCTGATTTAACTCACTAACCCAGCAAAATCAATTCATGAAGACATCATCCAACATACGATAAACAGCAGGAGTGTAGTCAGGAGTGGGGCTGAGATATGGAATGGGAGAGAGGGCTCGGTCTGTTTAAGCAGTGATTAATTTGTAATCAGTGAGCTGTGCCTTATGTAACCGTAGCCTTCAGCAGGAGTTGCCTGTGAGCAAGCATGCAAGAGAACCTATGCTTAGATGTTCTGGGAATTTGGTGCCCAACAGGGATTAACTATTGCACCTCCAAGACTGCATGCTCCTTGAGATGAGGTGGGCTGAATCACTGGCTGAGGTTCAGGCCACTAGGTCTGGGATTTTCCAGAATTCAAATTTGGCACCATAGAGTATTTCACAATCAAAACACCTCTACTTACAGTTAGGATATTTTAGTTTTATGCTTCTCAGAATTTTACATGGGGAGAAAGCAATCTAAACCCATTGTCCTGCACTCTCTGACAGCACTGCTGGGCACTGTGGACGGGTGGAATCTTTTCTGTAGAGGGTTCACTTCTCCGTATCCACCTGCATGTGTATTGCTAGATCAATTATTGTTTGTAAAATGCATTAGATCTTCAGACGAAAGGCAGAAACATGATGTTTTCTTCCATTAATCAGAGCAGCTTACAGAAAACATCAATTTAAAATGTTAAAGCCAATTTGCAACTTGTATCGACAACAATTAATTTGGCCTCCAGAAAGTAGTTGTTTTTGGCACTGTGAAGAATGAAATCTTTATAAGGATTTTCTATGTGTTGAACTTCCCCCCATTTCATGATAGTTGACCCTATCACACTCTGTAGAAGTGTAAACAGAGGTGGGGACTGGGAAGCAATACTCCAATTAAGAACTTGCCATAATTTACACACTTTCATTCCCCTCTTATTGGACTCATACCCAACTTTTGCAGCTCAGTCTATGCTCTGCTTTCATCACTTTCAGTTTCCTTTCTCTGCTTCCCAGGTGACCTTGTTGACTTGAAAATTATGCAGAAACATACTGTAACAAAGGGTCACCACCTTATCCCTGGCATTGTCACCAGAGACAATGAAATCCACAGCTGATCACTAGCCATACCCTCCATGAAGAGCATGGCCACGGGCTCTGCAAAGCCGCAGTGACTCTTGCAACCTTGCCATGGAAATCTACTTACTCAACTCATAGTGCTGTGAGAATAGAAGTCATACTGGGGAAATCATGGCTAACTTTTCATAAATGGCTCTTTAAGCTCGTATTGAATGGGTCATCTGGCATCCAGTAGTGTAGATTTCAGAGACCTTGCAAGACTTATTAGAGGGAGTGGGAACATTTCCAGCAGGAGATGTTGCTCAAGTCACAGACAAAACAGTCAGTTAGTATTTTGTTCTAGGCGTCTACATTCTAAGAGATTTAGCCAGTTATCCTTCACTGGTCTATCTCAAGCTCTGCTCAGCCAGAGCACAGGGATGAGTTGGATGCTTCAGGTCTGCCTTCCTGTTTCTTTCAGCAGTGTTGCTATACATGAAGCAGTTTGGCCAACTCACAACATTCACATTTCTGGGGTGTTCCCACCTTCTATTGTATACCAGGGGTATTTTCTGATGTTTTTCATCACAAGATTTTTTTCTGTATTGGAAGATAGTAGGAAGGTTTGGCTCATGTTGAGGATCTGAGGACAGCTTTTATTATTGGCACAGTACCTGTTCCTTCTGGCACACCAGCCTTGCACATATAACTTGAGAATTTAGCACGTCTTGCCTCACTTCCTCTTCTCTGATTCAGCTCTGTTATCCTCAAACCATCTTACTTGTTGCAGGTATCTGAAAGGACTCCCATGTGGCTATTTACTAAGTGAGCATATCTGAATGGGAACCATCCCCTCCAACCACAAAAGGACAAATCTAATTGCTCTTTCTGTTTGATTTAAAATATTTGAGGAGAAAGGAAAAGGGAGTACGTCTGTCACAATCTTACTTAGAATCAAAGAAGTTAATGGAAAAATTCCTTTTGAATCTCCTGGGCTTCAGACAAGTCTGTACTGCAATTTTAGCAAGTAATGTAGTCCATATCTCATCAAATCCTTCTCAAGGAAAATAATTCTAATGTATGTGGATCGTGTTTTGCCTATCTCTCCCAAAATCTGTCCCTGGTTTGTCAGTTGTGCCAACACCTCTGTCTTACAGTGTCAAATCACTTCTGTGGATAACTGTTGCTCTCTAAAACAAACCCCACAGAAAATGTTCATTTGCTGCCAGTCACAGATCAGTGCCCCAGTGCTCAGAACGATCACACTGAAAAGGCAGCAGGAGAAATATTAATTCACACAGACCTGGGGCTTTTTATCCATTGTCTTCAAACTGCAGTAACGCAGTCTCTGTGGCACATTATTTCATTTCACATCTATCCTCCCTGGATCCACAGCATTTCCTACCTAGAAAGCACTTCTCAGCAAGCACCACAGGCTGGGTGCAGTTATGCTGTTTACACCATACTTGCCAGAGGGATCTGAAGCCAGACCAGTCCTGAGGCCAATTGCCAGATCCCTGTACAGTCCACACAGGCAGCCTGCACTCAGACAGAACTCAGGTATACATCCTGTCCCTCTTGTAGCAAGAAGTGTTATGGCAATTACAAGAAGGATCTCAGGGGATTCCTTCAAGCAATTGGTCCTTAGGGATGCAAGGAAGGTGCTGAGATGTGTCCATGCTGTAGGCTAAGTGCAGTATTGAGCATACTCAAGTTTTGCAGGGCTACCTAAGAACATAGGCAGGGACTGTGGCATCAAGGTTTCTCTGCTCATCAAAACATGTGTTTCTATCAAGTCATAGTTAAATTTTAACTCTATTCAGTGACCAGGAAGCTGGGGGCAATGGGGCAGTAGCAGGGACCATTAACGGACAGGCTACAGCCTGGTAGCTCCAACCACCTCTGTCTCTGAGGCAACCCAGAACTGCCTTGAGAATGGGCATTGATAATCATAGAGGTTATCATACTAATTTTCCAGGTTTATGGTTGCTGTCATCACTGACAAATTGCATCATGTCAATGCCTGGCACTAGCAGAAGCACACAGCATGTGGAATTAGCTGATGTTCTGTCTCTTCTAAGGCTAATTGCTCCATGTGGGTCTTACTCCTTGGACAAACATCTGAGAGGCACAGAGATGACCACAGAGGACTGCAGGTATGACTTGGCTGGAGGAGCTCAGGTGGAATAGGAGAACTCCCTGACAGGTCTACCTTTGTGTCCTTCCTTTTTTGTCCGCAGCTCCTCTGCTGTGACAGACAGCAGCACTAGAAGATGGGTAAATGACACCCAGGTTCTCCACTTGCCTGACATCATTCTGACTGTGCTTCTCTGCAAAATAATTCAGATAGATAAGTAAGGGTTCTGAATAAGGTTTACTGTTCTCCTGACTTATGGATGGGAGAGTTTTATTGAGGAGTTAGACAAGTTGCCATGAGCTGTGATGCCATCTGACATGCAAGAGAGTGACTGTATAGCACTATGACTGTYGATAAAGATGGAGCGTATTAGATCAGCACAGTAAAAGCCTCCCAGGTCTTTGTCCTCAAACATTGCTGGGCATCAGGTCACCTTGCCCATAGGGCCTCRCCACAGAATATTTCCAGGAGAGATGAGCCATCATTCAACCCACAGCCACAAGGCAGTCAGGAAACTATAACCCTTCGATTACTGCAGCGTAAGTCTTCTCAAGGAAAAAAGTACGGAGATGTGGTCTCAGAGTCTTAAGTTGCTCTGGGAAGGGTTCTCCACATAGTAAATTCAAAATGCTTTTCATTATTTCTCATTTACAACACAAAGAGCAGAGCTGACCCTCTGTTTCTAGTGTGCCATGGACCCGCTAAGACAGTAAAGCACCTCAACATGCTTTACACTGCCACACCACTCAGGGAAAGGTATAGCTTTCATGTAATCTGTCCTCTCTAAAAATCACATCTAGGTACAACCATGCATGACACCTTGGCATTTGTGAGATCACATGGGAGATTCCTGAGTCCTTCAGGAGACTGTCAGTAACGCAGGACACTTGGAAGCCAGTGCTGGCCCTGCAGAACTAGCACCAAATCTCACATCCTCTGCAGGCAGCCTTTGGACCCTGTGAGGTTTTGCCCACTGGCATTTTGGAGGTTCTGGAATTGGATTGCTCCTATCTGACCAGGGCATTAAGCTCTTGCCTGACAAGAAAAGGGAAACAGCACTGTCTGCCCATGGCTGGAGAGAGCAGAGTAAGTCCTGCAGCCCTGCTACTCATTCCCAGGGCTACAGGCCTTGCCTACGCAGAGCCAGCTTTTCTGTGACATTCTCCACTGCTTCTGTCAGCATATATAGGCAAAGGCAGTGACAAAATATCCCCCCAAAGTCTTCTACAAATATAGTTCCAACTTCCCAATCAAAGAGCAGCCACTTCTGCAAGAATCCCCAACATTTTGCCTGAGGCAAAGGGACAAACCTTGCTGTTGGAGAATATCAGGGGAGATTTATCTTATGTGACACAGGCAAGACCTTTGGTTTGGTTTGATAGTTCTAGTGTCAAGATTTTAGGAATTTCCAGGTATCCCAGCATTCAGGTTCTGAGCTCTTTAATCCATTGGCTTTCCAGGCTATCTCCCTTAGTTTATCAATATTTTTGTCCTTCTAAAGTCAAGTTACACCTATATTCTAGTTAGAGTCTTTTTAGAAGGTCTGAATTATGCAAACAAGCCCCAGTCCCAGGCAGTGTAACCTCTTGTGAGCCTCCCAACTGATGGAAAAATGTGTCAGTTGTTGCATCCAGGAATAACTGGGCTTTCCTATTAGCAGTGGTATTATTTCTCCTGTCTGGAAGTGGGAGTTAAAATCTCCCACAATGACGCACTTCTCGGTGGTATATGACTGAGAACATTACAAAGACTTCTAYTGAAACCTGTGTCCCACTGTGCAGGTTTGCAGCAGGCTCTAGGTCCTACAATAACCTCCTTTTTAACATCCTCTCCACAATTATTTTGATCTTTTCTTTTTTTTGAGCAGATTTTGTTTAATCTAAGCTAACATTTTTTTATTGATTTGAGCAGATTTTGTTCTATCTAAGTTTTTATACTGAATTCTCCCTCCCCATCTAGCACTATAAGTGCCACTTATACCCTTCTTTTTGCCTCCTGTGAAGAGCATACAATTTTTTTGTGCTTGATTTCCCGCTTGTGCTACTGCTGCATACTCTCTGGTATCCCTGTAGTGTCCATTTTCACATCCCGTACAAGAATTCAAGTACTACATTTTCTTTTAGCCCAGGCTCCAGCAGAACTATTTGTGTCAGTCACTCCTGACCACACCTGTGGCTTGCCAGCCCTGGCATGCTTCTGGTAGCGCTTATCTGACRAAGCTTCTCCCACATGCCTCTTCATCTCCCTGTTGTTCATTCCACATTTCACTGTTATTTCCTTATGCACTACTGTATTAGCACTTCCATTTCTCTGCATCTCTTTCTCTAAATATATTTTGGATGGGCCCAATGTTAAAAATCAGCATTTTGCACAGCATGCCCAAGGTTTCCAGTCAGGATCCCATGGGGGTGAGCACCACGGTCTGCAAATGGCAGGTTAAGGATCAATACGACTAGATAACAAGGAGTACAAGTGTCTGAGGCAGGGCAAGTGAGGAGAGTGAGTCCCCTTTTCCACATGGAAATGGTTGGCATGGTTGATCTGGAGCAATATTCAACCAGGAAAATGATCAAGGGCCCTGAGCATATTAAGTTATGCATTTTAGTAGTGAGAGGAGCAAGGGGCCCACACTGTGAATCTAGTCCCTTCTCTGTAGGAGAACCTGATGATCTTGAAATGTGTGGTTCTCCTGTGCTTGAACTTCTTCAGTGTTCGTGAGTTCAAAGCAAATAGCTGCTTTCCTGACCTTGGCTTCCAAGGAGATCACACGGCAGGCTGAGAAACAGTGGTTTCTGTGCTGAGGTACAAACGTTTCTCACCTCTCTGCTGTCACACACTGCACACGCACCCACGTGTGCCCAGGCTCCCAGACATATGCACTTTTCAGGAAGTGTCAGACCCCAACTGCCCAGTCACTCAGATTGCGGATTTAATTCTGCTTGCACAGACATGGTCCCAGCATTGTATTAAGTTGCAGGGTGTCACCTGTGAACATTCGTTTAACATAATTGTCAGAATGGTGCTTGGCGGAGCTAATGAAATATTTACCTTTGAGCAGCTGTAAGATCATTAATGTTTCACTGTCTGCTGCCAGCTAGCCCTTTCCTGATTTATGGTCTTGAATTGTTTATGAGACTAATTGCACCATCCTTCATAAATCAGGCATTTAGGCTTTTCTGGGGCACTTTCAATTAGCAAAAGATAATCCTCTGCTCTGCTGGTGAGGGAGTCCATGGCAAGAAACCAAGGAATGGAGGCCGGTACAATGACTAAGGTCCCATGAACCATCTCGGCTTCTCCGCCCATCCCACCGCCGAATGGGCACTGGGGTCTCTAATGACACCTTGCTGCCTGACAGAGGCTCAGAGCAGTGAGGCACTGGCATGACACTATGGCCGAGCTCACGCCTTCGTCCTCCCCACACAGCTGGCGACACTGCTCACATTCAGAGGGTGGCTCAGTTGATGCTATAACAGGTACCCTGGCACTTGTTGTACTGCGTGGTGTGCAAGCACCTGACGGAGGGAGGCTGGCTTAGCTCAGGGGTCAGCAGGAGACATGGGGCAGACTCCAAACACTAGCATTCCTTTGGAGAAGGTGACTTCCCCTCTACGTAAGGGTAGGATGGGAAGGGAATTTTTTATTTTGTTTTCATTTATGCTTTTCTGATGGTGAATTGTGTTTATTCTTTTATTATGGTTAAAGAAGCAGATGAAAAAAACACAAAAATCCTTCCTGCCATCAGTGGCAGGGGGGCTCAAATCTGGAATTGCCCTTAGTTTGGGGGGATTACCTCAAATTATACTTGAAGGAGTTCTGTCTCCCAGACAAGAATTCTGCATGCTGCAGGGATTTCTCCTATGCCAGAGGAAAGGAGGTTTTTGCCCCAGAAAGATGTTGTCTTTTTTCTTATGTAATCTGATGTCTTGGATCACCTTTGCCAGATGGGGTAAAATATGGGGAAGAGACAAAGAAATCACACACAAAATTTTCAGAAAGAAGCAAGTCACCTAGAATCTTTTCAGATTTTCTCAGAATTCACATTATTAGGAGTGATGTTGCTGATGCCAAGCTTGGAGAACTGTCCCAAGAGGCAAAGCACCGAGATTATATAGTGAGCAACATGCTTGAGGCATATGAGTGTCCTTTTTACAGAATAAGGAACTAAGAGGCTGGACAATATTTTGTAATAAAACCTTTTATTCATGTAATAATGCAGATTTGGGTAATGGAAACTGTGCCTACATTCGCTACAAGTTACCAGAGCCATACTATCATTTTTATGATGATCTAAAGGCATAAGTAAGGTACAATGTGCAGGCAGAGTTGCTAGAGAACTATGGCAATGTGTATTTTCACAATATGAGAGCACTCAAGGATAACAAACCATTGACAAATGGCTTAATGAAATTTTTTACAGATACTCACTGCAGTGGGGAGACAGGAGATTCTCACATACAGGGGATGTACAGGGGATGCTTCTGAAGAGCTCTCTAAAACTGAAAGTTCAGTGGAAGCTTTGCAACAAAACTTATCAATGAAATGGTAAAAAGTAACCTGGACCAGATAATATTAATCTAAGGAGCTTTAAACGGGAGTTGCTGAGTTACTCACCCTGAAGCTTAGACTAACTGTTTAATAAACCTTTGTGCCAGGTGAGTGGAAGGTGGAAAATGCAAGGCTCATCTTTAGAAAGGCTTTAGAAATGATGCTGGGAGTGTGAAAGACGAGCTGGTATAGCAGGTGCACTGTGAGGGATTACAATAAAACAGATAGAAGAGTCAGGATGGTTTTGTGAAAGGAAGGCACACATTATGAATCTGTTAACGCTCTGTGAAGGAATCAACTGACATATGGATGGAAGTGATTCCGTCAAGGTAGCATAGTCATTTTTCTTCAGAAATTGTCAGTGAGGTCTTTCATCAAAAGTGCTTAAAAATACCATGGAATAAGAGGAAAGGTCTTCTCAAGAGTTAATAACAGATTAAAGGATAGAAAGCAATGAATGAGAACAAATGGTCAGGCTTTACAGTGGACAAATCTTGTTGTTGGAGTCCTAGAAGATCTGTTTTGGGACATGCTGTTCAAAGTATTTCTGAATGATCTAGAAAAGGAAATGTGTAGAGAGGTAACAAAAGTTTGTGTGTGATGTGGAATTATTCTGAAGTCTCACATCTGAAGCTGACATTACAGATTTAACTATATGGAGATAATCACCTAGGAAAAAGCTTTCCAAAAACTGAAAGAGGGAGGCCAGCCAGATGTCCGTTGGACAGGGAGCAAGGCAGGGATATTGAATACCTAGCTAAGAATTTAGGCTTTAGTCACAGACACTTCATCTTTGTATTTGGTTGTTTACAATATGAAGTGTTGCAGAAAATCTGTTCTGTGCTTGCAATGTTCCCGACTGGCCAGGTCTCTAATCAGTCTCAACTGTCCAAGAACTAGGACAGTTCCTTAATGTTGTCAACCAGGTTTCCTCTAAGACCTCAGGGCACCATAGGTGATGACCAGATCCATTCAGTGACTAAGGATCTCTGCTTAAAAGCAGTGAACTTCTGAAATATTCTGCAGAATGGTGTGCTGCATGAATCATGGCTGTGATGGGCAGAGTCCTCCTAGGTTGTGTGTACTACAGCATCCCCAGTACATACAGCACCTGAAAGGGCAATCTTGTTTAGACCATTTGCATTTCAAACATGCCTTGGAGCACATCCCTGTCCCACCAGGGCTTCCCTGATGGTACTTCAAGGCAGCCAGCTCTGCAGGTTCTCTGGGAAGTGGCTCCTGGTTATGAGGGAGGGATTGTTCTCCTTGACCTATTTGCTCATTACCTCCACAAATGTGATTTTGATTAAGGAATTTTCCTAAGTAATTACTATCACATTAGCAATTCAGCCAAACAGAAAATAGTCCAAAAAGCAACGTGACATGGTATCTGCCCCGAAGGCCAGTTTGCTGACTGCCAATGGACTTTCAGAGATAGAGGGCAAAAGCCAGCTCAGTCAGGCAGGTGAAGCGTCCCCAGCTGAGGCAGGTGTACATAGCTTTATCTCGTCCACTGAGGCATAGAGTCCTGCAGCTCACTTGTCAGGTCTGCGTGTGGCTTCTGCTACTTTTTGTCACGGTTCATCTGGGGTTTGGAAGAGGTTCTGATATGAACTCTAGATTCATGGGTTAAAACCACTCTTGCTTTTAGCTGCTTGTAAGATTTAAAATGCCTGCTAAGCCCATGTTCTGAGCAGTGGGAGAGAATGATAACACATGCATTACAAAGAATAGGCTAAACTCAAGGAGCTGATTCCATGGCAGAAGCTGTACCTCCCAATCTAGTTCACAGAGGACAGACTTACACATGTGGCATCACTCCCAATACCCTCTGCCCAGAGACAGAGTGCATCACAGAGACTGATCTGCCTTACAGAGTCTAACTTAGAGAGCTGATAAAAGAACAGCCTCACTTTACAAGTGTCCTTGGCATCCTTATATGTATGTCATTGCAATGATTTTGCTTAGCCACAGCATACCTTCTTGTTAAAAATTTGCCATCAGGGAACTCTGCCAGAGTTTTTCCTGGCAGGAAATCACAGAATGGTTGAGGTTGGAAGGGACCTCCGGAGATCATCTGGTCCAACCCAAGACTGCTCTAGACCTGCTCAAGCAGGGTCACCTAGAGCATACCGCCCAGGGTTATATCCAGACAGCTTTTCAATATCTCCAGGGATGGAGATTCCACAACCTCTCTGGGTAACCTGTTCCAGTGCTCAGTCACCCTTACTGTAAAAAAAAAAAGTTTATCCTCATGTTCAGACAGAACTTCCTGTGTTTCAGTTTGTGTCCATTGCCTCTCATCCTGTCACTGGGCACCACTGAAAAGAGTCTGGCTCCATCCTCTCTACACCCTCCTTTCAGATACTTATACACATTGAGAAGATCCCCTCTCAGCCTTCTCTTCTCCAGGCTGAACAGTCCCAACTCTCTCAGCCCTTCCTCATAAGAGAGATGCTCCAGTCCCCTAATCATCTTAGCAGCCCTCCGCTGGACTTGCTCCAGTAGCTCCATATCTCTCTTGTATTGGAAAGCATAGAACTGGACACAGTACTCCACATGCAGCCTCACCATGGGTTAGGTAAAAGGGGAGGACTACCTCCCTCAACCTGCTGGCAATGCTCTTCCTAATGCAGCCCAGGATACCATTGGCCTTCTTGGCCACAAGGGCACACTGCTGGCTCATGGTCAACTTGGTGTCCACCAGCACTCCCAGGTCCTTCTCAGCAGAGCTGCTTTCCAGCAGGTCAGCCCCCAGCCTGTACTGCTGCATGGGGTTATTCCTCCCCAGGTGCAGGACCCTGCACTTGCCTTTGTTGAACTTCATGAGGTTCCTCTCCGCTCAGCTCTCCAGCCTGTCCAGGTCCCTCTGAATGGCAGCACAGTCCTCTGGTGTATCAGCCACTCCTCCCAGGTTTGCATCATCAGCAAACTTGCTGAGGGTGCACTCTGTCCCTTCATCCAGGTCACTGATAAATAAGTTAGACAATGCTGGACCCAGTCTTGACCCCTGGGAGACACTGCTAGCTTCAGGCCTCCAACTAGACTTTGCACCACTGAGCACAACCCTCTGAGCTCGGCCATTCAGCCAGTTCTCAAGCCACCTCACTGTCTTCTCATCTATCCTGCACTTCCTGAGCTTGCCTATGAGGATGTTATGGGAGACATAACATCCAAAACCATGTACAGATCTGGCCCAGGACTAGAAAAGGTCAGACTCAGAGTCACTCAGCCCAAGAAAATTGTTGTTCCCAAATAAAACTGCTTGTCAAAGGGGCCAGACCTAAGTTTCACAACACTCAAGAAAAGTGGAAAATAATAGTGTCACCTTTAAGATCAAAGTGAGTGGCTGAATTCCTCTGTGTGAGAGAAACTACCTGGTAAACAAAACCAGCACTTACTTTCTTCAAGCATCTGCCCTAACTGTCAGCAGCTTTCTAATGTGATTCTGAGGGAGTGCTGCCAAACAAAAAGGGACTCATTCCAAGACTTCAACAGTGAAAATATAAATATCCCTCTTGTTAATTTTCCGTGCCATAATCCATCAGTGTCTGTCTTGTGCAATTTAGCTCCATGGCGTCTCCTGACACCATGGGCAGTAAAGCATTCCCATGCTAATGTGAAATAGGCAGGTGCTGGGGCACTTTTTTCAGCTGCCCATGATGCTGAACAGAAGGATTCAGGGGTGCTGGAACAGCCTTGGCACATGGAGCCCAGCCACCTGGAACACAGTAGTTACATGATGCAGTCACCACTGTGGCTGGTTGTGTGCGACTGGAGGTGTAAGCAGTGAAGGGCACAGTAGACTAGGAACTATAAGGCCAGCATGCAGAGCTCTGGCCAGTGCAGCTTGATAGCTGGGCACAGCTGTCATAAAAATGGAGCCTGTGCTCCATTAGAGTGTGCAGCTGTGCCACATGTTCTCCTTTCAAGCTTGACATGAAGAAATCCTGCAGAAGGCTCATTTAAAGCTGCACTATGTGGTTTTGAACCTTGATGCACTCTTGTTGCCCAGTTTGGGATGACACAGGGGGATTCTCATGCCTCGCTGTGATGCAAAGGGCAAAAACCCCACCAGGCCAGAGGGAAAGTAACTCCAATGTACTGAGAAGGAGTTTGAAGTCAAATCTTTGAAGTAAAGGCAAAGCTATGCTGTGGCTCACAGAAACTCACCAGTTTGGGCTTATGACAGCATGGGTATAGAACAACAACTAGAACCCTACGTGGCAGGGTTCTCATATCAGAAATCTGGTGTTGAAAACACATGTCCTGGCACTTTGCTTAGTGGATGTGAGCCCTTCTGTGTCCATATCCTAGGGCTGCACCTCAGGAGGGGAAAGAAAGAAGCCGAGATATAATAACTGTATCATATCTTTCCTCCTCAGATGGCTGATCCACTCTTGGGAAGATGATGAGGTTGGTTATTCCAACCATCATTGTGATTACTAGAAATACTTGTCACTCCTTATCAATTTAGAGAAAAATACTGATTTCATCCTGTGGTCAAGGCACTCCTCTGTCATCTCCCTGCTCATGGGATGGAATATGATGAGATGTGCATGAAGCAAGAGATTCTTTGTCTTGTAACACTTCTCACTCAGTTCAGAATGCGAGAGCAAAGGCTGATACTGAGGAAGTCTGTGACTGGCTCTGCACCCTTACATAAGCATGGATGAATCCCTTCTTTCTTCTGTTTTCCCATTCCCTAATCTCTGAACTGGACAAAGGCAATAAGTATGCTCTACCTGTAAAAGAGCTTTGAGATGTTTGGAGGAAGAGTACTTGTGATACTTCAGGATTAGCCTGGAGCTGTGGGGTTCTTGTCTTCCAGCTACTTGCAGTAGCCCATTCTTGGAATCTGCTATATCAGCCTTAGCACACTGGCCCTTTGCAGCCAATCTGGATATACTTCCAGTCCTTGCCTCCTTTAAACACACCTGAAGTGTGTCCAGGTGTCCACACATAATGCTTTACTAGTATTTCACTGCTTCAGTGGAGGTAGAAGACTCCCATTAGTAAGCTCTATTCAGCCTCTTCATTCAGTGAGAGCATACAGTAAAACACGTCTGGGAAGCTTCCTCAGTCCTTTCACTTCTTTTCAATAACTTCTTAACCTTTTGCTTCTTCTCAATAACATCTTAACCTAGACTTGTTTTCCTGTTTCTTAATTCACCAAGGTTATATTTATAGTATCACCCTTCTCTTTTAGGTTTGGCTGTTCATGATAGTGAAATATATTTCCCTTTGTTTCTATTCAGTCATTTCACTCCACTCTGGGCTGCTCTGCTGACACCTCTAAGAGCAACTAATGTCAAGCATGAAATGTACACAAAGTATAAGTGGTACATTAAGGCTATTAAACTTGTGATCTCAAGTGTGTTACCAGCTCTTCATTGAGGTACACACTGCACATTCACATTAGCAATTTAAAATACACAGAAGGCCTGGAAGCAAGTTGCTTTGTAAAAGCTACCTCCTACACATGTAGAATGAGAGATTCCTTAGGGATCCTTTGTTTTGGGACCCTTTGAAACAGGGCCCAACAGATAAGAAGCATCTCAACTACTGCAATGTGCTCAGTGCATGGCAATGCATTAGCTGTTTCATGGTGACCCATTACGTGTAAATGCTAGCTCTCATAATAAAGCATGAAGCCATTTTCAAGGATCAGTTGCAGAGGAATCCAAGTCCAGTAAATCAGAGAAGCATGAAAATATAATCAGCTGATAATCAATAAAAGAATCTCTGATAATCATGCAGTACCATCATCCCCATTATTCCAAAGCCATTTTTAAAGCAGTATTGACTTTCTTTCCAGACCAATCATCCCTTGCTTTTACGGTGCTGTTTTCAGTATGTTTCTGAGTATTTAATAATGATGGAAAGAATCAACATCCAAACTTTATTTACAGATAGGAAAACCGAATCAGTAGGAGACATGAACCATTTCCTTAAATTCATCTAGCCATCATGGAGCCAAACCAGAAACTGTGGACAGTAGCTCTGGGCCCTGGTGCCGATCTCTGTCTTATAGAAGACACTGAATGCAGAAGCAGTATGCTTAAATAAGCACTTGGATTCAGGGCTTGGGTTATGTAGGGGTTATTGCAGATGGGTATGAGAGAATGGGATGCTGAAAACACTGCTCAGGTCAACTCCCTTCAAGGAAAAGAGGTAGCTGTCTGGTTCCTATGAAATATCAATAACTTTGGTAGAAAAAAGGGTGCCACAGAGGAGCTACCATTGCATTCAGAGTTTAGGCAGTGAAAACAGGAGACATTTGACCTTGGCAAATGCTAAAGGAGCTCCATCATTACATGAACAATTGGTTTATTAGAAGAGATGAGTTTAGAAAGATGCACTAGCAGTTGTCTTCTGAGTTGGAAATGGGGATAAGGACAGGGTCAAGGACAGCTGCTGCTCAGGACAAAGGAGGAGGGGAAGATACAAAGAGACAACTAGTGTGATCCCCAAAAGGGACCCAGCACTAGATCCCAAAGGTAGTCTACCACCAGAGACAAGGGGAAGTGAGTGGGTGGTAAGATCCCAAATATCTTTGAGTATCTGGGCATGTTGTCTCCTCTCAAATTGATATAAGAAGGGAATTAGACACTTAAATCCTTCTGTAAACCTCAGCAGGCATCCATCTATCTTTAGTCACATGAACAAGAACCGTTCCCAGTCTCTCCTGATGTCAACAGGATTTGACTCTTAAGAACTTATTTTTTTTTATTTTTTTTTAGCTGGGGCTCAGTTTGAAATGTAGGAGTTTTCAAAGATGTTATTCCTAACTTCCTTGCTTCCAAATGAAAGCAGAAACAAGAAGTGGCTAAATTTAAGTGTGTGAAGCAGAATAACTTGCATCATTAGACTGTCGATTTCATATATCTATTTATTGACTTAGGATTATAAACAGAGTGCTTCATAACTATTAATAAGGAATCTCCCAAATCCTAGATGAGAAAATGAGTATTATCTCCATTTACCAATTGTCAAAGTGAGGCACAGGAGGAGACATGACTTGTCCAAAGAGGCCAAGCAGCCTAACATGTCAACTGAGCCTAGGACATGGGAGTCCAGGCTGCCAGCTTTCCTTCCGTCATAGCCATCACAGCTACATGCCCTTCCATCATGACTCCTACACTTAGCAGTGCTTCCACCCTATGTGCTCAAATGGGGAAAACTTCAGACACTTTGTTCATAACACTGATTTTAACCCACTTGTAGGAAAAGTTTGAAGTATCTTGACTTTGGTGGCAAATTAGGATGTGGAACAGTTCAGTTATGTTTATTCTAGTCACCTGGGGAGGAAACTGATAAGAGCAAGGTAGAAGAAAAGATGGGAAAAGTTAAATGTGTAAAGTTTTTCCTAACTAGGTCTCCAGAGCAGCTGACAGCCATCAAGTTCCAGGGGTGCCTGGGTCATCAGACAAAGGCTGAGAGTTTCCCCTCTCACATCCAGAGACTGTCACATCCAAGAATCACCTTTTAGACCAAAGTCAGACCTCAAAGGCTGAACGGGTCTCCTGGGGCTCTATATGCAGTGGAGAGAAATACACAGAAGATGGTTTCATCTGCACTATCTTGAGATGAAGGTATTCATTTTTCTCCACTGAATGTAGAAGTTCTATTCTTAAGAATAGAATGAGTGGCCAGGGGAAGACTTAGATGTCTGGCGAGCTAAGTTAGGGCAAATGAATCCCATCTGTAGGAGACTGAACCTTATTTATTTGACAGTAAATGCAATGGGAGCTTTAAATTCTTCAGCTAAAAGTGCCAAGCCAAGAGTCCCTTGATCCTTCTCAAATCCGGCACACAAAGCCTGGTTAGTGTGTTTGGACACCACAACTACTTTCACAGAAAATCTTTAGGGATTAAACCACAGCCTGTTCTTCTTGTGCATGCATTTCTTCTCATGGTAATTTAATTCCTCCCAGTTGGCCTTATCAAGTCTGAGTGCCTTTAGATATATCATCTTTTCCCAGACCCTTTACAGCAGTGTCTCCCCCAAGCCCTGAAAGTATCCCAGCTTCTTGCCATCTAAGTGTTCCTATTTACCTAAACCAGGAAACTGTGTCCTACTGGGGAGAACAAAGAGCTGCTCTCTCACAAAAGACACTCAGTCGTGAATAATAATCAGAGAAATTTCCCCTGCTGCTCAGCAGTGCAGGCGCTGCTGGCCTGGCCATTGCTATAGTGTGTGGCAACGTGTAGCTCCTTGAGCACAAACAGCCCAGTCATAGTCACAGAGTCGGGCACAGCAAAGGGGCCTCGGCAAGGTATTACAGAGTTTACCCTTTCTTAATGCTTGGACTGGAGTATGAACATCACATCAGAAATGGAATAGAAACTGTTACTCTTCCTTCATTTTGGAATCCTTTGGAAGCTGTCAAAAGAGGGTTGTATTGAATTTTGAGCAGCTTGGAAGATAGCACAAAAGATGCAGAGGCACACGATGTGACGCAGTTAGTGTTCACCTCATCACATGTGTGAGGCACCTTTGGAGTTCAGTGTGCCAGCTACATATAAGATTAAAAGAAATAAAGAAATACTGGATCCAGAGTTGTACCTTGTGAAACTGTGTCAAAATGGAAGAAATGCCTGAATCTTGTAAACAAGTCCATAGCTTCCTGGAGACAGAAGGAAAAAATGATCTCTGTGTTTGATTAAGAAAGTCGTAGTAAAAGTAAAGTAACAACACAGGAATAGATTGACCAAAGCCCTGTCTTCATGATGGTGTAATACTTTTGGGGCCAAACCTCTGCCTAAAGGCAAAGGGATGAAAGCCTTCTGTGAGCTTTAAAGGAGCCCAGAATTTTAGACATGGCCACCGAAGTGTTTGACTCCTGGAAAAATAGCTGCTCTCAACCTACTCTTACCAACATGAAACAGAAAATCTCTGACAGTCTGATCTTCTGAACAACCCAGACAACTTCCACACCTGCAGAGCTCAGGATAAGAAGGGAAAAGCTTATGTTTTGGTGTGTGACATTTCTCATAATCTCTCCTACTTGCCCAGTCCTCTTAACAATATATATCTCACAGCTGTGAGCTGTACAATTTCCCCTTCTCATGTCCTGTTCCCTTCAGAAACCCATCCAAGGTAGTCTTTTACCTGATTTGAGTGGACAAGTCTGTTCCTGCTGTTTAGCAGGGTTTGGCTAAATTATACCCATCTCTTTCTCTTTCCTGCCTCTATCTCTTCTCCCTCTTTCTTCCTCCTCATGTTCCTTTCCTTTCCTCCTATATCTCTCCAAGCCCTCCTTTCTGTCTTCCCTTCTCCTCTATGGCTATATGTCATATTAAGTGAGGTGGGAGCTGCCCAGATCTGTTGTTTGGTCTACTGACATTTCGGATGATCTAGGCCTTAAACTGAGGAAAGAGGAATGGGAGAAGGCAGGACAGAACAGAATATAAGTATTAAGTTTCAGTACAGGCAAGAGGGAGAGAACGACAATATGATTCCCATTAATCTTTGAGCCTAAGAAAAATGACATGGGGGTAATACCCCCAGCACCAATATATCACCTCTCCATCTGCATTCAGCATGCCTCATTGGGGCCATGTTGTTGAGGGTTCATTGCCTAGCTTGAGATTAACTGATTCTTGAAAGCAGCATGTCCAAGGAGTACAAGAATCCTTGTAGCTGGAAGGGAACATTTTTTTCATTAGTGTGTCTGAACAGTACGCTTTGTTACTGACTGATTTTCATTAAAGGACTAAGGCTCCCCCAGGACTCGTTTCCTTCCTCCTGCAGTAGCAGGGGTGGAGAGCATGCTGGGGTGGAGCAGTCGCTGCACAGCGTGTTGCAGTGGATGCAGCAGTGCAGGGAAAGAAGCTGCCCACAGATCTCTGTTGTTTATTTGCTTTTAAGATGCTACTGTTGTGATGTTGATGACATACCTAGAGTCTAATTATTTCATGCTTTGGGGGCTGATCAATGATTTGCACCAATTGCACATCAATATTACGGGGCCTGATCCTAGAAAACACTGATTGTTCCCTAGTATGTGAAAGCCAGGTTCCAACCCTGATCTCTCCTTCACTTTAGGCGGAGTAGCATTTGCATATTAAGGCCTGGATTACCCACTTCCATATCCTTCTTATTTTCCAATTAACATTCAGAAATCAAGAGACACAAATTTAAGCAATTCAGCAACACAAAAGCTCCCACTAGGGAGTGTGGGGGATTTGGGATCTCCTRCAGTGTGCAGCTTGTGATTCCTATTAGCCATTGCCTTGAATTTATAGCACTGCAGCCTTTTAGAGATAGCACAGGAGGCAGTGGTCCTCCACCTCTGCCATGTCATGGGTGTGAGCAGGTGAATTTTCTGTAACCACAGCTCAGTACATAATTGCCACCACTTGTACAGTAGTTAGAGCATTGCCCTATTTCCCTTCAACTGTGAACTGCAAGGATCTGATGTATGGTATATCTGATAATCTTCCTTTCTGAGCCACCTGTACTGTCACAAAATTCTTCTGAGAAATCTGTGACAGAGCTAAATACCAAATTCAGGTTTCCTGATCTCAGTTCCCCAAGTACCATGGGAGCATTAGCACTGCCAGGCTTCTCAGACCCGCACACCAGTCTCATGTTTTGACTCTGACAATGGCCAGCTTTTCCTTTACAGAATGGTGTAAAACCCCCCAGTGAAGATGGAAGGTAATCTGTCCCCACTGGAGGATCATGTCCATGTGCAGTGGTTAAAAGTTACAAAAAAAAGGTCTTCTATTCTTCTCAATTCTTTGGTTATCATTAAATATCAGGATGCTCTGGGACCCCAGGGGAACTTTTCCTTAGTATTTTAGGGTTGCTGCACACGCTGAATCCCAGCTGTAGAGCACTGCAACATGTCTGTGCAGTCTGCTGCCCTTTGGGTTATACCAGGGGATGGCAATCTTTCTAGGAGCAAAAGATAATTTTGTTATATTTCTCCACATGTAGTCGTTTCTGGGTTTTCTTTTCAACACTCTGCATTTAAGGTTGACATTCTCCAGATGAAAAAGACAAGGTTTCTTGTGCAAAACAAGCTGTGACTTCAACAAACTCTCAATTGAAAAAAAAAAAGTACAAAAATAATTGAAAAACAAAGTGAAATGTTTGATTGGCCTGACAGAATCTCTTATTTTCTTTGTAATGTTCAGGCAACATATATTTGTGCAAATTCAACCCTAGAGTCCATCCAGCTTTGTCTGAGATCTCTGAAGATAAATGTTTGTGCTGAAATAAGGAGCTAGGTCTTTTTGCTGTCTTCTGGTCCCTTCCTCCTGTGTTTTGTGGGTCAAGCACATACAGGCACAGTTCACACACATTCAGTATCTAGAGGCAGAGAATTAAGTTTCCAAACACCTTGTGTTTTATTTTGCTCATGTTACCACTTATCTGAACACAGAGGGAATGTTGACTTGAGATGACAGAGTCTGGATGCAACTGCACATCACTGTGTATTGGGGTTTGTCTTTGTCCCTATTCCTCTTATGGAAGGAGCTGTGCTCCTCTCCAAATAGGCTGCCTTGCTGCACTGTGCTTTTCTCCTGCCTTGGGAATCCAAGTTCCAGCTGCAGATAGCTGTAAAATTGGGCGTAATTGCATTTGGTGTGTGGGTTGGAGGAGAACAGAAAAGCCACTGTATTGCACTGGGTAGAAACAACAGCAATGGAGACTAGAGAGGGGACACATATTCCCATAGGCCACCTGATAAATCTGTGTTATTCTCCTAAAACATGCAGTGAGAAATTTCCCAGAACAAACTGAAGTCTAAATTTCTTGTCCTTCCATAGCTGGTTCCTCTATTTCACTACATACCCAGTATAACTCACCTTTCTAAAAGATGTTCAACAGAATAGGCCAGGCACAAGCATTCTGGTGGACTACTTGATCACAAGAGATCGTTCTTGGTCATTATCATCACTACTGTCAGAGCCATGTCAGAGGTGTCATGTACTAGTCAACAGTATGACTGGTCAACAGTTTGGCTATTCTGCAGCCATAAAACTGTGAAACTAGCAAAAACGCTTGGGAAGCAGCAAAATGAATGTACCATGCAGGCCAGACAGTTTAATGCACCATTACACATCATTGCCAAATCTAGCTCTTTAACTCAATGTTTGATCTCTTTCATCCTCAGACCCACTCAGGGCTTTCTCTTTTCAAGCTTCCCAATTTGCCACATTCTCCATCCTTCCCACCTCCCTCCCTAGAGAGCAAATTCGTTATATTGAAAGCTTGCGTGTACAGCTAGAACCCTTAGAAAGTATTGGTAAAGGCCAAAATGATGCACACTGGGAAGTAAAATCAGAAAATATTTCCATACCAGCTAAAGAGTTTGAAAACCGATGAACCAGGGATAGACTGCAGAGTGAAAAACAGTATAGGACACATTTTGCTAGCAGGAAATTGGTGCCCAATTCTGTCATTCCTGCTCTGTAACTAGGAATCACTGTTCAATGTGCAGTCCATTAGCTCATACACAGCTGCAGTTGACTGGGAGAGATCTGGGACCCAAATGTGTTGAAAGACTTACTTCACAAAATTATGTCTGACTTAATTTCTAGTTTCTTATCATGATATTCATATAGGATTAAGCTGTCAGAGAACATGTCATCATGCTCTCGAGCTCTGGAAGGACTCACTTTTGTCATCCCCCAAGCTGGCAGAACCAGGCTGTGCAGTAGCACCAAGTGCAGCCAGACTCCCAATCCGAAGAGCTCATTGTTTCTGAGCAGATCCAATAGTCTGCTATTGGTGCATCAGTGGGCAGAATAGCAAGAGCACACCCGCCTATGCACACCGTCTGGGTACCACCAGCTGGCTGCAAAGCAACCCTCTGCATAGATAGTGGGTGAGCTGTGAAGCACATCGTATTCACGGCTGTTTTCATAGCAGCCTCTCATTCTCTTGTACAAATCTGAGAACAGTTACTACAGGATCTCCTGGACCATGTGGCTATGCTCAATTAGCTCAGCAGATGGGGTAGCTTTGTCCTCTTTGTTGGCTAGATGATATTTGTGTGGGAGCATCCAGGCTTGGGTATGCCTGTGCTTGTCTGTATTTCAATTCAGAAGGAGGACTGCAGCACCTCTTGCTGTGTCCCAGCTGTTTGGGATGCCAGTAGCAGTCCAGTTGCAGCGGCATAGAGCGCCAGAAGGCTGATATGGGAATGCAGCAGTGGAAATCTGGTCTGCCACAGCTCCACTGCTCATGGGAGCAGAGAGTGATAGTTTAATGCTAACTCAAAGGTGTCCTTGGGAGACAGGCCTCTGGTTAACAGTGGGATGTGCTCTGAGTGACCCCCATCAGCTCTCTGCTCAGGAAAATGTTATCACAATCAGAGAGTGTTTGACTCAGTGGTTGAGCTGATAGTTGTGAGACAAATCACTGAGTCAGGAACACATTTGCTGCATGCAGTGAAATGCTGATGTTCTGCTCAGGGGGTCCACGCTCATCAGGGATGTCCTCTGTCTATGCCCACTGCCTTCAGTGGCTCATTAACACAGGAGTTCCTCTCATCTAGTTACTGCTAATGATTGTTAAACAGAGCAAGGTGCTCCGCCATGGCAGATGGGGTCTCAAAGCACACAGCATAGTCTCAGGAGACTCCTTGTCACTGACCCTGCAGCTGGTGTCTCCTGTGGCACCAGAGCAAGAGCTGAAAACAAGGACAACCTCTGCACTGCTTCCCCTGACCTCTTGCTATTGAATTCCCAAGTAAGGATGTTTTAAGGGTTTCCTAAGTAGAACAAGGCTTGGCATGTTGAATCTAAAAAGAATCATGGAATTATAGAAGCACAGAATGGTTGAGGTTGGAAGGCACCTTTAGAGATCATTTAGTCCACTGCTCCTGCTCAAGCGGGATCACCTACAGCAGGCTGCCCAGGAGCCTGTCCAAACAGCTTTTGATTATCTCTGAGGATGGAGACTCCACAACCTCTCTGGGCAACCTGTTTTAGTGCTCAGTCACCCTCACAGTAAAAAAGTTTTTCCTTGGATTCAGATGGAACTTCCTGTATTTCAGTTTGTGCCCATTGCCTCTTGTCCGGTCACTGGGCACCACTAAAAAGACCTTTCCTGGGATGTGGCAGGCTCTTAACTACAAATGCTTTAACAAGTTTGTTTAAGACAAAATGCTCTGACCCAATTTTCTTCCATTTCCRGTTATTTTGTAGAATAGCTGTGGCAGTTTGACCTAAGAGCCTCCACTCTTGAATCCCCTTGATGTTTAGCGCCTCAGGTAACTCAGTTCTCCCACTGGGCCTAGGGCTTCCCAAACTCTAGGTCAAGGCAGCCCTAGCAGAGATCAGGAGCAAACATCTTTGTGTTCAGCACCTTGGGGGATCATTCTCTTGTGTTCTGCCACCCCCATTGTGGAAACACAGAACTCCCAAGAGGGTAGAAGAGCATCAGAATCAAGATCTGCTGCACAAGGCTAAGGGTGACATGAAGACCTAATTTTGCTAGAATGGTATCTAAAACAGATCTGAGCAGCTCTAATAATACACATCTGACCCTTCCAAAGGCATTTGGATATCAAAGAATGTTTATCTCTAACCTTAAAGTTCCTACTGGTGACAATCACTTTTTAGTATTCTCTCTCGAACTGCAAAAAACAGCCTCTACCTTCCCTTCTGCTAATATCCTTGAAGATGTGTGCAGTGTGATCAGCCCTCCCTGTGCCCTTAATCACTTTCTCCCAGCCTATATAATTAAATTCCATCAGGTATTGCATCTAATTTTTGAGGAGCTCCCAAAGAACAAAAGCCAGTTCAGTCGCAGGCGAACAGAACAAATTAATTAGAAGGGGAATATTAGGCTCTCTCCAAATTAGATTAGCAGATCTCTAACAGAAGAAACATAGCCCGGCTGGTTATGATGCTGTTCACTTCCTGAGCAGCTGCTCAGTTCCAGAGATTGTATACAGTATTCAGAGTCACAGCATCACTGGAAAGTGGATTAGGCTTGGAGCAACCCATGCTAAAAGGCACTCCAGGGCACAATTTCAAAGAACAACACAGGGAATTGGTGGCCTTGTGTCTCTCATTAACAACTGTGCAAGCTGTGCCGTCAGATTGCTTCACAATATTTTGGGAATGTCTTCCTGTCATATCTCTGCATATCTAACCCAATAAAAATAGRTGTTACTTGAATGTGGAGCTCTACATAGCAGTATTTAGCAACATTCCTCCTAGCTATGGAGATCTTTATGAGTAAGCACTGGAATTATCATATAAAACCAGATCAGATACCCAGAAAGCACTCTTTAGAAGCATTTAAACAAGTAAACATACAGCACCAGTGCAACTTACAGCTACTTCTAGGAATCTACAGTCTTGGGAAATAGTCAACACAGCCTCATCTAACATAATAAAACAAGCATACAGATTGTGTTAGAAACTAAGGGACAAGCACTCCACATGGATAGCTGCACATGTCCCAGGGTCCTGATCCAGCACAGAGAGCACCAGCACAAAGATAATGTATCTACAACCTCTAGAYGCTCTTGAGTAACAAAGTACTATCTCCATGTGATTTAGGACCAAGTAGAGGAAACAAAAATCCAAGAGACATAAGGGGGAGCTTTCAGGGTAGTCAAACTGTTTAAACAGTGCTTGTTAATTCAGCAAAAAGAAAAGGTTTCAAAAACAAAAACAGTCTAATGTGTCCTGCCCTTATTAATGGCAAGAATGTCCAGTTGTAATGTGCCTGCAGTTCTACCAAACATTTGCTTCTCCCCATCTCCCCTGGTGGCATGCACCTGCTGAGCTTATGAACTTTCCACTTCTGTCTGAAATGGGAAGCCCTGGATGCACTGCCGAATGCTCGAGACAGGTCCAAGTGGACCTSTGCTGTGCAGCTGAATGTACCCGTGGTTCTGTGATTTCGGTGGAACATTACTGATGACAGTAGCACAGCAGGAGTCGTGAGAACCAGCAGTGGAGAGATTAATAAACAGGCAACTACTAATGATTCCAGTATTGAATACTCTGGTTTGCTCTCCTTCTGTCATAAAGAAAAGGAAACAGTAATAGAAGAGTTTCATGACAGAACCTTATTAGGCCAGAAGTCTAAAGGAACTTGCTTTCCTGCTTGCATATAATGCAAACTCTCTAATTTGCCACTCTACTTTTACCCAGGCAGTTTTTCTCCACAGCTTTAAAAGAGTGACTGAATTTAGAAAAGATCCAGGACAAACCAAGATTTGATCTCTCTACAGCAATATCCTGAATGGACATGAACAGATTAAGGATCATTCTTAAATATATGAGAACTGCTTAATAGTAGTGACATAACCAGGTCTAGTATTCCAAATGAGAAGAAAGGATGGAGCTCAGAGAGCTGAACATCTTTGAGAGAGAGTCTACACGCATATTCACATGCTAGGCAGACCTATGCCCTAGCACTTGAGAATTCGTAGCCTGCCTTCTCACTGGCTCAGCATATGAGCAGAGAGCAGCTGAAACCATCCTGGTCTTCCCACCTACTTGGGAAAGATGGAGTGCTTCATCAGTCATGCTGTTTGGTCAACCTCATTTTCTTCCCTCATAAATTCTCTTCAATTCCGCTTCCACTGAGGTTCGTTAGTAACTTGTTCGTTAGTAACTTGTATGCTTGTATGCTATTGCATCCTTCAGATTAATGCTTCCTTCCATCTTAACCAACAACAAATGTATTTTTTTTTAGCAAATTCTCATCCTTTAATATCAAACTTGTGATTTTATTTTACCCTCTACAACAAGAAAGCTCTTTTCTTTCCTCCTGATAGTACCCAGCCCTTCAGAAAATCACTAAGGCTAAGACATATTTACAGGTATTTCCTCTCCTTTTATCCACTGTCTCCTAGAGATTTCCTGAGAAAATATGCTTTAAGGTTTCAGCTGTTCAGAGTTAACTGAGAGAACACTAGGTACATTTCATTTCACTGCCTTACCCAGAAGGAAAACTGAGGCATCATCACCCTTTTCCCCTGTAAGTCACTGGAAAACTGGTGTTCTGCATTGTCGATGTACACATGGGTAATGTATTTCCAAAAATTTTTGATTGTTGAGAAGTAACCTCATAAATCAAATGCATTTGGGAACTGTATCTGAAGGTTTTTAGCTTCTTCATTCAAGAAGATTACTGTAAATGCAATGTAAATTGTACATTTTGAACATTCCTGGAATTAATATTCACACTTAAAATCAGTTAAACTTACAGGCATAAATCCAGTTTCACTTATTTATCTCAAGATATGTTACAACACTGCAGAGAATATCCAAAGTTTCAGATGCCCATGCAATGCAAAATCCCCATTCAAGGCTAAAAGTGCAGGTTGATTCAAAGTTCATTTTATCTCTCTTATCTTCTGGAGGCTTTCCATTTGCACTGTAATTTGGTAACAGCATACTCATCTCCTTTGCAGAAGTATGTTTCTCTAGTGTATAGGTTCTTAACGTAATTTTCTGAGCATTTGTTGTCACAAGGTATTAACTCTTTCCTGCTGTTCCCACTTGTTAAATCACATTACAGAAAATTGGAAAAGCATCAGCACTTCCCTCAGGTTATTTTTCCATGTAAGTAATTGCTGCTGTTTCCATAGGAAGGTTGTAAAATTGTGGTTCAGGAAAGAGGTGCCTGCAGAAAAAGGAAAGAGCTTTCCTACAGAAAACAGGAAAGGAGGTGACTGCATAACTGTGAATAGAAGGTTAGATATCCACTGTAATCTCCAGGCTAAAATGGGAAAAAACATCTATATCATAAGAACTGCAGCTCTGTCATATTCCTACACTGGCTACTGACTGCAGGCCAAAACCCTCTAGATAAGGAACATAAAGAGCAAGTTATATAAACTCCAGGTAATCTTAATAATACAGGACCAGTGGCCCCAGGACAGAATACAACGCTGAATCAGAAGGGCACATAGGCACAAGCCTCACTTTGAGCCCATGTTCACTGATGTCATGAATCCTGCCCTGTATCAGAAGAAGATCAGAAAGATGTGCTGAAGTGAAACTGAGCCACAGAGACTATAATGACTTGTTTATGTTTACTGTGCCTGGAATACCCTGTGTATATTCAAAAGAAGTATGGCAACCTCAACAGCAGATATCCAACTGGAGACTGAATCCGGGAGAGAGGGAAACCTGGCTGTAGTTTTTAAATGAAGGGCTCCTTCAGTGTGACACCTCAGTTTGTTAGTGTGATTGATTTTCTCTGTCACAATTCTTTGGTTGAAAACCTGTCTACCTATTAGATTTCCAAAGATACCTATCAAGGTGTGGTCATCAGTGAAGTGGTGGAGACCTAAGATCCCCAAACGCATGTGTGGGTTCAATGATGCATGCGCGTGTTGTCATTGATCCTCCATTATTTCTATTTTCTATATGAATTCCCACTTCATGGGACCTGTCTTCAGGAAATAGAGGTCAGCCCGTTCTCTTGACAGAGCAAAAATGTCCGAGTCATGATTAACTCCAGCACCCAGGTCACTTGAGGTATCCTGGTTTGCCTGGAGTTATCTAAGATCACCTGGGGTTAACTGTAGCAGCTCTACCACCTCTGTTGGTTACCTTAATTAAAGGCAGAGTATAAGATGTATTCAGTGGAACTAAGACTTCTTAACAACAGAGATCTATTGTGAGAGGCTTGAAGGTATAGCTTCAGTACACAGTACTGAACAAACAGACTAAAAWCCAACATAGCTTTGACCACAAATAAGGCAAGCAAAACCCACCTCATATGGAGAAGAGACAAATCAAACTAACCGCAGCAATTGTAACTGTGACAGCAAACAAGAAATCCAAGTTGTGCTTAAGAAAGCATATTTTGCTCCTGTGCTGAGTTTACTCCACTTCAGCAATAAAGAGAGGTGAAAACAAACAGCAAAGTATGAGCAGACAGTGAAGTACAGTGATGTGTTACCAGCAGAAAATTGCATGGGGCTAAGGCTTATGAGGTCAGCCCTTTCTTGCTCAGTACTACCRGGGAGAACTAGTCTGCTATGGAATTTGACACTGTTATGGGGAAAGCAGCAGAGATATTTATAATTAATTACAGTGGTTTCTGTAAATGTGTCAACCAAATAATTTTCTGTAGATCTAAGCTGGCATTTTGTCTGACTGGAAACTTCTGAATTTCTTCCATGCTGATCTGGGAATTAGTACTGAGAGAAAGGTAACAGATTTATGACCATACCTCATGGATACAGTGTTATACTCAAGATCTTTTTATGGCCAAAGGGAACGCACCTTGTATGTGGAGCTGAAGATTTATTGTCAGCCTAATTAATGTTTTAACATTCTAATCAAAATACAACAAACAGTTATTATTAGACTGATTACAACAATACTAGCACCAATAGTCCAGAGTAATACAGGCTAGTGTCATCTATATGTTTAAAATGGATATACAAAAGTTGCTCACCCCAGGTCTCTGGTGTTGTGCTCACCCTTCCCATGTCTCAGTCAGGTCATTGGTGCTAGTCTTCCCCAGGAGGAATTGGAGAGGGGCCTGGAGGTGGTTACAAGAAGCCGTCAGCACCCTGAGTCTTTCCTCCAGTTGGACAGTTTATTCCTTCTCGGGCTTGGATCCACTTGGAGTTATTTTTATGTTTCCTTTCACAGCCTGCTTCGTTCTTATTAGCTCCCAGCTAAAGCTTGCCAGATGCCCAGCAGCCTTTCCCAGCCCTAACAGTTACACCAAGGGCTGTTGTTTGTTACCAGGGATTGTCCGGTTTTGTCAGGACTTTACCACAGATGGTGGTTCCAGGGCTGAGCTAGTCCAGGGTGGGTGATAGTCACTGCATTGCTAGCACAGCTAAAACAAGCTAAAACCAGCTCAGGCCCAAGCAAGCCCAGACCAGCCCTGAGACCCCATGGTGTYAGGTCAGTACAAAGCCTGGGGCCTTTCACTGGTAATGATAAAAATCGTATTTATTGGGCTACAACAGCACCAACACTGAAGGGCAGATCCTTGTAAGCTAGCAGAGCCATGGCATTTACACCAGCCACTGATCTGTTCTGTGATGCTAAGGAAACGCAATGGAACCAATGGTTCATTTGATGATGCGTTTCCCACCTTCTGTTCTGTCACATGCCTGAAATTGCTCCCTGGAGATTTCTGCCAGAGAACTGTTGATTTTTTATTTTCTTTTTTACTGCTGTAAAGTACGTGGAAACGGGGAGGATTGCCAAAGACTAGTAATCTCCCAACAGACCAGCATAGRTTCATGTATTGAAGCCTGAGAAATATGTGATTCTTTCTCAAATGGGACTGGGTTTAAGTATGAATGGATACTTCTGGATACCACCAAATTCCCCTGACTCACAGACCAACACAGACCTGCCAGCATGAAGGGATCTGGGGAAAAGCACGCTCACCATTTATTGTCAGCAGTTGGTGAAATGCTGTGATTCAGGATTACTGTCTACTGGACCTAAATTCAGCCATTAGAGCTCAGCACCTATTGCAGACACAGCTTTATCACCTCTGGAGAGGATGATCATCATAGCCAGTGTTGGTGTCCACACTCAATCCCTCATTTATTGGTGCAACATGGAAAAAGGATGGGGGAAGAAGACTGGAAAGTCCCACCTGGTAGGGAACAGAAAAGCTGTAGTCTGGAGTTCAGGTGCTCTGCAGGAAGGAAGAGACAAGGCCTCAGGTTCTCTTTTGTAGAGAAGGAAATTAAACCTGCTTCTTCTGTGAGCTGGGTGAGCACGCTAGCTGAGCACTTAGGTAGATAAAGCCATATACACATTACTGTAAAAACCTAGGGTGTTTAATCATGACTGATATTCTCGGTATGGAATAGTTTAAATCAACCTGCCGTAATTGTTTCCTTGCTATGGATTTCAGTAGACTGATAAAACAGTCCTCAATCTCTATTATGTTTCCCTAAGAGGGTATTATGTGGTAAGTATGAATATGTGAGTACTAGGGATAAGTGAACTGATTCATGGCCTGGCAAGAACAGAAAAAAAGTTTTTCTCACTCTCCTGAGTCATACAAAACTCAAGCCGTTTCTATATCACTGGCTGTACAATTATAGAGTGTGCTTAAGGACAGAAGAAAGATTAAGGGCTGATTTGTCATTATGTTTTTGACAGCTCGAGCTGCAAGGTTCCCCTTGATGCATGGCTGCCCTAAAGCATCTCTTTGGAAGCCGATCATGACTTCTGCTCTGTGTTCATGTCTAATCTGATATTAGCCAGGTGCAGTGCAGATGCCATAACATCACTGCTGCAAGCACAGGGGTGCAACTGGACAGGTCTCCCTGATACCAGTGGAAACAACTGATTTTCAGTCACACTAGGCTGTTAAGTATCTGAGACTCCTCTGAACGGGAGCTCCAGGCCCGTATGGTTGCTTATAGGTTTGCTAGTGGTTTTCTTGTGCTCACCTGGCGAGGATCACAACCAGATGTGTTTTGTATAGAGATATTAGTCAGTCTTGATTTACTTGCGCTTTCACTGCATTTTACACAATGGCATTTCTGTAAATTGCACACATGATGGAGAAGGGCCCTCACTTTCTCAGGACAGAAGAATCAGGGTCCTTTTTCCCTCCTCTCTCTGGTCTTAGGCTTCTTCTTTCTTTTTATGCAAAGTGGAGCAGCTTCAGCAAAGGGAATGGGAGTCAGGGAAGGTTCAATCACCCAGGAAGCCAGTTGTTTGGGTGAGCCCTAATCCCTGATTGCATAAAGGGGCATATCCACTGTCTCTTCCCTCTGCCATGCTGTAGAAGGAAGGAGTGTCCCTTCTTCGTTCCTAGGGGCTTAAATGTTTGCTCTTTATGCAGTTTCAGAGCACACTTCAAGATGTGCCCATGTATACTAGATGCCAAAGGCATGATTTGTTGATGAAAAACAGACTGTGGGGAGTAGACCTGTTTCCTGCAGAAACCAGGAACTTCAGTAGGTTTTTCTGATCACCTCTAAGTGTATTTGAATCCTCAGAGAGGTGCCTTATTTTATTTTTCTACCCATTTAATCCTCTTTCTTAGTGTTTTATTTAGTCATTTCAGCAGAATATAAGTTCATCGCTGTATTTCTGTCATCTCCAGTTCATGTTGCCAGTAAGACCCTCCAGCACTGCAGTGCTGTATTTTGCTTTCACAGATATTCATTGTTTAAGTTAACAGAATAGCAAAAAGTGATATTTTCTGAAACCTCTTACAGCTTGGTACAGCTTCCAGGGGTCTGCAAAATCAAGAATAACTGCTGTATTTAACAGAGTAAACAATTTGCAAAAGGAGATGTTACTTTGGTCACTTATCAGAAAATCAAGTAGAGCTTTCAGCTCCGCTTTCTACATCTTTTCCAATGCCAGAAAGATACATGAACACAACCTGGACTCATGCAGTTCATGGCACTGGATTTGACTTGGTCTGCTGTGTAGTACGTGGGCATATTTTTGGCACGACTGCTAGTTTGGACTGACACAAAGCCAGTGCCTGAGAACTGTTCCCCATTGTTGTGATGTTGTGGGAAGTCTTCCAATGTGCGTCATTTTCCATAAAGCCCAATTTCTGGCCAATAATTTTACTTGAGAGCTTCAGCATTCAGTTGTGAATAGCAAGCTTTTACTGTTCTTCGTTGTAAAGAAGGCTAGAAAATGTGATGCAGATGCACTCTGAAAGCTCATAAGCCAGAAGTCACACTGAAAAAAAATCAAAAGGAAAGATAAGAATTTCCTGATTTTCAAGTCAGTTTCATGAATGTGGTATTTTCAGAACTGGCAGAACTGGATGATCCTCTGATTTCAGGTTCCGTTTTGAACCCAAAGTTCCCCCTTGGCTTGGGATGGACCCTGGGCTAAGTTTTCTGATGCACTGGGCGCTCAGTTCTACGACACCTCACTGCAAGAGCCATTTCCTTTGCTGGAGCCCATGTCAGCTAGTCAGGCCAGCCCCAGTAGGCACAAGACTGCCCAGCACACTACGGATAGGGCTTAGCTTTGTCTCTTTGGGTGAGGCACCTCCTTCTCTTTCAGACAAAATTGCAAAAGCCTTGGGAAACTTCAGGGCTCATGGAGACCCTGACCTAGAAGACTATTCCTGCTGTGCCATGAACAACAAGCCAGGCAAGGAGATGGACAAAGCCATCCTATGCAATCTGTTTAGCCCAGTCTGTTGCCAGATGGCCACATGGGGATTGAGGACTGTAGTTTAATCAGAGTCTTTGTGGCCAGCAGTCACATGTGATGGAGAACAAGAGGGATGAAGCAGGTAGGGGAAAGATGTGACAGAGACTTAGCATGAGGAAAAGGAAGGAGAAGAAAGAGGAGGGAGTTATTTTGAACAAGAGTGAAATTATGGACAGGTTATCACATTCTTAGGACAGGTAGGGTGCAACTCATCTCTCATTAACGCACCCCTGTGATTTAGGGTAAGGATACCTGTAGGACATAGAAGACTCTATTGTTCCCAGTACTGATTAGGACTATGTCTTGTCCAGGCTATGGCTACACAAAGTTGACAGTTCACTTTAACTAGAACTTGAATTCTTCCTGTTTGCTTTGTTCCTAGATTTATATGCACAGGACAGACATATGGATCCTAGAACTACAGTATTAAACCAGAAAAACACATGTGATGGTCTTAACTGTGCCTTTCTTATCACAATTGTGAGAGATGCCAGCTGGCTTTAGTTTGTTTGTTTGTTTTTTAAGAAAATGGTAATGTTTCTATGACATCCCTTGGGTGCACGTTCTTATCATTTCTCTGTTAATCTATACCCCATGCTGTGGTAAAATATCAAGATGCTTGACCTGACTAAAAAAAGTTCCTGCAGGTGTAGCTTGCAGCCCACAGCCACGTTTAATGCCACCCAGTTACTGCAGGCACTTTCCTCAAATTGAAAAGATTCTTGATGATTGGCGGTAAGAGCTATTTTCCTGGCTCCCCATGCTGCTCATCAGCCCTGCTCCAGCCCTGAGAATTTTTGCTTTTGGACCTGGGAGCTGTGTCTTTCCTCGCATTTAAAGATGATTATGGTTGATTGACAGGATAAACAGAGTTTGTCACTCAGTTCCAGAGGAATGCTGAGCATTCTTCTGTGTGCTCAACAAACACCTAAGAATCATTCTGGCATTTCACATCCTTTGTCTCAATTTGCTGATATGTGTAAAATAGCTCTAAAAGAATCATTCCAGCAGAAATGAGCAGCCTCAGAGACAGGTGGTCTGTGAGTTTTTCCCCCTAAAAATGACATTTTGTTCCTCTAAGATCTGTCTGAGAATGATGTTTGTGCTGAGTTGTTTGGATGCTGGGACTTCTCTGAGTGTAGGTTTTTTTTCTTTTTTTTTCCTTTTTCCTACCCCCCTCCTCCCCCCCAAGAAAATCTGGTGAAAAGGATGAGGTCAGCATTCCAGAGTATATCATCTGAATGGCTGTCCACAGCAGTCCCTATGTGCCCTTCTCAGGGTGACGTAATCAGTACTCAGTAATAACATTTCTGAAAGGTGGATAACAGCATTTTAGTTCAGCTCTAATAATTCCGTTAAACCAGAGCTGGTGTTGTAATTGCTGTTTGTAACTGGGTTTGTTCCATATGTGTGTTGTGTAGGATGCAATTGTAATGAAATGTTCCCTCTTTGAGCTTTATGCCCTAAAGAATATGTCTTTATTGTGTAGCAAGCAAAGCATTCATCCACTCTTTGCCTCTGCTGTATCTTGTAATAAAATAAGAGAGAAAGAGAAAAAAAAAATCATGTTTCTCCTTGTTTTAATTTATTTGGGAAATTATAAGTAGCATAAGTGTTAATCTTCATTTGCTTTGGTAACACACAGTCTTTCTGAACTCCTGCTTATTTCTTTTAATAGAAAAAACTGTGAGCCTGTGTGCATCTAAAAGTGTGCATGCATTACAGCACACAGATATGAGTGTAAGCAAGAACAGAGAGTGAGAGAGCAGGAGCAAGCCTGTTCTAGAGAGTAAGACATAGTGGTCTGAAACATTTTAAATCTTATACTAACTGTAAGAAATAGGGCTTAAAGATGTAAAATCTCTAGAGAAATTGTGTGTTAAAAGATAGCATGTTCTGTGCCATGAGATCAGGTAGGTGGGTGGTTGCTTTGCTTTGGAAGTAGAATGTGCTGTAAGACTCAATCGTAATAAAATCTGGCTGTCGTACAGCACTCTTCATTCACCGATCACAGAGTGCTTTGCAGGCAGAGTAACCCCCTTCGCAAACAGAGAAGCAGAGGCCCGTAGAGAGGACTTAGCCACTCCACTACCTTGCTGGAACGCCAGTCAGATGACGACATTGGTTATGAACTTAGATGGGCACCAGCAATCCCCAGAGAGGGTTAACACGTGGTAGGTACATAGGACACCTGGATATGAAAAGCTGGCAGACAGCAGCTAATTTCACCCAGAGCAGGAGATGTGAAAGAGGGAAAGAGCATGCTGGRAGCCTGAGGACATGAATGTGCTGGGCTGTGTTACCTTGCCTTGGTCATGACACAGATCTGTTGCTACTCTTGTTTTATCTGACTTCTCTTAGGCCTCAGGTGCTGCCTCTAGGTCCTGGGTTTCAGTTCCCCAACAGCCCATGAAACATTTTGTATGTGCTTCCAGGGAAATACAACACAAAAAGGCAGTTTTTCTCTGATGTGATTTCACGTGGGGGAGGAGGATGAGCAATGTCAATAGTGCCTGTAGACAGCAGGTATAAGGTAGCAGTCAAACTTTCCTCATGCTGTCTACATAGCAGATCTTCTTGAGGGATGTCCACATTTCTAGCTACCTGGGGTTCCACAACAGCTTCATGCTTCCACTTTGTGCCCCATAGTGCAGCCCTATAATGGTGTATGTACCACCCTGAATCTGCTATAGTCTCCAGAACCAGGAAAGGCTCAAGGTAACCTTGAAGGGTTTCAGACAGAGGTCCTTTCTGTCTGCAATGGCAAGGTTTATTTGGTTGGGTGTCAGCTGGAAATAAAAAGCTCAAGTATCTTGGAAAGAATGCCACTTTCAATAGAAAATTAGTCCATTTACACTGTTGTTTTTTAAGGAATTAGGACATTTTTTAGCTCTCTCACCACAGGACAGTGGGGAACATCTAGCTTCAGCCTGTTAAAATTAAGCATCTAGATTAAGTTCCATGGGCTCCTTTGTAGCCCATGGGACAGGCATCTCCCTAAGTAATTCATCTCAGTTGAATTCATGGCCGAATCCCCTTTTGGTGGGTCCAGTCCCTCTCTGCCAACTGTGGAAGGAATCCAAACAGCTAGATTAGAGCACACACAACTAAAGGTAGGTAGGAGGAAAACAGCCCTAACTGAGAGAGAAACAGGGGTGTTTTCTGGTTTTTGCATAGCCCTGTCTGCACCTCCCACATTTCTGCATTCTGGTCTCCTTACACTTGAGCTCCTTTAACTCTAGGGAGGCTGCTGGACATGTGCATGGAAGGTAAGAAACAGGGAGAGCATTCAGTTTCAGTGTGAAACATTTCAGTTGAGAAGAGATTATAAAAAAGTCTGTTTGAATAACAGCACCTGTGCTTAGCCCACCAGCTCCCCTCTAGGCACTTCTAAAAGTGAAAGCTGTATATCAGAATTTTTACACTGGAAAGCCAAGAGAAATGATCACAAGTGAGCAGGATTAAAGAACCATGTCAAACAGACRTAGCATCCCAGAATGTATCTGTAAAAAGGAAAAAAAAACAAAAATAAAAATCCTGCTGCTTGAACTGTAGAAATGCAAGTTTCTCATGGGAAAATGTGATTGCTGTTCAAATGCTAATGGGTTGTTATCACAAGAATCTCTTAATTTAACTATTATGCACTATGAGAAGGGGCAGAGCAAGGTTCAGAGAGCAAATGACTGATGAACAATCTTCAATCTTCCAGTAAATCTTTGCTTTTCATATACTCCCCCTTGCTGATCTCTGACTTAGACCGATCCTCCAAGGGATATATGAAAGACAACCCTGACTTCAGCTAGAAGTAATAGCACATATTTGTGTGTCTCTTTTATCCTTGTTTAAAAGGCAAAGTTATGGCACTGATAGAGTGTCAGCCACCAGAACAGCTGGCTCTGAAAGCATAGAAATTGATGGTATATGAGCAAAGGTTGGCTTACTGGAAAGGAAAAAAAAAAGTAGCACATTTTAGAAAAGTGATACAGAAGGGGGGGGTGTGAATTGGGCATTGCAKGCACAAACTATCTCTGCAGGCTTCTCAGGATAGAAGGAAACATCACATGAAGCAAGAATAGCTTGCAGGGACTTAGGGGCAAAGGTCTGCCACCCTTTCCTAGGAACACAGCAGCCAGGGATTGCAAGTGCTACCTAAAAAGAAGAGAGCAAGAGACCATGTTCTCTCCTGTGGAAGCAGAAAATCCTTCTTCCTTTGTTCTGGAAGCATTCTCCTCAGCCATTTTATGAGTGGATGACTTCACATTTGAAGGTGTTTGCTACCACCTTGCATTGCTATAAATGTAAGAAGAAAACTGTCTTGCTGTTAAAACTGCCAAACTTGTATGAGTAATTTATGTGTGTTTTGAGAAGTTTATGGGGAGCACTTTATTGACTTTGACCAGCAAAAATGTGTGAGGGAAGGGAATAGGATGCCTTTTATGTTACATAGGAATAAACATTTTTCAGAAGCTTTGGCATCTCCTGTCTGCCATATGTGAGCCCCCTCCAAGGATTTTCAAGCAAGCTTACATAATGGCAAATTCTCTGTTAGGCCTTCCTTGCTGGCATCCTACCCCAGCGGTGAGTGTGGTTTGGAGCCWGTCCAGCTGCATTGCAGGGTAGAACGGTGGCTATTTTGGGACAGCATAGACCCTGGGAGGGTGCTCATCTTCAGCCCACTCATATGCAAGGTGGACTGTGGTGACATGAGTAATGCCCTGCAAAATCGTTAATAGCTCCCAGGGCACCGGGCTGGGAATCAATGGAAAAAAGAGGAAGAGGAAAACTTTGCAGACTGATGAGGTTTCTTAGTCTCTGAGCATATTATTTTTCACATTGTCCCCAGAGACCCTAAAAGTTTGTGAGAACAAAATGCATTTGGCTTCAGTGTTTGAAAAATAGTAAAGGGCTGCAGTGTCTGTCAGAGGCAATGTTAGCCAGCCAGAACATGGCCCCAGGCTGCATTTCCACTTGGATTCATGATGTCCACTTGGCCCTCTCAGTAGCTTCCTAACTCAGCTCTCCTGCTCGAATGCCATGCACTGTACCATCTGCCGTGCTGGATATCCTGCCACCATTGTTCAGAAGAACAGTGATGCATCACTGACTTGTGCAGAAAGGCACTGAGAAGATGGAGACAAAATAAGGAAGAAGTTGCATTCCCAGCCCCTGAGGCTGCACTACTTCCCTCCCCCAGCACTTATCTTATCTTTGCCTCTTTCTAAAATAAAAGGAATAGAAAAATTAACAACATGAAACAGGGAGGAGATGATAAAGAGTATCAGAAAAATTATCTATGTCCTCATTTCAGAGCTTTGCATGGTAGCAGGGAGGCAGAAGGCCTCTTTCGTTTTTAAAAAGCTGGATGTCTCCTGATCAGTTGATATTACTGTATTGACATGAACTGAGAAAGCTCCTTAAGATGTGTTCTGCAGAACACTGTCACACTTTAGAAATTATCTGGGGGTGCCATCCAAGGATCAGAGCAAATCAAAGCTAAAAGAGAAAGCCTGTTATTATACTGTTAATGGGGCTTGGATCCTGTCTGGACAAGAGAGAGATTTGCACCTTTGCYTTTGTGCTGAGATGAAAACTCCAGCAATGGAGCTTTAGCTGCACATATGCTGTTGGTGGCACAGCTGGAATCAGAAAGAATCAAAGCTTCATCTCTTTTGATTTACAGCTTAGTTCTTTAATCTTGAAGGTGATACCAGCTCCTTGGGAGGGCTGCTCTTTGCAAATGTGAATCTGAAGCAGAGATGGTCAAATTCCCTCAAGCTTGGTATATTTGGTTTGGTGCATTAATGGTTCCCCTATCAGAATCTTTTCATGCCTTGGCAGTATCAAACTATGCAATTATTCTCCTTCATAAGTCTCTGCCTGTGTAGCAATTAGGCTTTTCTGCTGCTATAGCTGTTATRCTATATTATTCCCTGTGCTTGCCATTAATAATACAACCATGTGCTGGGGCCTTGGTACTCAAAATATGGAGGACACAGAGGGGCTGCACAGGATATGGGTACACTGAATAATGGCTTCTTTGTTTTCTTTTTCTTGGCAGGTCACTATGGAAAGGATATTTATCGAAGTGGAGGGCCAGATCTCCATAATTTCATCTCCTCCGGGTTTGTCACATTAGGAAGAGGACACACGAAGGGTACAGTGGAAACAATTTTTTGCTAAATAAAAAGATTGTTTTAAATAAAAGGCTATAACTCAGAAGCTGGGTTCTAAGTCCTATGAGATAACAGTGTTGGACTGCAGTCAGTAGATTTAGTCTAGCAAATATCACTGCAGGTAAAATGCTACTGGCAGAGCCTTTTAAATCCTAGCAAGGGAGACAGTGGTAGAGTGGAGTTGGGAAGCCAGGCTCCAGACTCCGCTTTGACTTTGCAGTTCAACAATTTATACTGCTTTGTGTTTTTCTGGGTGCATGGATGCAAACTACCATTGTGCTGCTGTACTTATAAAAGGAAGGGGAAGGAGTGTAATGTTGTCCAAGGGTAGGCAGTTACAAGTCAAGAGTGGGTTTTTGGATTTATTTTGTTTGATTTCTGGGCTTTTGGGGGGGGGTATTATGAATATTTTATAAAATGGTTTCTTTTTAGGTCTGAAAAAACATATATTTTATGTGTTCATATAATCTGTGATATAATGTACAAACACGATAACACAAAAATATACATATACTGCTCTGTGTATGTTCTGTGTATATGTACTGTATATATAATATATGTTGAGAGACAGATGTAGCTATATTAGATAAGTAACCATATATCCCAGGAGTTGTGGTGACACAAAAGCTATGAGATCTAACTCAAAGTAGCTGGTCACCAGAACCCCAGATGAATGTTCATTTTATGACATTGTTGCATATTTGGTGAGTTTTTATAGTGTACAGTGAGAATATGTTTGGAACAGCTTTCTGTTCACATCCACACTCTGACCGAGTCACACTGGTGCACTGGCAGTGGGTTGCATCACTGGGAGTGCAAGCACGTGCCATGCCAGTACTCACCTGGTTTTGTTTCCTGCTGACTTATAAGACTGTTGTACATTTATATAGACACAATGTATGTGGAGATACGTATATAGACACAATGTACTGTATGTGGAGATGTGTCCATGTGCTCGCCTGGTTGAATGCACCTGTGTTGTTTCTGTGGATGACCATGACTCACAAGTTATTAAAAGACCTTATTTTTTCGTACATTTTCTGCACTTTTTCAAATTCTCCACAAGTGTCATCCAAAGCAGTGTTGGTCCTGTAGAACTGTCAGAGAAGAAAAAAATATATGTATATTGTCTGTGTATGTCTGTGTGTGCTTAAATAAAGTTTACTGAGGCTGAGGCAGCACCCGTGGGACTTGTAATACGATACCCTGCAATTGCAACCTGGCACTGCAATGGTGGAAGGAAAGCAGAGGAAACCACCATGAACCTTCAGGCGGGCTGGGAATTAAAATGGTTCAAGGAAGGACTCGTGGATGGCGTTTCACACAAGGTCTCCTTCTCCCCCGCCCCCACTAAAAAGGGATTTTACAGTCACGCCATATCACATTAGGCCCAACAATGTGTTAAGAGTGAGATAGCATGTGTACCCCAGCTGAGACATGGTCTACAGAGTGGTGCGTCCTGATAGCCTTCAAAGAGCACATGGGTAACTCTGAGCAGGGCTTTACAATCTGCTGCTTTGTCTCAGACATTTTAGTTGCTCTTCAATTGGTTTACTGTATGATACRCTTTTACCAGTTCCTTCTCAGATAAAAATAAATTCTGCTTTTCTTCTTTAACTTTTGTTCTTTAACAGGGGCTCTCTTCTTCCACAGATGGGCTAGTGGGCCATATCTCTCCCACTGGCTTTGTTGGGAATCCCACACAGCACATTCCCCATCATTAAGGAGATGGGAGAATGGAAAGCAGAAGTCCAGACTGCTTATATACCACCTCTCATGACAGTCACCAGATAGGGTGGTGCTTTCCAAAGTGAATACAAGGCTTTTATTATTGGAAGAAAGTGAAGTATCTTGGCTGTTTATGAAGCTAAAATAATGGATTCACCTTTGAATTTACTTTTAAACTACCTATAAATTCACATCTTAATTAAACAGTACCACAATGTCATTAATTTTTAAATTCTTAATGACAGTCTCACAAGCCGCCCATGACTGATGCAACTGGTTAATGTGTGCGCACACTGTACARGCAAACTGCCATATTTGCTTGTGTAAATGTATAGATTTGTGTTTGTCTGTGATATAATTGGATTGCCTATTTGTGCTGTGTATGTAAGGGCTTTGGATGTACAAGTGACCTAGGAGCTCTGTCAGTAGGTTTGTGCCCTATATCATTTTGTTATTTCTGTAAACACCACCAGACAGATTTCCTGTGTTCCATTTGAAGTGGCAGCACAATTGTACTTGTAGACAGGAGAGAAGAATGCTCCAGCAAGAGGTATGATTCTGATTCGTAGCTGGGCAGCTTGGTGCTCAGATTTCATCCCAGTCAAGATCCAGTGCATGAGACAAAGTCTCCACCTTAACTACCATCAGCCAAAAAGTTTTGTCCAGCCTTGTTTGTTATACTACCATGGAAGGGAGTTCTGCTTTTAGACTGAACAAAGCTGACGAAGTTTATCTCATTATTTCTTTGCACTGGGAGACACATTTTCGGTGTTTTCTCAACTGTGTTTTGTGCTGTGGCAGGACTCCAAGTGCTGAGTAATGTTTGAGAGCTAATCTATTTTGGGAAGAAGACAAAGATGTGAGACATGCCAAACTACCATGGATACCAAATCAGCATATTCACATGTCTGATATCCACAAGCTCCTGCAAGATTGTGATTTATGATTCTTATATGACACCCCACTGAGCAATGCATCACTGCCTGGCATTTAAGTCTATAAAATCACTATATAGTGTGTTCTCCAAACCATGGTAACGGACTGCACTGTCAGTCTGTCACAATGGACTAGGAATGAATTCAAAGTCTTTAGGCCACAGAAAGTCTCCATGGTGAGAGACATGGCAGAGTTAATCTCATCTAACTTTAGATAGCTAGAAGTTAGACTTTTAATTCTGAGTTAGTAACCTTCAATTCCATGTATAGTCACTGGGTAGAAACTGGCACCTCTAAATGAATTTTCAGTAGATGGGTCCTAGCACCGCTATCGCCACTCTAGCAAGAGAGTGAGCCATGGAGAGCTAGGTCTTTTAAACATCAGAGGGAGGCAGGTGAATCCCACTTGTAGTTGCTAGTATAGGAGTAGATACTATTACTCTAATTGCTATGGGAGTTGCTAGCAGAGTTTAGTGGTGCAGTGAAACAGTGAGGAGCACCGAAGACAAGAACTATTGCATTCCTATGTGGACTAACCTAAAATAATAATAATAATAATAATAATAATAAACACTCAACTTCTTGAGCCTATTCTATTTCTGAGCATCTGCTAGTCTCAGTTGCCTCAAGTTAAGGCTAACCTAACATAGACTCTACTCACCATCCTGCCAGGGCACTGCAGGGCTTTGTTCAGTCACATGGGCTGGTGTAGAGATTACCCAGCCACAACACAACATGGGGCAAACAGCTGCATGGATATCCAGCCACAGTGAATGAACAAGTCTGGAAGAGCAGTAAATTCACTCCAGATCAAGTTCTCCAGATCAAGATTGTTGAATTTTCAGGTAAAAAATATGTTTTTGTGTGTGTGCAAGTGTGTGKGGGTTTTTTACTACCAGCCTCAGAGACTGAAAATAGGATCAGAATCAAACTGGGATCCTCTTATTTCACCAGTCTGTGCCAGTGGTAGAAATTTTGCAGACCAGATGATGAGCTCGTTTCATACCTAAACAACTTCTTTGTTCTCCTGGTAACTCTGTAACAGTATTAAATATAGTGAGGCTTTTGCAGAAAAAAATATCATTTCCAAAGTGAACTGAATACTAGGGGTCAGGGAGCAGAGAAGCAGGAGGAATATGGAATTTTAGACTCCACTACTGCAGGATCATCTCATAGGGAAAAGCAAGACTTTTCCTAGAAGCTTCTAGTTTCTTGTAGGCTTACGCCAGACCCTTGAGGAAGTGCAGCTAGGGCTGCAACTTGAGAAGCAGGGTGAAAAACTCCAGAAGAGTCAAGTGTCCTCAAAGCCTGTCCAATGCCACTTTCAGAAATTTGACATCTCACTTTTGGTTCAGGGTTATAAATCTTACCTGTGCCTGGATTCACTGGAAGACATGCTCTGATTTAGGGCATCTGCAAATTATTCACTTTAAAAAGTCTGATTTAATCTGCAGAGCTCTCTTTTCTTCAAGTGTCCTACTGACATTTGCACCAAAAGGTGTTCCCCAACAGTGCCAGTAGGCAGGAACACAATTTGAACCATGTACCTAAGTCAGTGTAATGTAATTGTTAAAGCCTAGCTACACTGCTGCTGGCATCATTATAAAGCTGCATCGGCACCCTGCAGTGTGGGCAATGTGGAAAATGATTTCATGTAGAGAAACCAGCCTGATGATCAAGCAATAAGAGTTTGGGCTCTCTAGATGTGGTACCAGATCATGCTCCCCAAGGCCAGGAACTTCCTGATAATCAATCCCAGTCTCAGAAATGCCGTATTCAAACTATGATCATTGTTGATCTAGACCCGTGTCTACTGATTTCACTAGCAGAATGGCAAAATATGGGACTAAATGCGGGAAAAGAAGTTTAAAGTCACGCCTTAGAAAGCCTAGACTGAACTGCTGCAGCACCCCGTGCAAATGATACTTCCTCCACTTTTTTCTGTGGTAGGGGAATGATTGGTACACAAAGGCTCAAAAATTTTTGAGGATGGTTGTGAGCTGTAGTGAAGCAGAGGATTCAAGAGTCCTTGGTTTCCAGGTGGTCCATTCAGACCAGTCCATGAAGGCAATGATCTGCTAATTCCAGGCTTCCACTTGATGCTAATATACGGGTGGCATCTGGATAGATCTTGTCGCAATAGGAGGTGGCAAGAGCCTGTCTTCTGCAGCTGCTTCCTGATGTGCTATGTAGAGCTGCCTGCAGTCACATTTTATCTGGTGACATTTGGTGCAGGTATAGCAAGATTAACACTCTGAAAGTAGGACTTACCTGCCTGACCCTCTGTTCACACTGCCCTGTAATGTGATTGTATGCATCAGCAGAGTGGCTCAGGCACTCTTTTTGCTGTACAACCTTTCCTGTGGGGTACCCTTGTTTGGCCTGACCTAGGGCCGGCTGAGTGTATGTGCCCAGTGTGTGGAACTAGATGTCAAACTCCCCGACCATAGCCTCACTCTTTGCCCCCTCCTGATAAATATCCTGCTCCCCGTTATGTGACATGATGCAGAGCACCACATACAGGGAGAGGGGAAAGAGAGATCTGCTGTTATCAGTTTCTTGCTTTTTCACAGCAGACTAATTTTTGCATCAAATTAATATTTTTTGCACATATTCAAAAGGAGCAAAAATTGTTCTTTGTCCACTCCCATCTTATAAAATGGCCACCTTTCCTTCATGGGCCATGCACACGTGAATCAGTTGTTCTGAGGACAGATGAACTATGTATCCCATTTTCCCCAGGATGCAATGGAAGATGGCTACCACATGGCTTCTAGGTTTGGAAGCTGGAGAGGTGTGTAAGAGTGAGAGGAGACAAGGTACTGTGAGGACAGATGGGAGGGCTGATAGGCTTGAGGTAGCACCCGAGTGCCATGGCTTCTCCCCACTTTCTTTCTCGTCAGTGGGGTCTGATTAGCACTGGCCCAGGGAGATGTCTCTCCACAGGCCTGGTACTGTGTGCTGCCAGTCTGCCTGTGGCCAGACCTCTAGATTAGCTGGATCATGCACTGCAGCCTCCTGGAGATTCAGACCACTCAGGGGAAAAGCACCGTGCTCCCACAGTAATCCAGTTGGCCAGCATCAGGAGATGAAGGGCTTGATGTCAATAGGGTCATCATAGTCGGGTTTACTACGAGACAAAATTCAAAAATAAAGCAACAATGTGCTCTCTCTGTCAGCTTAATATTTATGTTTGTTAAAATGGAGCCTCCTACAAAGGCAAACACAAAAGAGGTCAATGCACCTCTAAATCATACTTAGTGACCAAGATCTTCCTAAGCTGCTTCAGTGTCTCAGCCAGCTGAAGTGAGTGGCAGCTCCACTTTCTCTTCTTTTTCTCTCCTTGGACCTACAGAACTTTCCCAACACTATGTCTCTGCTGTTCCCACTGTGGAAGGTGGTGCCCTCCCTCTGTATGGGGAGAGAAAGCACGCAGTAAATGACTCTTTTTTTGTCAAGTCTATGTTTGCTCAAACCAGGATTGCCAGCTTCAYGTTTGCGTGACCATTAGAAAAGCTTGTCGACAATGACAGGGCTGTGAGACATCACAGGTCAATATGAAGACCAATCATTTCCCTCCCGAGATGTCTTGATCTACCTCTCCATTGTATTCCCTAATTTAAACGTTCTTTCTGCCTTCACTGGTTTTTCTGCAAGCTGAAGAATATCTGTGACAGGCTCTGTATTTTATAAATGACATATCTGTATGCAAAATAATCTTTAGGCAGACACCTCAGTGGATTGATAACATTCAGCATGCTGCAAGCTTTTCATACAGACTAAAGATGATACAACATGTGGTAAAATGAGAATGGGTATTTATACTGACACTACATCCTATCCTTGTACACACAGTGGTACACATTCCCCTTTTGCACACACTGCTATTCCTTTTGGACACCCCAGCATAAAGAAATCTGAGTTTATTTTTCTGGTAGCAATTCAGGCACCAACAATTTTACTGGTCCGTTGGCACATAAATATGATTCAGAGGCAAATGGGGGAAAAAAAGAGATTTATTAATTTAAGCATCATTCAATGTTTGAGGATTCTGATTCCTCTCTCTTCAACACTGTCCTGGTTCCCTGCTGTCATGGCTGGTTCCCTGTTGCCTAGTTGGCAGCCTAATGTTCCAGTTTCCTTTACATATCGCTGGTTTATACCTCTGTTTTGTTACATTATGGGTCTGAGCTAACACCTGGCACAACCAGCATCAGCCCAACATGGCTACAAAACATACAGTGAATCAAAGTTGCTGCCTCCACATCATTTCATTAGTAGTCTACACTTGCAGTAGACTCATTAAAACAAGGAGGAAGAAAACTATAAGGGTCTCTTTTTTTCTTTTTTTTTTTTTCCCCATGCCTGCATCTGTAACACACCATGAATAGATTATACAAAAATTGAGGGTTAGGTATGTTGAGTCCCTTTTCTCGTTAAACACTTGTTAGACATTTCATATCAATGAAGAGATGTCAAGCCAGAGCCTGCTGCATCCCAATGAATCATTTTATGTCCATCCTGGATAATATCTAATGATTTTGATGGTGTCTTGCAGTGTGTGTGCTAAGGATCACTCGCATTCTGATYCTAGATTAATTTCAACTATTGCATATTCTGACACTTAATTGTATTGACTTGAAAATAAGATCATTGGGATGTGGAAACTGCTTCACAGCTTTGCAGAAAGATTCCATTACGCAACAGGGCATTTCAATCCTCTCTGAATTATTTAACCAACTTCAGACGCGACAGTCCATTTCTCAGCAGAGTCTGGACAGCTCTCTTTTTTATAGCCTTCTGAATGAATAGCCTCGTGGGAGGAGAGCAGGAGATCATGGAAACCATGCGAATGCCTGCAGCAGTTGTGCAGTATGCCACTGCTGTAGGCAAGGAATGGGGTGAACATAAGCAAAAACAAATCAATCCCCGGGGTCATTTTCTGCCAGATGCCTTGAAATAAATAAGGTGAAGGTCTCACACCCCTCTGCCTTTAGACAAACTGGCCACAAACCTGGTTTAAGCCACAGCCTGGAAAGATTTTCTTGGAACACGGCTTTCCAAGCTAGCGTCTCCCACACTACCAAGCAAAGAACAGAAGGAGGGTTGGCAGCTAATCAGAGAGCCTTTTTTGAGCTTATTAAGGAAACAGCAGGAAAATGACCACAAGCAGGGCACAAGCACATACATCACTGCTAAGCCAGGTTATTCAGCTTCCTGTGGCAAGAAGCCCACAGTCACTCCACAGCCAGCTATTAAATGCTTCCTGCAACGACGAATGAAACRTCCCCTGCAGGAAGCCTCACTGATGCATGTGATGAGGCACTCCTCATCAGCTGGAGATCATATTGTTCACCACCTCAGCTTATCGATGGTATTTTTAACTTGGCCACATCAAGCATGCTTTCAGAAGGATGCAAACAGAACTGCGGTGGGAAGGGAGGATGCTAGCTAGGTTGGGTCGCCTCTTCTTTCTCAGCTGAGGAACCATTCACCAAAGAATCTTGTGTCTGAACCAAACAAGCCACCAGGGACCATCCTACACCTTTATGCATGTGCGTATCCAGGCYGGAACTAGCAATGCATTTTGGCAAATAGTACTGAAATGTGCAAAATTGGAGCTAAACTCACTTTGGCACTTAGCAAAAGGTCATGGGGCATCTCAGGCTTTTGGCCTCAGCATGTGCCTCCCATTACAGACCCAGTCATGTACAGCAGTTTAGGACTAGCCTTCACTGCTGCTATTGCCAAGTACCCCATGTTTCCATGGCAATGTAAGTCACAGAAGTTATCACAGTTGATTCGGTCTCTTTCTGTGGTTAGTGAATTATTTTGCTTCCTACTTCTGCCTCCTGTAGACTCCATTCCATCCAGCACTTTGCTCTCTCTTTACCGCTGAGTTTCCATGGATGGTTTTCAGTAAACTAGTGCTCAGGAATGGATTTCCCTTTCTTTCTACTAGGTGTTAACAGTATATATAAATAAATTGCAGCAGCTGAGAGGAGAAAAAAAAAGCCCTCCTTATTATCGGATGCCCTTTTGTAGAGAGTCTGTCAACTTTCCACGATGTTTTGGCAGCTACCTTTGAATGTTGAGCTGAAGACTGGTGAAAAGCTGGCAGTTACAGCCCAGCTACCTGTAAAACAGGGAGCTTCAGCTGCACACCACAAACTGCTCTTTAAAGGCTGTCTTCTGCACATTTATTTTCAAGAATTGTGGTATATAAAAATATCATTTCCTGCTGCAGTATCATTGAGCATCTCAGCAAGTTGTCTCCCTACCAAGGGATTTTAAGTGCAATTAAGAATCAAGGCACACTGTTTCTTTACAAGGTCACCATTCCGTCTTAAATATGTTTGCAGATTTTAAATAAAGAGTTCAAATATTATGAAAAAATTGGAGATTCATGGGTCCAGATGATGTACTCTGCAGTGGAATTTGCAATTCTGAAGCATCTGTGATCTCATCCATGTCCCTAGAACTTTCACATCCAGGTGTCTGTCTGGCATATGAGGTCTTTGCCATGACCAAAAATTTACAGCTATAGCAAAGCCTGTATATTATATACAGTTTATCTTCTAAAGTACTTTGGGAGGAACTTTGGCTTGTCATCTGAGAAGTGTCTTCGAAGACACAAGCCCTAGATTTGGTTTCCAGATTTGCTACTCACTCATAGAAAAATTATTTGGTCCTAGGAGCTTCAGCTTACCTTTTAATAGTCAGTATAAAACTGTGGAAATCCCTGAGGTGTAAGGAGAGCTTTTTCTAATAGGTAAAGCTCATACAACAAATGCCACAAATGTAATTGGAGACAGTCCTTGAACAGAAAGATTTATACTCTTTTATTCACTTTTTCTACTCGTTCAGATAGATCAGTCTCTGTCTCTTGACAGCGCTTGGGCCTATGGTTGTGACTCTTTTATCGTTTATCATTTCTATTGTGGTAATGTCTAAGGGTCACAGGTGAAGGATGGGAACCATTTTTTCCTAGATGTGGACAAACCAGAGGTAGATGTGCCCAAGCATCTTATTCCATTTTGTGTTGGATTTACTGGTGTGCATAGCTGAACACTTGTGGAATATGATCTGGAGGCCAGTTCCTGTAACAGGACAGCAGTAGTACTAGGTTTCTCAGTTATAACATCACTTTGTTGTCCTGGATGTACTTTTATAGAGCTGTGATTTTTCTAGGCATTTAGTTCTGTTTCTGTTCCCTGACTGAAGGAATTCATCTTCACGTTGTTCCAGTTTGGTTTAATCCATGTTCCAAGAGGTACACAGTAGGAGAGCTGAGCTGAGCAGTTGTTTTGCAGTCAAAAGGACAGTGACATCCTCTTTGTCTAAGCACAAAGTCTGTGACTTACAATGTGCYGTGCCCTTAATCTAGCCTGAAATCAGACATGCTGAAATAGAATCTGCTATTGTACAAGGCCTGATGCTGATAGCATATTGCTCTCCTGGTTCAGAGACATGGTGAAGTTTAGTTTTTCCATGTAGTTGCTTTCATCCTTGTCTTGTCCTATCAGCTGCAGTTACATCCATGCAGGGTTGGTTCACTGTTTCAGGCCAGAGCAAATCCTGTAGACTGAGAAACTTCTCTTTAGATTGTTCTGTCATGACTAATGATACCCTCACTGTCTTAAAGTCAAGCTTGTACTCTAAGCTAGGCGTTAAAATCCTTTTCTATTTGGTGGGGAGAGCCTGGGCATTTCATCCATCCTGATGCCACAGGCTGAGGTCACCAGCAGGGCCTGGATAGCTATTGTCCTGCTCCCATTCTTCCTTGTGTGTCAGGATGTAATGTGGACTGCTAGCAGCCTTGGGCTTGTGGGAGATACAGTACTCACAAGTGAATGTCCAATGCTTTGATATGTTTGGGACGGCAGATGCTGGAAGAAGTGCTAAGAAGGTTTTCCTAGACAAGTGCTTCATTTCCATGCAGTGCCCTGAGGGTGCTGGTGCTCTCATGGAGCAGGACTGCCAGAATCAAGGTCTGTCATAGTTTCTGAGGCTGGTGGTTAGATTAAACCTGCAATTTGTTGTCTGACAGGTGAAAAGCAAGAAGCATTTCTTTTTCACAGACTCTCCTTCTAAATTAGTGGCTGCAGAACAGAGAGCAGATTTCAGTTGGAAGCAAATGATGAGGCAATCCCTGCAGAAAAAAAGATGCATGGTGCATGAAGCCGCCTAGCAGGAACAGTTCTCTTCATGACAGTTTTTATGATTCTTCAACAGTCCTAGGATAAAGTGCATAAACAGAGATACTGGGATTTTGCCAGTAATTCATATAGCTGACATACAGTTTCTGTACCACAGCCTTGTTCCTCAATGAAACAGCTGATTCCAAGCCCACTTTTTTATATTGATTGGTATCTTTGAATTGATTTCAGTGAACCATGGTTTGAATCTGCTGCAGAAAATACACTTGTGTATGTCAGTGCAAGCCATACCACACCACTGTTGCATACCTACCCCTGTCTCTTTCTTGAGAAAATGGTAGTATTGTTTACGCAAGCTCCATTTCCCCCTCTGAGCAATGAATGAATTGAAAGCATGTTAAAGTCTTTTGTTAAATGTAGCTTATATTCCTGGAGCAAATATGCTTATAATGCAAACAAGAATGAGTTTACTGGTCATCTTGAAAATTGATCTCAGAATCTGAGGGTCAAGCCAGGTTTTGCTAATGCAATTGGTTCAAATTCTGTGGACAATGTATGCGATAGAGTAATCTCGAGGTCTGCATTCATGACTAAGATAAGAAAAATGTTAGTGCACACAGCAAGATGCAGATCTGCTGAGTACAAACCCTCGTCCTCCACAGCCACGTTTCTGAAGAGGTCTGCTCTTTATGTGGTGCCATATCTGTGCTCACAGCTCGTGGATTTCTCTTTGGAAATGCAACCCTTCAAATTTTTATTAGAGTACCATGCTCTTATCTCTTCCTTTTATGTCATCGCCCTGCTTCTATTGTTTAAAATGTAACATGTTTTATTCTAAAGTATATGTTACTGTTATTAATTTGTGTTCAGATACTATAAGCATATAATCTATAAACGATATGTCCTCATATCCATTTCAAGCCAGAAAACTAAAAACAGAGCCAGTTCAAATATACAGTTCAAATGAGAATAAGTGGAGTTTCATGTTAGGAGGCAAAATATGAATAAAGACTTTGAAAGTGCCTGGCAAAGCAGATTGAGGGTGCAGGGGGAAAGGGCATAGTAAAAGGTTGCGGGACAGAGAAGATTGTTTGGTGACTACTATACATCCTTTTTGTATAGCAACTAAAGGCATTGAGTTAAAAATGATCAATTCAGAATTGATAGCAAGAAAAAACTTTTTTTTTTCACTCAGTGCAAGTATTAGTCTATGGAAGCTGCTGTTCAAGATACAGCTGAGATCATGAATGTACAGGACACAAAACATGGATCACAATACTTAGGCATGTAGTGAGATATGCAAAGTTATTGTGTTAAAATAGGAGTGAAGAAATGAATATGAGCAGTCATCTCAGGCTTAAGTGCCTCAAACTACTGAGATTAGAGGAAACCTTGTGGAGTTCATGTTGTCCCATAAGTGTCCATGGCAGGGGTTCATTACGTTCTCACCTAGGAGAGTACAGGGCTGGCACAGATCAAGCAGAAGATGAGTCTAAGCAGCACAAAAGGGAAAGATGAACAGTAGAGGATAAATGTGTGATCCACCCTCCAGTGCCGTGAAAGAATGCAGCCCAAAGGACCTTTTTCATTTGAACCCATAAAGCCCTAGACCACTGTCTCGCTTTGCCCATGCTGTTTCTCTGTCCCTCAGATGTTTAAGCACACAGATATGTAGACCCTGCTCTCTACCTTCAGGCTGGCTGCAGATGAAATACCTTACTGGASGTGCAGTACCCGCAGCATGCCAGGCTGCTCCCTTCCCAGTCCTTCGCTCCAAATGCAAAGCAGAGAAAGAGGCAGGTCCTGTCAGCAGCTTGGCAGTTTTCAGCCCTCTTCCATGGCTGGAGCCAAGTGGTACATCCTGATGCTGACTTTGCCATGTAAAACATATGTATGGCCCAAAGGATCCTCATCTCACTGCTGAAATATCCTCCCTTGGCTCAGCGGGACAGCACCTTCTGACAGGTATTGCCAGTTCCAACTCATGTTTGGTGACTGATAGGAAGAGGTTGTGCAAAATGATCATGTCTCATGTCCCAGTGGCTCTCACAGCTTTTCCTGACTCAGGTAAGGTCTCTGTGCTCCCCCTGTAGCTTCTGTCATGTGTATTGCAGACAACGACTGCTGCTACTGTAGCTTGAGTGCTCTGTGTGGTCCATTTATCAAACTGCATGTTTGAGTGCACTGCATTAAGACATGATTTTACCATTTCCCTGTCATTGTTCCAGCTACAAAACAAGCTTTCTGGAAAACCTTAAGCCTCTTGCATTATTTCTCAAAAGTGGCTGACAGTCCTTTGAAATTCTTAACATGCAGACAGCAGGGACACAGACTCTGACAGTATGTGAGGAGCACAGACAACCACAGCAGGAAGATCCTGGGAGAGCATGTCCATGGTCTCCATCATGCATCTGTCTCCTACCTGCCACCAAAGAGAGATCTTTCTCCTGTTGTCAGGAGCACAAGGCACTATCATGATCATGTTTGTTATGCAGCTTTCACCCCTTAGATCTGAACAAAGATTTGAATGGAAGAAGGGAACACATAATAGATAGCTACTGTTGGATTTTCTAAACAAGCCTTTCAGAGCTGCTGGCTTCTTTTTCAAATGCAGATAAGAGGGAAGTACCTTGAAATATTCAGGCTGAACTGCAGAAGAGACACTGAAATGGAGACAGCAACAGTAACAGAGAATTCTTACCATTTACAAAGCATTTTTCTCAGTCAGAGCTCTGCACAAATATTTCCCAGGAAAGCCACCCCAATACACTGGGAGACAGTGATTTTCTCTACCTGGCATTTTAGCATAGGTCATGAGCACGGCAAACAGCTGAGATGACTTTCAGGGCATACCAGGGAGAGGCATCAGATCTGGAGCATTTTTAGGATGACCCAGGCAGTGTGGATGAGACATTCAGAAATGGGACATGTTCAGTCTGTCCTTGCACCAAAACAACAGGCTCTGGATTCCCTCATGAAAGGATCCTAACATCCTCATGACTTGATGACATCTGGGTTCTCCCTCAGTTGCTTGCTTATGCAGACATGGGTAAATATGTTTTCTTCAGAAGGATGGTGAGGTATACACTGTCATTCAGGTTTAGGGCAGTCTCACTGGAAAGGTTTTTGCCACAGATCTCTGTGCTCTGGGAACAATTCTGGTGGCAACCAGATCCGACAACAATGCTTTTGTTGTTGTTGTTGTTGTTTTTCTCTGTAGATTCTATAGCAAATCTTGAGAAGCTTTTAGAAGAAAGGGGAAAGGACAGCCTTCCTGTTCTGGTTCTCTTTTTCTTGCTTGGCAACATTATCAGGAGTTTTGGAACCCAGCTGGGAGAATGTTTGTGTGATAATCCTGTGTTGGCATCCTGGAATTCTTGATGGGAGTAGAATAAAGGATAGTTTTTGAGGGAAGGATGGATTATCTGAGTCTTTAGAGTTCTGTTCTGAAAGAACAAATAATTTCTCCTAAGAAAGTGCTGCTGTACCTTTGAGTATATCAGCTTCCAACTGCTCTGACTTTTTCATGAGAGAGTTGTGCCTATTCCATGCTTTATTCTTCAGGAACTGAATGTATGGGAAATAAAGTAGAGTAGGCAGCTGCATTCCTCTCTTGTCTGCCCACCGTTTTTCTTGCCAAGATATGGCCCATGCCTGAAAAGTGAAGCCTCTGGGCCTCTCCAAAGTGGGGAGAGAATTTTACCCAGTTGATTGGAGGAGGGCAGCCCTACAGCTAACACCCGGCGCTGCTCCCTGTCCCATGTTATTCTGTAGTCAGACCCTCTCCTTTCTCAGGTCATCCCATGCCTTCCTAGGCTCACAAGAGCTTTGAAGGCTCCCATAATGATCAAGTAGATGGTATACGTTTCACTTTACTTATAGTATCTAAATACTGGGCTTTTAATCTGAGCTGGTCATGCAGGCTCTCTATAGGTAAGGGTGAGAGGTGGACATCTCTGTGGTGGTTCAGCTCATCCTAAGTGTGTTTCCTAACTGTGTACATAAGAACCTAGATGACTAACTAGAATATATGCCCAAGCTTTACAGCTAAAGCCAAGGGACAGTACAGTTTCAGGTGTAGTTTAAAATTTTATCCACTAACACTGCAACTGGGGGAAGCATTTCTCCCTGCCTGTTCATTTCCTTCCTCACAAAACATTTTCCCTTGTGCCTGCACAAGCATTAGTGTGACCACACAAAAAGCCACTGGAGAATTCAAGCAGGATGCAACCAAGCCCAGGTTGGTTTGAACCTATATCAGTTCATTACGTGCCATCCTGGATGCTGCACTAGCATGAGAGCAGGCATGGCAGGAAGCAAACAGCCAAGAGCAGGGGAGGAGCAGTGTGACTGTTTCAGCAGCACCACTCCTTAAAACGAGCGTGAAACTCCAGCAGGAGGTGAAGCCCACTCTGTAGAGTCACAATATAGTGCATCACTGTTAAAGAGCATGGCATTATAGAAAGGCTACCCCAGATTTGTAGCCGGCATCACATATTGAGATTTGTGTTATGAAGCACAACAGCTCTGGCTAGCAAAAGCTATATTTATCTTGCTTGTATTGATCCTTACTCTGCCACAGCAATTTCTTGTCTTTAAGGATTCCAGGGCGTTTTAATGGAAACCTTCACAGGTATAGAAAAACAACAGCAACAACAATAACAACAATAACAGCAACAACAACAAAAAACCCAGCAACTCCCTGGTTGCTATGTGAAAGTGGAAACTTGATTTTTGAAGCTAGCAGGCTATAGCCACGCAGAGAACAGAGCTTAGGAGGGCACTGATGCCAGATCACAGAGAGGCCAAGATTTCTTTATCTGCATATGTCAACACAAGCCACTCTCACAGAGGTATAGCTTTTTAAAAACACAACCTCACACTCTTTCTAATACAAAGAGGGAGGGCTAAAACACTGCAATCCAACAGTAAGTTGTACAAACAAGGTGTACAAAGCCATGCTCCTGTCAGGCTCTGTGATATTTCACTAGGCTTAGGGAAAGCCCACCTAGGATCTTTTTCTCTAGCATGACTTTCCCTCAAGGAAGATGACAGTGTGAACACGGCTGGAGGCAGATTTGTCTGAACTAGAAGGATTTGAACATGCCTGTACTGTTTTTTTTTGTTGTTTTTTTTTTTGGGGGGGTGGTGGTGTTGTTGTTTTTCTTTAAGCCAGCTATTGATACCATGCAGGGGCTGCACGCAGCTTTACAAACCGTATGCTGCTAAATTAGTCTCACCACCCAGTATGAGAAAAGTTCAGAAGAATCCCAGGCTTCTGCTTTGCATATTTGGAACACAGAGCTCCTGTCTGCTGAGTCCTTTGATGAGCCCCTCTGATGTCCAGGAGCTGCAAATGTTAGAGGCATCAACACCAAAAAGAAAACTGAAAAAACAACAGAAAACATGTCCCATCATCACCAGTGGGAGGGCTGCTTTTTCTCTGGCAAAGGCTGACATGGCAACAAGGCATAACTATCACTTTCTAAATGCATTGTAACCAGTACAGACATTTATCCTATCATGAACAGCACTGACCAGGTAGTAACAAGGACAAATGGGTTCCAGCTTAAATGAGGAGAAGGAGGCTCATTTTATTGGCTTTTGCCACCATTGTCTTGTTTTGAATCATGGGGGTGAAAGCAAAGGTAAATATCAGAGTAAACTGGCCAACAATGTGAGCTGAAGGCTTTGTCTGAGTTGAAAATACTTTTTTTTGTCACCAGGGAAACAGCAGCAGAAGTGACAAATGCTTTCAATTTGCCAACGTTTTCCATGTATATTTTTGGTCTTTCAGTCAAAAATAAAGCATACATGTATCTCAGGTTAAAATTATTTGATTCCTTTTCCAAATTTAATTCGGAAGTGCTCTCAGAGGGCTTAAGGCACAGCTGGGGTTCTTTATGTGCACCTTGTCACTTGGGACCACTATCTTCTCTGGGGTCCTTGGCTGGACTCCACTCCCATGAGTTGTCATAGCTTCTCCTCCTGCACAGCCACTACCATGTGTCACAGCAATCTCTTCCTTCTGGAGTTATCATCTGGCGGGGGACCGTGACCCAGAAAAGAGAATGGGAACATGAAGCACCTGAACTGCAACTCAACTCTCCACTGAAGAAGAATTCTAAGTTAAAATGGTTTTGTTTCCAGCACAATTTCATGTTATAATAAAAAAGGCTTATTTCTGGTTAGGAAAATGTATTTGGTAAAAGGATATGTTTTCTAAATGTTTTTAAGGGGAAAAATACAGACTTTCCTTCCTGTAAAACTCCCTCAGAGAAAAACAGTGCAATCTTTTGATTTGTAAAGTTAATCTGGAAGAAATCCTAGGAAGTGAACTGAAGAGCTCTGACCTGCTAGGGCTTTTCCTTAGCTCAGAGCCATGTCTCTGGAGATTATGTTTAGCTGGAATGATAAATCCTGCTGAGATTTCTGTGCAAGGGCCTTGCAGAGAGCAAAGAACTTTGATTATCCCATTGCTATTTCTCAAATGCAAAGGACCATGTAAAAAATTATTTTCAACCTGCAGAATTATTGTACTTTGCCTTTCCTTTTGATGTCTGAGAAGAAATAGTCCTGTGAAGCAACTTGATTTCTTCAGAGGTATTAACAAATCTTTCAGGGTCCCAGGGTGACATAACAGGTCTTGTCTGACTCATTCCATTTAAGAGTGTCTCCTTCCAGCCAGAAATAGCTCTGTGTGCAGCCATAAAAAAATGTGAATCAATTAATGTCTTTTATTAACCAGAAATGTAGATAAATTCCCTCAATCAGGGGAATGCAAATTACTAGCTGCAATTCCTTCTCCCTCCAGTTTTCTTTGTATCTGACTTTGTGTTTAAAGGCTCTTTTTGAAAATTTCATGTGGGTATTTTTGCAGCTGAATCTCAGACATTCTGGGTTGGAGAAAGATATGTCAGAATGACACTGGATCATGCCCTGGGAGATCATTAGCTCTCTAGGAGAATAAGGAATGAAAAAAAGTGTCCTGGCCAGAGTGCACCTAGTTAAATAAGAGCGTAGGCTGGACTGGGAGAATGAGGCAGAGGTAATGGCTTCACATTGAGTATGTGGGTGTATGGTACATGGGAACTCAATGAAAATTTATCCTATGCACATACCTTAGTGATATTTATATTAAGAAACACGGCACACTGCTTCTGGCTTAGCTGTGACTACAAACTCCTCCCCTGCCGTGATCTGATCGGCCAGATCCAAGCACAGATTTCCCGGGAGCCGAAAGGAGAAGAGAGTTTCATTGTCTCCTCCGCTCTGGCCAGTGTACCGTGTCCTTGCGTTGTGTGACCCAGCAGTGATCAGATGGCTGCTCCGGGGCAGCCATCAGGGGTCCTTCAAGTCCCAGCTCAGAGAGCTGCTACATTCCCACTGGGCTGCAGGTACATGTTTAAGTCCCCTTTAATCTAGTGAGCACAGGTTTGAAGATGCGTGGGAATGCTCTGCTACCCTAGGGCAGTTTCTCTTCCGTTTAGTATTCATCTTCTAATACTTACAAGAGGCCTGAAAATGTCATGGTCAGGGTTCATATTTTCCTTGCAGCAATAGGCAAATATCTTCCAGCATGCATTCGCATGGGCGTTCTATCATCCCTTCCGTTAGCTAAGTTAGGCACCAGCAACTGGCCATACACACAGATAAGGCTTAGTCCAAAAACCTGATTACTGCTATTTTTAAAAGAAAAAAAAAAAGCCTTTTCTAAATAATCTGTACATGAAAATAGGTACATGAGTCAGAATGCACATTGACGAGCAGGCAGAAAAGGCTTTAAATAATAGGATTCATTCAACTAAAGCATCTAATCACCCCTGAGAGCATAAGATTAGTTAAAACAAAAGATTTATTATCTAGGAAAGCAAAAAGGGAATCTGAATTTGCTCATTTCCTCACAAAGTGAGTACAGGGAGACTGCATTCTGTTATGCTCAGACCTGAAGGGTTTCAATAGCCCCCATGGTGAAAACAGAACTGCAGCAATTTATGAAAGCCTGGTTTAATATCTCCCTCCACCATTGCTTCATTTTAACCTGCTTTCCCGGAGAGAAGCTTGAGATGGAGCAGCAGTGAAAGCTGTATCCAGGCTTGTATCTGGGAACATCTGAAAAAAAAAAGTGCAATCCGAAAAGACTGTCTCTGTGTAAAGATTTTAAATCAAATGTAAATAGACTCCACTGCACTGTGTATGCAGTGGGTAGAAATGGAAATTCTAGGCAGGAGAGTATTTAGAAAAGTTTTATTTTACTCCTTAAAAACAACACCACCAACAAAAAAACCCTGCTTTGCAATAAAAACAAATGATACTCAAGTAAAATATGTTTAATTAAAAACAAAGCTCAAACCTGGATATTTCTAAAAATTCACTGTGCTTTAATAGCTTGGATTTTTGCTGCAACCTTTTCCCTAAAAATTCAGATGTAGTCTGGTAACTTTTAAATAATGAATATAAATTACTTGAACTTTCTATTTTCATTTATTATGTGCCCAGGCTAAAGATGTTACTGTAGCCTCTGGTCTATGCTGACACTCAGTGGAAAAATCAGATTTTTTTTTTTTCCTTGGGAGTGTGAACTTTGTACAGTGGTATGTCACACACCTAAGAGGTAGGAGGAAGAAAGCAGGCAAAAGAAAGATGATACTACTAACAATTTATATACAATGCTGACATTTAACTTCCCACAGCTTGGATATCCAAAAATTTTACAAAGCCGTGCAAAAGCTGGTTTGACTGTCCCCCTTATAGGTAAGGAGACAGACACAGCAAAGCAAGCATATTTACCCAGAGTCATATAACTCAACGGGACTGGAACTTGACTTTCATGGGCTCATACTAGATACAGCCAAATAACACAGGTATTGTGGAGGAAAGACAAACACCAGTTGTGTTATCAAGCTGCCAGTACAATCCATGTGCAGCATCTTTATCTTTGATTCAGTTGCTCAGATTGCCAAATCAAGAGTTCCAGCAGGCAGCATCCATTTTCACTTAGGAGTACTATCACTATATTCAAAGAAAGATATTATTGAGTTTTGTTATTATTATTACTATTATCCAAAAGAAAAATTTGGTCTTCTGGATAGAGGAAGTGTCAGGACCCTTAGATTCCTAGGAAGTTGAGAAAGCAGCCTTTGGTCTGACAAGACTCTGTTCCTTGGGGGAAAGAACAATTAATAGTTGTACTTGCATTTAGTGAGTAAATCTGGATAACATCCACTTAATATGTCAGCTGAGTTAGCTCATAAGTATTCCACGTCTTCGCCAACTGCATCTGAAAAACCGATGAGAACAGCAAGGTACAGGAAGCAGTCACAACACAGTACCAGTATTTGAGAAAGGACGAACAGTCATCCTGGCAGCAGTCATCTGGTAAGTCTGATTTAATCCTCAGCACGTTTCATTATTACAAGCAGGAAGTATAAACTGTAGTGGGCATGAAACCAGAATTTGCAGCAAGAATGGTGGAAATTTTAGGTTTGCAAAGAAGGCACARGATATCCTTGGAGGGCAACAAAAGAAGGGCTTCAAGGAACAAACCACATTCACCAGATATGCACGCTGCTGATAAAATGCTATCTCTGCGGCACACAGAGGTGTAGCAGCAGGCATTTCTCTCACTTGGAGTGAAGGACAACCATAAAAAATCCATCAGTCCTTGCAGTTCTGCCCACATCGAACTATGTGGGATCAGAATCAGACCAACTCTGTCTTGATTTCATTTGAACATTTCTGAATATTTCAGTCTTGTGAAATTTTTCATATACAATTAATCCAAATTGTCTTGGATTTGAGTGCTGACTGGGCAAGAGCAAAAACTGGGCAAAAGACTGYAATCAACAGATAATGATACACTGCAGCATTCCAGCTAACAGAAGGAGCTGTAAGAGAGTGCTAAAAAGGCCAGCATTTGCTCCCATCTCTCCTTACTCTTCCRTTAACCATCCTTCAGACAGCAGGCCATGTGTTAATTACACTCAAAGAAGCTAGGAGCAAAAATTTGACTTTGGTCTCATGCCTGAGGAAAAGACTCAAGAAGTCTCTTTTCTCAGCACATTTTCCCGAGGGCTTTGAAGGATCTTGGCAAAGCCTGGATTTACCTTAACTTGAGGAGCTTTTTCTAGTAACATGTTTATTGACTGGATAAGGTTCTTCATCAGGGAAAGAGAAGTTCAGGTCCTGACACCGGTGTGGATGTGGGCAGAGCTTAGCTTTTGGAGCAATGGTCCTCTAAACTGTAGGACTCTGAGGGTGCCTCAAACAACTGATTCAGATGTTAACGCTTCTAAACTGTCACTACCTTCATTCCCTGTAGTAAGGCCTGAACTGCACAACTGGCAAGAGTTGATGCTGCCATTGGTGACATCAGAATCAAATGTGGATTCAATACTGTGCAGAGAAGGCTACAGTTGCTAGCCATTTGCCAAGCATTTTAGATTTAGTAATTGCACCAGTGCCCAGGAGCCCGGGCAGAGTGCAGGAAACTGCTGTGTTATGTGATCTCCGAACACAGAACCAGCATGCGGTTTGGGCAGAAGCTGGGCAGGCATATCCCAATAGCTGTTCTGTATCAGTAGGACTACTGCAGATACCACCAGCAGATCGATTCCTATACAGTAGGGGAAAATTCAATAGCAATTGCCATCAAAACAAGTCTACAATAGCCCTTATCTAATCCCAGGTGAAACAATCCAGATTGTTCTCAGTGGCAGCGCTGGAGACATGGAGACACATATAGCCCATGAAAACACCCCATCTGTCTTGCTCAGAGATGGTGGTGGAAAACCAGGGGTGAATCATACTTATGAGAGCCTGAGACCCCTCCTCATCTCATATATTTTTGCAGGGAATCTCAGGAGCTTGARTTGCACTGTGAAGAGCTCATAGGAAAAACGCAGCCTCTAGAACACTAGGAGAAATAGTTGGTGCCATTTCAGGGCAAATGAAATGTCAATAGGTCTAAGGCCGTATGTCTTTCATCTGTTTGATCCCAGTTCAGAAGTACTCCCATTTTGCGGAGAAGGCATCTGGCTCTTCAGTGACCACAGAATAGGTCTTGTGGCTCACCAATGCAAAAAAAGGTTAAACATCACTGATATAATTACAGAGCTGAAAGAAGAGCAGCAGCTTACAAATTGTAGTTAACCTCTTATTAGTATGGCTGAGTGATGACTGTATATATGAGTAGGTCTTGTTTACCAATAAATGTCATATTTATATAACATATAGGATGATACAGGCAAATATAATCAGGAAATACATTAAATTAGGGCTGACAACCAGGAAAACAAATGATTGCTGGTGGACTCTGTAGGCAAAAGTGGTGTGGAAGCATTTAGAAAGATTTTCTGTTATTTGGATCCTAATTATATCACTGGCAATCAGGGTACTTAAAACCCCTAGACAATGCTTAAATTACTAACCTTTAATGTAGATTGATAGGAATTCTATTTCTGGGGCTGTCCTATTCTACTGGAGGGAAAATGAATTGCGTAATACTGATGGTGTAAACACCTGCTTTTATGAAGTTTCACTTATCCTAGGACAACAAAGATGACTAGTCCTGGGTGATTCCGTGGACTGTTATCACAATGCTCTTAAGAATGTCTTGGCAAATTTCATACCAGATTGTCTCAGATCAACAAACCCTCTCTATATATAAATCATACAAGGTCATCCATTAAGCAAACCTGTTATAAAGGTTTCCAACAAAATTACTGGAGTTAAAGCAGCTATTCTACCTAATAAAGCCTATTGGAGTGACTATGTAGTTATAGTATATTCCAAGAGCAATTTCATCTCATTATGGACTTGATTTATTACTGGTTTCAGCAGACCAAAGGGTCTAAATAAGCATCATCTGGATGGGCCTGCCAGAGTATCTCAGTGACTAGCAGTATGAGTAATGAGTCTGAACTGTAGACCTGCAGCAGCAACCGTACATGAGACACCAGCTCCAGCTGGAGTTATATATCTAGTCCTTTTCCATGGGGCTTTGGCTAATTGGCACAAATGAGAGCTAAAGATGACATTAGCACTTCCATGAGATGGATAACAAAGACATTCTACTGTATAGATTTTTCAGCTCAATGTCACTTAGCTGTTTGACTACCTCCAAAGCTGTACAAATGACAATCCAGCCAGAGCTGTACAGGAGTTGTAGCATTCTGCATCAGGCTTAGAGCAGAACCTGTATTACCTGACAATAGCCTTGCGTTTAGTGAAATACGTAAGTAAACTCTGTAGTTAACTGCAGCTGGGCATGCCAACAGTGCAGAACCTTGCAGGTGGGCACTGCTGCAGAGGAAGAAGGGCAGCTGTGTGCTACATGATGTCCTTCCAGTGAGATAGGCATCCAAAGGCATTCTGCCCCATTCTGGGAGCATTGCCACAAGGCAGGGAAGCCTGTTCCTTTGCACCCTGTACCAAAAGAAAAAACAAAGAGAAAACCTGTCCAGTACCCAATAATTTGTTAGAGCTTATGCTCTGGTGTCTGAGCCATATGAGTCCAGCAACAGTGCACAGCAGGTGTTCAGCTCACCTAAAATAGCTTTGGAACGTGTAGATGTGAAAGTACATGCATGTACCTCTTTGGCACACTCTGTGTGCAGCCCACTAACAGGCACACACAGAATTGGTGGCCTTTATTTTGGACTAGCAGGTGCAACACAAGTTTTGACAGACAGTATGAATCACAGCACTGTCAAAGAAATTGGCATGTCCTTGGAACTGGTCATGTCCAGGTGGTGTAGGAAATTCTTCTCCTTTATCCCAGCTTCAGAAACCTCAAATGCCTGGGTTTGAAGACAATAAGTACAGATGGTTTAAAGCACCAAGATTGGTAAGACATTATGTAGCTGAAAATCAAATCTACATTTTCAGAACACTATCGATAATTTCTGTAGGTGTTTTTGAGTAACTGAGGAGCTGTCAAAATTTGACTTTGCTTGCATTTGATGTCTAAATTGGCATTATTTCTGCTASATATAATCATTCAAAATGAGTACTAAGGGTGCAGCCAGGAAAAGCAAGATGCTTGGAGGGCAAAGCAGGATCAGAATGAGGCAACCTGGACACCTGCATTCCATTCCACCTCGACAAGATGGAGAAATTGGGCTGTAAAATCAGGCAGCCCATTGTTTCCARCTGCCATCTTCACTGACAGTTTAAATAAAAGTGAGAAGAACTGAAAGAGTGGCTACACTAAGAGTGCTTCTTTTCTTATCGTTAAGCTTTTTCTGTTCTTTCGTGAAACCATCAGCCTGGAAACTATTAACCACAACTAAGTTGTCTCAAAAGAAAAGAAGTTCCAGATCAAACTCTTAGTCCTGACAAACACAATTACTGACTAAAAAATCTAGAGAAGCCAGGGGCTTGTACGTATGGGGAGTCCTGTCCTTATCTGATTATTTTCTTAGTGGATCTTACTTTCATGAGTAATTTCACACAAAGAACAAGACCCAGTTTATTTTCAAGGTTCCTTTTGATCCTTTGCCAGAAGTCAAAGTGTTTCTATCTGAGCTCTTCATCCTCCTCTCCTAACGTCTGTTGTAGAAGACAGTTTGCTGCAGGAAGCCTCTGGCTGGGCTGGCTGAGCATAAGAATGGGCAACCAGACACAGCAGGTAAAGGCTGGAGGCAGTTACTGTATGATGCAAATGCAGAAGAGCCATATCAGCAAGCTTTAGCAGTGATAGAGATCTAGAYGAATGGTCAGCTGTCAATGGACAGTCTAGGAACTCAGATGCAGCTGGTTCCCAGAAACAAAATCTGAAGCTGCAGTTTCCATAAAGCGACCTGAATAAATTACTTGTCAACAGCAAGCTGCTCTTTGAAGTAGACATATAACTTCTCTGCTTTTAAGATCAGCCAGAATCAAACATATTTAGTCTATGTTGTAAAAATGGAAATGACACCGTCTTAAGCGTGTCATATTTTGCACCCAAAAATAACTGCCAAGGTCATAATTCCAAATGAGGGTGACAGAACTGAGATAACTCTAAGTTGGACTCATCTATATGTACATATTGAGTTTTTACATGATTGCACATACAGCTCTGGTTTCATCRTGGACACAAGACATGTTATTTCTGATTGGATAGCTGTTCAGTATTTCATTAATCTCTCCATGTAGTTGTGGTGCCAAGCATGCTTTACTGCATACCATCCAAGGTCTGCACTGAACACAGAAATATCAGTTTCCTCATGACCTTTTTTCAGATGTTCAGAGCATATTAATTGTCTCAAATATTTTTGACTTTTCTTCACAGCATTGTTATGAGAAAAGGTGGAATTTTTATTACAGCTGGGTAGCTGATGCTCAGATTAAAGCCAAAGATGTCAGTGTAGCCAGATTACTGATGCCAAATTAGAGATTTTCATTCTTAATATCCTCATGTACTACTGCCACCTTTATCAGCTTGTTCCCTACAACACRTCCCTTCTGTGTTCTCTTGTCCATGTCAAGTACTCCAGTTTATGCAAACATTTTTTTTTATTATTTTTTCTGCTTGTAGCATTTTATGGCACTTCTTGTGCTCAGAGTTGAGTTCTCATTTACTTCAGCTGCAGGGATGACAGCAGAACATTTTTGTTGCTTTGCTGCTAGCAATTTCAGACTGACTTGCAGTCTGTGCATATACTGGTTGACATCAGCTGACCAGCATCACAGAGGAAGTCTTAGATAAGGGCAAGGGAAAGATGTAGATATCTAAAAGGAAGTTAACGGTCTTAACTAACAGGGCTGTTCATCTGGCATCTCCTGCCCTTGTTTCCTGCATATCTTACTACTTCGCGATAAATTTAGTGTAGACGGAGCTGCATCCCTTTTATCATACAGCCATACTCCATCCTCTGAACTGAATAAAATGGAGGCCCTGTCTCAAAATTTGTAAAATATTTGAAAGAGAAGGCTGTGGCTTGGAGCACATGCAGAAGAGGAGTATCTTAGATTTTGCAATGGCCTAGCTTTGGCATCTTGACCTTCTAAAGTGCTTGACTGCAACTTCAATGAGGTTGCTTTATTGGGCTTCATGGTGCAATCTGAAGGCAATAAATAAACTGAAAAAAAAAAATCCTTCCTGTAGGATTTTATTGGTCCTGCTTGGGCAATCAGTAGGTATGGGACCTTTATATTCAGAGCATAGATCTTTAGCAGTTAAGCTTAGAGTAGCTGGTACCACAATGCACAGTTACCATCTACAGGGACCTGACACTACAGGCAGGCAAAACCACACAGCTGTTCTGTCTAGAGAACAGCTATATTGAAATGTGTGAATATGAGATTCAGTTCTGAATTTCCATGTTGCTGTGTGGAAATCTGAACTTTATATCTTTATGTCATTCTGCTTTCCTCCTGCCATTGCTATCCTCAGTTGCTGTCCCCACTGATCCTCTCCTTACCCATTTTCAGCTTTGCTGAAATCTGCCATCTCTCAGTATTCCTTCTATTGCCTGTGCTCTTTTCTGTTTCTGTGCCCAGATCCATCTCACATCCCTGGACCCCCATTCCAGTCATCCCAATGGGTTTTATCCTTCTTATCATCTAAAATCTTCTTCTGAGCTCTCTCTGACTTAGCTCTGCTTTTTGCTACCCTTTTTCTTGTCCCARTATCCTCTGACTTCTGATCTCAGTCCTTCCTTTCCATCCCAGTCCCCTCCTTCTGTTCCTACCCTTGCTTCTGTCCTTTTAATCTCTGTGACTGACTGCCCCTAGGTACCTTTTGTCTTTAGCTTGTGGTTTCCTACTGTGTTTAACTTCAGTTTCTCACTCTTTGCATGTTAGCTGCAAGAGAGAGAGTTAGTGGACATGGACAACACAGCACAGAAAGGCCCTCTGCTTGCAGATCTGGTATCTGGTGACACAGACTTAGAAGCCAAAGCCTTTCTCAGTCTTTTCATCCTTATAACGTAGTAAGCTCAGTCCATATAAAGGATGCTGCAAGTGACAGCCTGTTCAGCATGCAGGAGCTTGAGGGAGATGGAGCATCCTTAAGACAGATTATGACCTTAAGGAATCTAGCTGAAAAATTTTAAGAATTTTATTGAGCAAATGAATTGTAAGTTTGGGAGGTTTTTAACTTTTCCAGTTTGAGATAACATTAAAATGAGGCAGTAAATGAGAAACGCTCCTACCTTGAGTACCCTACCGGACTTCAAATCACTGATTTAACAAACAAGAATTGTAAAATTATTAAAACACAGGTGAACGCTTTCCTTACCATTTGTTTCTTGGAGAAGGATGAACTATCTTTTTTCCTGAAAGTTAAACAAACAAACAAACAAACAAACCAAAACCCTGAAGCATACACCTAGAATGAAAGGGTTCAGCCCAACAAATTCAAGTTCAGCAAAGTCATTATTACCTGGAAACAAGCTCTTGCAATGGAAAATGCAAGATAATCTTATATTTAGGCCTTGGTACTTAAACTAATCATAACTATTAAGGAAATCTTCTCTTCAAGAATTTTCAGTCAGTGCATGAGGAAGCATGGAGCTGTATGTGATGCTTTTCCCCGTGTATTTTTGAGACAAGGGGGTTGAATTCTGAACTGCAATATTGCTCAACTGGTTATGTTATTTGCTCTAAATATCACTGGAATTCTGCCTTTTCCTTGTCTGGCTAATATATATATATATATATATATATGTATGTGTAAACACTTATTAGCTGCATGGATATCTTGAAAAATAGCAGGGATTTGTGAAGCACCTTGCAACCATAACTTGTTAGTACTAATGCACTTCACAGACTTTTACCTAGGTATGAATGGTTCATTCTCACAAAAAAAAAAAAAGAAGAAGAAAGAAAGAAGAAAATCTAATTAAACATGAATTCATTTCTAACCTATGTATCAAAATACTGACCTTCAAACCAGTTCTACTCCCAGAGGGTTTGCATATTTGAGATACTCCTCAAGTAGTGCAAATTATGATCTCATCAGAGACAATGAGATGCTGAAGACAGTTCTTAAGTGCTCAGCTTAGGCTCCCGTCAGAGAATCCATCCACTGACATAACTAATGCAATCTTCATTTCCAGAGACATCATTCAATTTAGTCCCAAAGTTACCATTGCTCCACACTAATTTGGGGTCAATCCAATTTAACATTGAATGAAAACACACTTATGTCAAAATTATAGGATTCCTGACAGTAAGGAACAATGACAGTTAGAATATATCTATTATTCACACATACATGTGCATACACACACACTCACAAAACAAATGTGACTTTTTGAATAAAAAGACAAAGCCAAAAAATGTTGGGAAGAAAACCACTGAAGTACAAATTAATTCAGAATTAAAAAAAAAAATCCAAATATCCATTTAAAATATATTTTTGCAGGAAAAAAAATCACATTCATCTAAATCTCAATTTGCTACTGGAGGAAAAAATGTCTATTCATAGTATTTCCCATACCGGAAACAGTTTTATTTCCCAGGATTCCCAGTGAAGCCCCTCTCTACAGAACCCCAGCACAGGCTATTAGTTTACCCTGATTCTTTTCTTCTTGTGCAACCAGGTGGAAGAAGGGTTTTCAGAAATACTAGCATACCTTCAGTAAGTTTAGCTGTTAATGATCTTCAAAGAAAACCTATGAATCCTTCATGAAATGGTCTAAAATCATTGGAGTTCACTTCAGGGAAGGGCAGACAAAGGAGAAAGGCTAAGGGACGATCTCTGCTGTTCACCCACATGTGCCTCTACTGTGCAGTAAGTAATGGGTGATGTGCTAGTTAATGGAGGAGTCAGATGTAAACAAAGATTCATGCCTGCTTTGTGGAGGATGTGTAATTTGCCAGCAAGGGGTACAGTCTGGTTGATTTTATGTCCTGTTCTTTGCTCAGAGAGCCATCACACTGACCTTATGTGAGTTTCTATGAGTAAAAATGACTGAAAATTTGGCCCCTAAAAATAATCCTATTGAAGGAATATACAGGTCATGGCTATGCTAGTTTTATCCTTGATGTCTAGTGAATTTTGTGCAGGGAAGGCTGCCAGAGACATATGCTCCACAGCCAAGTCTTAGAGGACTCCAAGCAAGTGCAACAGCTTTACCACAGCTCCACCAGTCACATCCTTCCACTGGCAGTGACACATGGCAGTGTGGGTAAACCACCTTCACGCTCATTGTGAGGAGACAATTCCACCTCCAGCTGCTTTCCTATTGTTTGGCAAAGGACAAATGCTGAAGCAAAATTTTCAAGAGTCTGGTCTGAAGAAGCTGGTGCCATGGTTCCACCCCATACTACATGCATTGTACTGACTTCTCTTACAAGAAGAGTGAGGAATGCTGAGCCAGCTTGATAGTATGATGGGTCACCAAGTGGAGTGTCCCCAGTCTTTTAAGAGAATCACTTTTCAGCTAAAAATCCTAAACAAAAATAACAAAAATAAAGCTATGGCTGGCTGTGACTTACACAGGGAGATGTTCCCATCTGGCACTGCTTTGTTTGCAGTAGTTCAGCATGAGCAAGATCAGCTCACAGCCTCCTCAGAAGGTACAATATCTCAGGAAACTTCCCATTGCTGTTCCCTGTGGTGGGTGCTATTCTAATACATCAATACAGGAGCAAAAAAAAGTGATTGCCATCATTATAGGTTGTATAGCTCAGAAAGCTACTCTCAGCTCTACACTTATCAGTTATATCTGCCAGGTTTACTGCCTGTATCACTGGTGGGGTGCAGAGTGTCAACTGACTTCAGCATTGGTAGATACAGAATGCCGCCAGGGGCTCACAGATCAGGAGCAGAATATTTTATCTGCCACCACCATAAAACTTAGGAGAAATGTTCTTCAAAAGAAGCCAGAGTGCAGGCTTACTCCATACTTATATAAGGAAGACTTCATTTGCAATTACTGCTATTGTTAATTCATTGTGCTTCAGCAGTATCTGCAGAATTCTAGTAAGATCGGGACTTCATTGTATTAGCATTGCATGTCTGTGTGAATAGAAAGAGTTGCTCCTGAAAGCACTGACAATTTAAAAGAAATGGCAGACAAAAAAAGTGTTTTAACACTCAATATAAACATGGCAATGTGAAGCCCTAAGAGGTTAAGTCAGCAAAATTTAGGCATGTAGTCTAAGTTCAGACACCTATCTCAGGATGTCATGAAATGGCCTTGAAAGTGCCTGTTTCTCTGCACTACAACAGAAGAACTTTAAATTACTACTTTAGGTTGGACTCCTCACTTTCAGAGAGTTAACTCGGACAGAGGAATTCTCCCCAGATGGCCTGTTTTAGTCACTGACTCATCTATTTCAGACACCAGAATTTGACCCCATCTCCTCAGTTTCCATCTTCCTGTCCAGAATGGTAACTCTAAAATCTCCAGTTGTATATTGAGACTTTCGGAAACAAACTGTACCAAAGAAGAACCTTCACAGCCACCAGCTCCTCCCTGGCCTCTTTTAGCATGCATGATGTGACCTGTTACATTTTGACATGTTCCCGTTCAGAACTCTGCCCTCTGATCGGGTCTACTGAATGCAGTCAGATAACTATACTAATATTATGGCTGTAATTATTACTATTATCATATTACAAGTGTTACTTCTTGCTCCATCATAGCATTTTTATCTTATTATTGTGTTATTTATGATTTGGTCATTATTCAGATAATAATGCCAGCTCCTTGACCTCCTTCAAAGCTTCATAGTGTTGGATGCTGTAGTATCCCCTGTGAAAATCAGCCTTCACCCTGAAGCACTTATAATCTAATTAGAAAAGACATACAGTCATCATCTACTTTTATCAGAAGCTTCAATACCAAACTCACACACTTCAGGATATTCAAGGTCATTTACTAGACTTACTGGAGAATTGGTAGGATTACCAATTTCTTGATGCCTGTGCCAATGCCAGCTCACACATAAATGCTAAGCTCTAGAAGCAACCATGGTTCAACCTTGCTTTCCTAATTCCTCCTGAACCACACAAACTCATAACTACTCATATATATCCTACCTCACTCCATTTTTAAGCCATGCACATTTGCAGAATCGCAGAATCACAGAATGGTTGAGGTTGGAAGGGACCTCTGCAGATCATCTAAGTCCAACCCCTCCGCTCAGGCAGGGTCACCTAGAGCACATTGCACAGGATCGCGTCCAGGCGGATTTTGAATATCTCCAGAGAAGGAGACTCCACAACCTCTCTGGGCAACCTGTTCCAGTGCTCTGTCACCCTCACAGTAAAGAAGTTTTTCCTCATATGCAGATGGAACTTTCTGTGTTAATTCTTTCCCAGTGAGATACATTCACTCACATAAAAACAATTAAAAAAAATCACAAGSAGTAAATAACTGATGGGGAAGGAAGGCTGTTACTTGCATTACAGTTTCTGGGAACCAGCAAGGTACTGCAGTTATGGAGTAGTATAAGCACCTGGATAAATGGAGCTACAGCAAGACACTGGATGCTCTCACAACTCCACCAGGTGGGAGCAGCTACAGCRTGCTGCGGATGTCAAGCACGGCCTTCTCTGGCAGAGATCCCCAGTGCGATATGCGTGCAGACTCTCCACTGTCTGAAAAGGTAAGGGGCCGTATCTCCCCTCTCTTTAGCATTGCTGCCCTGTGGAGCAGCTTGTGTCCCACAGCAGAAGAGCAGCAAGGACAGCCAGATCCCTGCCTCCAATAGCTTGTGGATGCTTCCACCTTCACAGTACACCAGTGTTCATCCAGAAGGGCTTTAAAATTTGTTTCCAATTGACTATTTTGTCAAGACACCGTATGGGTTCCCTGTACGATTTCCCCACGTTTTTATTTAGTAACTCAATTGTGGTTAAAACACCAGAATTAGAAGCACTCCCTATTTTGCTGTTTCCCATCTTTTCCAAATGGTGAATGTTTAAAATGATGAATGAGCCATGAGCTAGAGTGCTCATTTATGGCTTTTGTGAAACTCTCCTCTTGACTGGGAAATAGTGGACATTCACAATCAATAGGACTTTTCTCAATAGTTCTGTCTCCGGTTTCATTAGGAGGTTGTCACAAAGTTATTTCAAAACCTTGCTCAAGTAAACTGGCTGGCAGCAGTGACTGTTCAGTCTGCTGCCACCACACCTCTCAAGAATGAAGTTCCAGAAAGGACTTGTTTCACCTCAATATTAGATTGTGACCTGCAGTAACACTGCTAAAACACTGCCTAGAAGAGAACTGTAATTACCTCATGAAAGTATTGCACATAGATATATACTGTATGGCTTTGTGATATAAGCACCTGACTGATAGCTGTAAAAGGATATCTTTCAGATGTGGTGTCACTTACAGCTCACATCTTGAGACAAAAGATTCTGCTTTGGTAATGCTGATTTTCCAGCACATCACTGTGGTGTGAGTCTGTTAATACCAGTCCTAATTATTTTTTCCCCACTGAAGTTGGCAGTACAACTACTCGTTTAATAGGAGCAGAGTTAGGCTGAACTCTTAAAAAATACCATCAAACATGGAAAGAGTTATTTTTCCCTGAAAATCCATATGTATTCTCAAAACTTATCACTTCCTATTAGAATGCTACAGAAGCCCTGGGAGAATGATGGAGTTTTTACACAGAAGTTTAGCCAAAAAATAATGATGGGAAAAAAAAAAAGTTTTGATGGAGCTGAAACAGAAATCTTGGAGATTTAAAAAATATATGTATATTTTAAGATTTTTTGAATTAGCCTGAAATGTTTTGCTTAATCCAAACTAAAATATATTTTTCAATTTCAAGCAAAACAACCTTTTTAAAATATTGTATAAGTGTTTTAAAAATGTAAGGGTAYTGTGCCTGAAGTATGGCACTTAAGAATAAAAAAAAATTAAATGCTGTTTAGAAAATGCTGGCACTATCTTTGGCATTTTCAAAATTTCCCTCTTTCTTTTCTTTTCATCCAGAAGTCTCATGTAGTTTCCATCTCCTTTGTCATAAAATTACTATTTATAAAGAAAAAAAACTCCTTGTTTTTCATCCTCAGGAGTGTTCTTTAGGAGTTCCATAAAGCCAAAGAGCAACCATCAGTGACCTATAGCTTCGAAGGCCAACAGCGACATGCCAAGAGCAGCTGACAGATGTCAGTTTTGTTATCTGCATCATCTGTCTGAGATTTCACAATACCAACTTGATAGGCATCATTGGTGAGACACTGGGAAGACTCTGAGTATGTCTCCCTGGTCCAGTTTTCTTTCTTTCTCAGAGCAAGATGGGGATTAGTCCTTTCTGGGGAAGGAGTGGATGGGCAATCAGAACCTGCTTCCAGGAGACATTTCTTTATAAACTCATTGCTCTGCCACTGTCATGGGACATCATTCCACTTCTACATAATTGCTGTGGTAACAGTGAATATCCTTCATCTGGATATTGTTAGTCTTGCTCATTCTTAAAACTCTTCTTTAGAAGAGGGCATGTCATGCTACCTTATCCACATCTCTTCAGAATTCATTTTCCTTTATTTCAAAGGAAAAAACAGCTGTTTGGGCTTGATAAGAAGGCAGAAACCAGTCTATCACTTGTTTTCACTTTGCAGTAAGAGGAAATAGGTTCATTCCTCCTGCCTCAGGACCATTTTATCAACAATGCAGATTTGTACTTGTGAAAACAAATAGATCTTCCGTGTGAAATCTCCAGTTTTTTCCTGTATAGGGAAAACATAAGTCTGAATTGCAGAGATCATAATGAGAAATTTTTTAGCTTACTCCGGGGACCACGGGGATTTTCACCATGCCATGCAAGTGCTACGGGCCAGCTAGGTCAGAATTCATGCAGATATTCTTGGAGTTTCTCCACTGAGCATCCTTTCCGCAGGATCAGATTATCTAATTCTTTCCTTCCTTCAGAAGCAGTTCTGGCACTGACTACTACCCTCATACTATGCCAGAATCATTTGTTCTATGTGGAGGCACACAGACTCTTGGAAACAAGCACAAAGAGGATATTGTGGAGCTTGTTCGTGGGTAATGCTGTTTAACCTTCTGGAGAACTGTCTTCTTCATAATATTTCTTCAAATGCCTTCTTTCCAAGGCCTGGGAAGGGAAAAGGTGGCAGAAAAGGTGATTGTATTTGCCTGTTTTACTTCCTTTCAAAAGTCTTAGTCTTACTGAAGTTCAAGGGTTGGCTTAGGATAGCAACCATGCAGATGTGATGGATGCCCAGAAAGATGGGATTGCAGGCAATCTGCAGAACAGCCACAATGGGACCATGAAAAGGCTGTTGTCCCAACACAGTGAAGGAAGATCCTCAAATTACAAAGAGTGAATTTTTCTTCCCTTTAAAATCAGGGGCAAAATTTGCCATTAACTGCAGCTGTACTCCAAGTCTCCCAAGTGCTTTCAAAGAATCTGGACCACTTGGTAAAGTGGTTTTAGTAGGAAAAGTCCAGGCATGCCCAGAAATAGTTGTTGCCTACCATTTTCCCATTATTTCTGCATTCACTTTAGTGCTCGGGGGAGAGAGGTCATCCCATTTAGACAACTGCTCTCTCCCTTTCCTTTGGGTGGATGTCACCAGCATACCTTCTTCCTGCACCTTCCATGTCTCTGCTGTGCATACTGATGCAAACACAAAGCACAACAAACACCCCTGATCCAGACCTACGAAGTAACTGATGTATTAATCTCCTACTGGTTTAACAGGAATGGGCACTTCAAATGTTTTTGTAGATGTAGGCCTGTGGCTCTAGATGTGTCTCTGTCCTTTATTCTATATGCTCTCTCACAGAATCTGCACTTTGTGGCAGGTTTTGCTCCAGGAGAGCATAGACTCAATCTTAGAGCAAGTGGACCTCAAATGCTGCAGCGAACAAGAGCTCCTTCAGCAGTTCAAAATGAAGACACAGCTGAGGTCCCCTTGGATCTACCTGGCTTTGTCCACCAGTACAACCAAAAGTTCTTAGCCACTGCATTTCATGGGGCTATTCTGGAATATTCAGTAATACACTGGCAACACTGCATCTGTCCACACCTTTTCTTGTGCCTCTCCTCTTACACTTAGGGTAAACGCCTCAGACAAAGCTCCAATAGAGTCATGTGGCTCAGGCTTTATTTGCTGTTATTGCTGCTTTCAAGTGGAAAATTGATATAATAGCAGCCCTTTCTCAACACACAGCAGTCTGCACATTTGTACAATGTTCTTTGAGGACGATCAGCATCCACTGGCATAAAAAAGTGACAGATGCTGTCTGCAAATAATGAGCTGAAGCAGTTTCCTTTGGAAGGGAACTTCAGCAACATCCCTTTGAATTTGAAAAGCCAATGAGATTCCCATGTGGCATCTGAAACTGCTCATGAGCCTCTGTTGCAGTGGACATATTCTACTAGCTCACACGGAATATGTATTTTTTAACTGTTTCTCTTACACAGGCTTCTCTGGAGAGGGAAATGACTGTTATTTATTTACTGAGAATTTTCTGCCGAGAACAAGCACGTACAAAATGAAGCTTATGGCTTCTTCTATCTACCCCTCTAGTAACCCATATGATATCAACCCAAGTTATAGTGACAAGGTATAACTATATAATGCACAATCTTGTGAAAAATTTTTCATGTGTGTTTGCCAGCCTCATCTGCACTCTTCTCATCTCATGCAAAAATCTTTTAAACCATCTAGGCCTCTAATGAGTCTCACACAGGTGAGTTTGAAAGAAGACCACTAAGATATTTCCTCCTCAGTATTTGATTCTCTCTCCTTCCATAGTACCTTCAGCTAATGTCCAAACARGCACAGTCCTGTGCCAGTGACAGCTTTTCCAGATGTAGCAATGTCAGGTGTTCAAATCCATGCCATTACCCCATAATAGTAGAAAAAGTAAGTCCAAACTAGCGAAAAGGAAGGATTCCCGGCTTCCCATCCAGGCATTTTCAAAATATGGTAGTGGTCTAGAGGCACAGTTTCCCTTCTAGTTTGTTTTTATCATGATATGTGCATTTAGGTTTTCCTAATCTGTGATTATTGCCATAGTCTGGAATCCTGTTATCAAAATAAGGCCTATTGTTCTGTGAGCAATAGCTTGTAGAGGTCTTTGAAAGAGAGAACCAATATTTGTTGCTTTCCATATTTGTGTAGATCGTTGATTCTACAAGAGGCTACTAAATGCATGGGGCTTTCTTACTGCAAAACTAGCCCTTGATTTACTGGCACTCCCATTAGACAGTTCAGAAAAGTCTATAAGAATTGATTTTCCTCCAGCATGACATGTTCTCCTGGGCTTCTTTAGCAGTGGAAGTCCAATCAAGTCCAAAGTAGGATGCTGTAATTTGCCATACATTAGATGGTACGAATAATGGAATTCTGCATTGTGCAGCACACTAAATCGATATGTAAATGTATCAAAATAATGAGACACCATTCTTTAAGACATGAGGAGGTAGAACTAAGGCACAGTCTCAGTCTTAACTCTCTGTTTTTTATTTTTAAGAGCATAATTTCTGAAACTTCATTCAGCATTTCTCCCAGGATGCATTTTGTCTCTTTACTTTTTAATCTCTCTGTGCCCTTCTTTCTGAGCATCTATAGATGAGAAACATATCTGGGCACACTTAAGAATGTTCAATATTATTGTAAATGAATCATGCTAATAATTGTTGAGGGACACTGTACTTGAAACATATACAACAAAGGAAACCAAAAGAAAAGAATCGTGTATTCTCTCAAAATAATTCTCTGTGGACCACAGTTCTGTAGATGTCCTGATCCTATGCACAGCAACAGTACTGGATTTGAACAGTTGTAAAGATCAGAGCATTCCTGGACTTTGAAGTAAGCTGTGGAAGACGCTAGCAAACTATTGAACTACCCTTCCTGTCTTCTGACTCTCCTGACTTCCCTTTACTCCTTAAATCCCCAAGGGTTGCTGCATTATGTATTTGTAGCATTGAGATTAGTCACTGATAAATAACAAATCAGACATGAGCTCTGTTCACAGAACACTCAGTTCACATGAGCAGCAGTTCTGTTGCCTTTAAAATGCTCCAGCTCTGGACCTGAATGCTGAACACGCTTGTTGCTGTTGTTGTTGTTGTTGTTGTCATCATTGTTGTTTATCTGAGCCCTGTGCTTTTCAATGAACTGCACCCTGTGAGACAGAAAGCCCCGGCATTGAAAGGATAGTCATTCAGTGACAGGAAAGGACAAAAAGGTTGCACAGCCCAGAAAGTAAGAAATGTCCATCCTCAGACTGATGCACCAGGTAGGACTTGTCTTGCTGCCTTAGCTGTCAGACAGTTAGTTGCTTGAGTTGGATAGGCACCCTGTATGGTTAATGGTGAAAAATAAGCACCTCCAAGAAAAATTCATCCCATGCTGGGTCTAGGGTAGCTGGGGTAAAAATGCCTTACTCAATGGAGATGGAGCTATGAGTACAAAGGACTTTGCAAATGAATCTACTGGTGACAAAAGTTGAACAAGCAGAAAACAAGTGACAATGTAGTGAAAAGGGGAGGATTCACCTGGCTCATGGGAGCCATAGAATCCAGTTCTTCCAAACAACATGCAGTTCCTTAAACATAACCCATCTTTCTCTCCCTGCAATTCTTTTCTCTATCTGCTGTTATCCTCCTTCAAACTTTTGCCACAAATAAAAAGGCTATCCCGCAGCTAACCCCAGGCATCACAGGGTTAGAGAAAGAGAGTTTCTCCCTAGAGGAAACTATACAAAATCATATGAAGACAGGAACAGGCTGATTCAGAGCCAAGAAGCTGTTTAACTTTTATTTGGACAGTGGAGAGGCGGAGAAGCTGCAGTGGAGGGTTCAAGGAGGCCAGCAGGGCATGCGTTACAAGCTACAAGCATCCTTGCAGGTAGGGAATCAGATCAAAGGGACAAGAATGGCTCTTGAAGGGGTTTTCTGCATCTGCAGATGGAAGGTCAAGGGAGTAAATGCAAGATCTATCTGGACGAGTCTGTGAAGTCTTAGAACAGTGCTCTGAGGACAGTGAAGGGGAACAGAGCTAAGCCACGGCCTCAGGCATGGACAGTGAGACATTCTGTATTGTCTTGTTTTATTTTGATTTCTATTTTGATGTCTCTAAAGAAAGGCTTGGGCACCCAGGCAGGAATAGTGCTGCCATGGGAACCAGGATATGTGTGTTTACCAGCCCCTCTATGTAGTGCTCACCAGATGAACAAGTATAAGGGGAAATTGGCTAGAAGCATCCCCTAGGAGAAGCTGGTGGCAAGTCTCTGGAAGTTGGGTTTCCCTGGGCTCCCCTCCTTCTGTAAGGAGGCTGTGGCACAGAGTGAGGGAGGCTCTGTGCCTTTGGCAACCAGAAGTCCAAGGGCTTCTTTCACTGGTGGATCTTTGAATGGATGTGTCCTGCTGTTGCCCTCCCCTGATCAAGGTGCTACTCTGACCCTTGGATCTGAGCCCAGAAAAGAACATCCTGCTCATACTGCCAAGGCACTTTGAGGTGCACTGTCTCCTTCTGCCAGGGGCTTTGACTTACTGATCTGGGGAGAATGACAGGGGAGAAGAGATTTGAGAGCATCTAGGAGGGCTGTCAGATCAAGGGGAAGACTGAAGGAAGCCAGTGAAGACTGGGAGGGAGAGCATGACATGCAAACGCTGCAGAAGTTTGGGATGAGACAGAGAATAGTGTGAAGAGGCAGATGAAAGAGTGGAGGTTAACTTGCCTGGTATACCCCCCACTCCTTAAACCATCCCTGCCCACATCAGTCATTCCTCGGCATTGCTCCATGCCTTTAAGCTGCAGACAGCCCTGTGCTGCTGCTTTCCCTGTCTGCAGCAGCCTGGCCTGAGTGCGCAGAGGCCTCTGCTTTTTCCAGTGCAGAAGCCACCTGATTCTGCCTAATTGCACAGACAAGAATTAATGGGAAATGTTGTCTTACCTTCTATGCCACAGGCTTTGTGAATCGTTGAGCAGACCCCAAATGAGGCAGAGGTTATATATGTTTGGGCCCTTCAGCCAGGGCATCTCTGGAGTCCTGATGCTTCCTGCAGCACTGACACTGCTTCACTGCTTCTGTGCAGCAGGTTGCTAGTCACACAGCGATATGTTTACTGGGCAGAGTTCACCATTAAAAAACAAAAAACAAAAAACAGCCATTGTGAGCAACATCAAACCAGGTGACGCTGGGACAAGCACAATTTCTCCCTAGGAATAAAACCTATCCGGTCCAGGCTCCTGTGTTTCCTTCTCATTATCTTGTGTCCGACTGCAGCAAAGTCCTTGCAAGACTGCTGCCAGAACAGCTGGTTGCCAGCGATGTACAGAATGATCGATATGTTTGGCTTTTCATGTTCATCCATCGTGTGAATCTGCTTTCATGCTCATTATGTGAATAAGATTTGAAGGTAGGTCTGAACTTTGCTCTCATGTCATTTACTGTCTTTGGCCTGACTCCAACATCCATGCAGGTCCCTGCTGCTTACTTGGCGCTCTAGAAAGAAGGGTTAATTACATTTCCTCCTCATCTCCCCCCAAAATGTGCCAGTTTTAGAATCCGAAAAATCTGCCCAGTGCAGCCGGGCACTCTCCTCCACAGTCAGACTACGCTCTGGAGTGAAAGCCAGAGGAAGAACAGAGCTCCCAGTTTGTTTACTACCTTCTGGCACACATCCATGCCCAGCTTTTTATATAACACTTTCTAGACTTTGCAGACTAGTGAACAAGATGYAGTTTTGCCCCAGCTATCAACACACAAATGGTTACCAGCAGTATTTATTGGTGTTCCAGGAACAGCTCTCAGGACCCTGCTGTGCTGAGATCTGTATGTGTATGTGCATGCAAAGAAAAGTTATAATCTGTAAATGCAGGAGTGAGGGGGAGAATAAGGGATTTCAATCCAAGCTGCACTGTAAAAGCTCTTTTATGCATTTCTGAGCTACTGTGGGGAGGAAAGTTGATGGCACAGGAATATTTCTGGGCAGGAAATTTTGTGGAGGTTTCTGGGTAGTGAAAGGAGTGAAAGGATAGTCCAGAGATACTGATGAATAGGAGCAGCTCTCGTATCCCAAGACCCACAACAAGTGATGTTCTGCAGAAGCCCTTCAATTACTGGAGTTAGGGAGCTGCCAATTAAAAAAAAAAAAAAAAATCCTGTAACCCTTTTGTCGCTGTGGCAGGAAGGAAAATGTGATCCTGAATGACTGTTAAAACTAGAATGCAGTTCAAAATTTCTAGAAAGCTTTTAGCAAACAAAACAAAACAAAACAAAACAAAACAAAATCCTTCATGAATTTAAAGCCAGTTTCATTTAGAACCTGAATCCAGCCCTTTTCCAGGGCTGACAGTCTTAGGCACTGACACTGTCAGCAGTTTAGTCTCCAGCCAGCCACCAGGTAAGGTCTTCAGGCTTACCACCATGTCCCTTTCAAAGTGCTAGCCCTCCAGGTATTCTCCTAAGTAGCAGGAGACTGCTTTCCCCYGAAAGCATTGGAGTCATGATGATACTTTCACCTCCACTCCTCCTCTCCACCACTGTCTGGGTCTTCAGGGCTCCCCAGGTATCCACACTGCCTGTGCTAGATGGAAGAATTGTCAGTGCCATCAGCAGGTGACAATCCCAAACTGCAAGTTTTCCCCATGTGTGTGTCAGGTTCCCCAGATGGGTGTGATGAGCAGGAGTGATAACTATTTTTCTACCACTTGCATTAACTGTTCCAAGTCAAGATGTCAAAAAAGCAAGATCTTATGGTGGTTTTTTTAATTGGGTTGTGATCTAGGTTAACAAGTTAATGCTCAAATCAATTACCATAATAAGCACAAAGTACTAGTAAAGAGTCAGGGGGTTGGAAGGAAACAAAGCTAATTAAAATAATCAGCTTGACTTTTGATGGGAACTGGCCTGGATCCTGCAGCACTTGTTGAGGCTTGATGACTGTAAGCACCATCCACAGCCTGGCCGTGGGTGTGTGTTGCATTAGCAGGAACACGAAAGCCACCGCGCAGGAAGGCATATTCACGTGTCGGTTTGTTTTTTGCAATGTTTTCATTTCCTTGCCTTTACTTCTTTACCAAAAACATGGAAAAGAATATCCTTTAAGTCTTTCTTAAAGAGTCTCAGGCAGCATCCAACCCAAGTGATGTCTCTGCTGTTTTGTAAGAACAGCCTCAAGGACAAGTTTAGATGTTAAGTATGGCCAAAGAACATCCACTCTGTTACCCTCAGAAGCATCTCTGGGTTGACTCTGAAAGCCCCCAGAGGGAAATTGCACACGGATTGGGGCAAGTGCCCTGTGGTTGGCATGGCCGTCTGTCCTGCCTGGCCTTGAAATGATAACGTGATGTATTAGAAAAATACTACAGCTCAGGGCGTTTCTTAGATATGACCCAGTGACAGCTGCTCTAACAGCTGGTATATTTGAGTCACTGTGAAGACGTGCCATAACATCTTGGGTTTCAGAAGGCTCCTGGCAGAGGGTGGATTCAGCCTCTTCGCAGGCTTGTGAAAGTATTCTGCATAATAGCTGGGATAACATCCATTAAGTTTTATTAATGTGCTGCACCCTGACAGCCATTATAAAGCCAATGTATGGTATTTTTAAGTACTAGTCTAAAAACATTAACATATTTATAAGTAATGCCCTAATTTGAAAGGATACTGAGTTCCTTTAGATGTAAGCAGTTATTAATTACAATGCAAAAGGAAAAATCATCAGGGAATAGAATCAAACTTTCAATTACTGTCATTTTTATCCGGGAACATTAGTCGAGCTTTTTTTTTCCCCAACTATTGTAGTTGCTTCTATGAAATAATGTGATCTCTCATTTGCATATAAGAAAACATTTTCTATATTCACTCTGACTCTGAGCTGCCCTATTTGTATCAGTAAATTGAGCTGAAGACTGCCTGCTCATTTAAAAAAGAGTCTTTTCTTATGCAGAACAGCAGCACACTTTACCAGTCCCATGGTGAATATCTAGCATTATTTCTGGGGTTTATTTAACCTAGTCTCTAATATTGGTCTCTGCGTGAGTCTTAGCAGTGTGCCTGAGCAAAAAGCAAAGCAGTGTCTCTTGCTGACTGCTACACAAACATTTTCGTCAGTCCTTTTTGAAATGCTCTCCACACTTTTTGTTCCAAATATTTTACTTTCAATTTCATTTTCAGCCACAAAACAAAAGTGCTTGGAACAGTAGGGCGTTTTCAGGTGCCGGGCTCAAATTCTGTATCATTTACATGAATTTAAACAAATCAGACACCTCCAGGCTCACTTGCTGGTGGGCTTAGTTTTCTTTATGATCTGCGTACACTTTCTTCAGGTTTGGAGTTTAGTTTTGCTTGTTTGCTTGTATATTAAAGAGGACCATTCCAGGGTAGCCCCAATCAGCAATTCCCAGGAAACCTGATCGCTAACTGTAAAGTACTGACCTAGTGGTGTTCCTGTCCAAGCTCTGAATAGATGTGTTCAGTTGTAGCTGTGCTCTTCTGATGAATCATATGCAACCATGGTTTAAAAACCAACCAACCAACCAACCAAACAAAAAACAGAGCTTTCAAAAACTACCTGTGCATCCAGCATGAGAGAATCTAATAAAAATCCTTCATCTCCCAGATTTTCATGTTTCTTGTTTTTGAAAACATCAGATAAATCAGCTGTATAAACAAACAAACAAACAAACAAACAAAAACAGAAATAGCAGTAATCATCATTTCATTAGTGATCTTGGCCAGGGGAAAACAAAAAAGGAAAACAAGCCAGATATCCATCTGGCCTGTGCAGGGAGTCAAGAAGTCTCTGAAACTGGGTTTATTAGCAGTGGGAAAATGACTGTCTGAACTCAGAAATCTCAGTGTCCACCAGGACTAGAGAGTCCTTCAAATACTGCTTCTCAAGGGGCTTAAAGTGACATTCCTCACCCCAAATAGATCCTTCAGGTAGATCAGTTTGATCTCACACCTCCAATGTTGGCTTCTAGCTCATCTGATGCACTTCTCACATAAATATATTTGTGGGCCGTAACAGATGTAGAAAAAGGGTGCCCATTTGCTGAGGAGCTCTCCTCAGACTCATGGGGAATGGATATTCAGAACCTTGCAGGAAAGGTTGAAAAAAAAAGAACCTATGAACCACTGTCCATGATTCTCCCATAGAACGGAGGATCTGCCTTAAGCTTGCTTTCTCTGAAATGATTTTGAAGAGTGGGGTAAACTGCTTTGTGCAAACCTCCTTTAATGGGGGGAAAAAAAAAAAGACACTGGTCAGCCAAAACAACCTGATAGACTGGGGGGGGGAGGAGGCACGGAGAGGGAAGAAAAATAGGTCAGAATGCTTCCTTTTGTCAGTTTTGAAAGAAAGCATTTTATTTTTTTTTTTCCATTTGAAATGTGTTTACAGTTGAAATGCTTCAATCCCAAGTTAATTTCAAATTTCAAAACAGAAAAATCCATAAATGTTTTATTTGACCCTAGACATTTTTCATGGTTTTTTTGTTCTTGATACAAATATATAAATACATACACACACACACACACACACACACACGCGTACGTATAATGTTTCAGATCATTGCAAAGAGATTTTATTGCTATTTTTTTCCAACATTCTCCACTGATCAAAAAATAATTCCACCATTCAAAGGGTCCTCTTTGTTAATCTCATTATATGGGTGAGGTGAGCTGCCCCAGGCCATGTGATAAATGAGAACAGAATATGAAACTTAAACAGCACCCCAAAGGTAAGTCTCATGCTATAAACCAGGGACCATCCTGCCTTTCTCTCAGAAACCTTCCTTTCTGGAGCTATTTCTTGATCTCTAAGCTTGGAGTTCAGCTGTCAGAGTCCTCACCATTACCATTTCATACTGATGACTTTAAAATGAACTCAAAGAGGCAGTACCCAGAATTGTTATGACCTTGAAAAAATGTTCTTTGACCCAACAGTAAAAGAAAATGAAATCTCAGAGCGGAACTAACTTCTGTCAGTCTTTGGGGGAGGTGGTGCAAGAGGAACACGCAGGTTCCCATGGGCATGTTGCTCCAAGTCCACATCCATGTCCTGTGACAATTGGGTCCCCTTGGACCAGAGATGGTGCCATGGCATCACCCCACAGGTCTCAGAACTTCACCATGTGGCCACTCTGTGGGATCTGGGCCACAGACTTGATGTATAACCAAGGGAAACTTGGTTGCTTTTTCTCTACGTGCCTTTCCCTTGCCTTTCAACTTAGAACCAGTTACTTTTCTTCCTCCTGCTGCTCTTCCTGGGAGGCTGTTTCAGGATTTTATTCCTTTGATGGCTGAAAACTTCCTTTAATTTTTCCAATCTGAAATTATTCATGGCTAATTTATACTTTTTGTTCTTATGCCAAGTTTGTCTGTTAGATCTTCTCCCTCCCCGGCGTTTTCCCTACCCACATTTATTTATAGAAAGTAATCTTTTTTTTTTTCCCCCCACAGAAGCCTCTATGTTCCTACTTACTTTTCCAAAACTTGACTTTTTGGACAGCTGTCCAGCCTTCCTCTCTAGCCGTGTTTTAAAGTTTTGGACCTCATCTCTCCTTAGCGTTCTGAGGTTCACTTGTACAACCCTGGGTCAAGAAGGAATATGTCACAAGCTTGTTTTTCTTGGTGAGACTTAAAAGTGCCTTTCAGCTGTCTCTGAGCCCTGTATTTTCCTTGTCAGTTTAATATGCTTAGTAATAACACCTACCACTTTTATATGTCACACTCTGCACTCTTTAGTCAACTACACATTGACTGGCAAAGCAACACAAAGAAATTGAATTTAACCAGAAAGGAGAAATGTTGCTTTCTTAAATAACCTTTGCCTCCTCCAGGTGCTTTTTCAGGTCACAGTATTAGAATGCCTTGGTGACTCACAGCTCTCCTGCATGGCACTTATTAGTCTGTGGAGCTCAAAGCAATTACTGAAACCKTAAACAAACCTTTTTTTTTGTTTGTGTAGAAACCTCAGTGACACTATTAGCATCTTACCAGTGAATCAGGAGTGCAAGACCGCTCRAATCTCTGCTGGGGGATTCACAGTAGGGCTGGTAAAAATACCATTTACTTCAAGTGGTAAAAGTATATATAGATATTTTAGTATAACTTAATAATATATATTTGCATTGATATTTTACAGACAAGGGTGGGTAATATATTGTAATAATATAATAGCGGTTCCTGCGAAAAGTGTATTTTTGCATGAAAAATGGGGGGGAGAAAAGCTGTTTTGAGAATTGAAAAATGCTTCAGGTTTTCAAAATATAAAATCTACTAGGAGGATGTTTCAAGGGGAATTCAACTGTTCAAGGGAAATGTTTGTTCCTTTTGAAAATACAGTTTCCCTTCAAAAAACTATTTTTGGCAAACACTATTCAAATGTCTCCATCTGAAAGAAGTGAAACGGGACTCGGAGCGAGGAACTGCGGCTGATGCCAAGCACACTGCAATATGCAGGAGTGTTTCTCCTTAAAGCAAGCTTTGGATAAGCTCCCTTGGGTGTTTAATGTTAAAACTGCATCAGCTGGATATATAAAATGGAGCTACAGCCCTGGAACATCCCTGGCTGTGCGCCGTATCCTCTCAGACTGGCATTCCTGGGGCAGGGACCAAGAAGTGCAAGGGTTCTGCATGCTTTGACCTTTCACTGGAAATGCAGAGCAGGGCGAGAGTTTAGGAGCCAGCGAGAATCTGAGCTGAGAACGTGAGAGCTGCCAGCAGCGGAGCAGGAGATGGGCTCCTCGGTGCAGAGGGGGTGGGCACGGGGGGGTGAGGTTCCCCTCGTGTCCCTCCCACGTGTTTTCCGTGATGGATAAGCAAGCAGTACACTGAGAGTGAGGTGAAGAAAGAGTTCCTTATCTTCCCCAGTGCCACACAGTGAGTCACAGGCAGGGCTGAGAGTAGATCCCAGCTCTCTCCTCCCTGTTAACCCAGCCAATATAGACTTGTATTGATATGGTTACAGTATTCACCATACCTGCTTGAGTATGAAAAGCACAACAGAGGTCACAGGCTGCACGTAAGGTCAGAATCCCTGAAGGTGCTTACTAGAAGTCCCTTAAATATCTTTTTCTCAGCAAAGCTTATACAGCCAGGGAAGAGGTTTTTCCATGGCATTCTGATGGGCTAACCATGCAGGATGCAAAATGGCACACAGATAAGCAGCCCTAATTACTACTTACCTTGTAAATGTCATATTTTGTCAAACAGAAATTAAAATGTATCATCTTGGCTAAGCCAGAGGAATACTGTGAGGTGCTAGCATAGAGATTTTAATGCTCAACTAATTAGAAAAAAAGTCGTCTCTCACCCTCCTGTGATATTTGATTGCTTTTTTATGAAGGCTTGAGGTATCACACCATTTTCAGATGATGTAATTAACATGACCTATTTGGTGGATCCATATTAATGTTTCTTTGTGATGGATTTACWGTAAAGCTTCATTATTAAAGACTTCAGAACAAGATTTATTATGATCTTGTTTCTTTCCATTCATCACTTCATTCTTCTCATTTGGAAGTGAGTCAGGACCCCTGGGTGATTTTGTTGTGTCTCCTATGTAATCTATGTACTGCTCTGGAGAAAACTTACGGGTTTGACCTCTTTGTTTCTCAATATACTGTATTGCAAAATGGGTGCAGAGATAAACCATTTAGAGTTTCATAAGGTTTACGTCATTCATCTAAAAGCGCTAAGAACCAGAGATGAAACCGGCGAGTGAAAGGTTGTGGGTTGTTCAGTGAGTACATATTGTTATTCATGGTCATCTTTCTTCTTGCAGTTCCAGTCCAAAACCTGCTGCATTTAGTGGAACAACTCCCACTGACTGCAGCCAGCCTTAGTTCATTTGAAATTCTTCAAAGGCATGGAGTACAGTTAGGCACCTGGATGCCATTGAGGGCAATGAAAGGTTACTTGTTAATACCAATTTGTATCTTAGGAAAACTCCAAAATCCCCAAACTAAGCATTTCTTTCAGCAGTAAGTTTCTTCAGACTAGAATGGGTTTAGAGAGAATTATATACTAGAATCAAAGTATCAACTTTTTTTTTCTTTTCCCCCAATAGAAACTATTACAGGGAGAGCTGCAGCCGGAGTTCTATGCCTACTGTCATTTGAAAAATTAGAAGTCAGTCCCAAGCCCCTTGCCTAGTTTGTTGTATTGATTGCCAACAGTTGAACATCCTTAATGTATTAAATAAAAAAATGCACAAAACTAACCAGTGATTTTAATTTCTGTTGAGATTTGAGATAATAACCAAAGTTTATCAGCCCAGAGATAATACTGATGGAGTTAATATTACACATCAAAAGCTGTGGCCAAGTCTTTCATAGGAAACAGAGAAACATACTTAATATTTTGATGCCTCAGTAGGAGCTTGGCTTTCCTGAAAACTTGCTAACTGCAAATGTGCTTTGCTTGCTCCACTGGGAACCTGTCTTTATATGCAGGATTACCCACTGTTTTCCACTAGCAGAGTCCAGCAAGCAGGAAAACGAGTGATTGATTCAGGTGGTGCCAAAAGCCAGACTCCTTTCTCTAAATGGTCTGAGTACAGCCAGGAGAGATGCTAGAGAAGGCAAACTGTGCAGTACGCAACACATTTCATGAGCAGAAAGTGTTCTTTGCAGTGTCTGTATAGGTCATTCCTGGCATCAGAGTAACGCTCGTATGGTAGACAGAGCTATTTTTCCAGTGCAGAGTGTCCCTGCGTGTTATGCATGTGGAATAAGTACTCTCTCTCTGTCATTGGACACAAGATTTATCTAGGAGAGAAGGTAGCCCTGAAACACCATCCCTGCAGTAATTAATTGGCTACTGCTGTAAAGCAGAGCAGCAACATTTTGAGAGACATTATCTGCTGTCCTGCTTGAATTAAGAATTCATAAGGGCACAAATCATTCCACAGGCTTTGTTTTGCTTTAAGTTATACTGTATACAAATTATCTGAGAAGAGAAGCTGATTAATGACACAGAAAAATAGAGCCCAGAAGACAATACATCTCCCTTTCTATCTAATCTCTTCTACCTTCCAATCTACCAGCCTGCCTGCAGGACAGTGCAGTGGATAGCAAAACAAATACTCAAACTCCTGCCCCAGGCCCCTTTTCTGTTTCTCAGTCTCACCGGGGTTATGATAAATACGCACTTTTGTAAAAAGCTTTAAGTTCTGAGGCCAGAGGAAACCAACTCTCATCCTCAGCAGGAACTCTATTACGTTCAGCACTTGCATCATGGCAGCAGTCTGCTTTACCATGTCCTAATCACCTCCCATTTGGACCATGTATCCATGCATTGTCAGGTAGTCACTAGGAAGATGAATGTGATTAGCTTGTCCTTATCCTGCAATCCATTAGATAACTAGATTTCTCCTTTGTCCCCCCTTTTAAGACTTCAGATCCCATATCAGCTTTCCCAAGCATGGCAATAGTGGTTGGTGTGAGCTGGAACAGTGAATGGGACAGAAATGGCATGAGAGAGAGACATGAATTTTCCAAGAATGTGCTAGATTCTTCATTTAAATGATTTCAAGGCCAGATTTGCCTTGACAACCTTGTTAGACAGACTGGGATGTGGTCTGTGTCCTCTGGAGAGGTCAAGCACACATTAATCTAAATGTCAACTGCACTGAAATGTCAACTGCACTGAAATGTCAACTGCACTGTCAACTGAAGGAGCAAATCTGTCATTGCTCCTTCCAGTGATTCCCTAGAGAGTGGCAATGTGAACAAATGTGGCTAGAGGCTTGCACAGGTATATGCTCAAAATACAGCCTGAGGGCCTTTTTGATGTACGTTGTTTCCTTCAAAAGGATGATCTTTAGATGTTGTGTGACTTGGAGCTGCTTGGCTACAGCTTCTTCTTTGGCTGCAGCTAAGAATGGCTGCCACTTGTGCCACCGTATCCATACCCAGGCCAGACTGCAGAGTCTTTGGAAGTTGGTAATGTGGCACTCAGGCCAGCTCAGTAATCCGAAGCCACACCTGTGGATGAGGCTTGTTAGAGCCTCTATTTCTGTGGCTAGTGCTGTCCATACAGTGTCYACCAAGGGTCTGTGAAGATGTCAGGGCACTGTCATTCCTGGACCAGCCCTGAACAGCCATGAAGTTGCTAAGCCAGTCTCATTACCAGCTTGCAAGGAAGAAGTGCCAGCTGTGACCATATAAACAAAAAAACAGGGAGAGCAGAAAGTGTGTTTGACAGAGTTGCTGTAGCTGTCTCTACCACTGGGTTTAGCCTGAAAACTCATAYAGGCAGAGCAATAACTGTTTTAAACAGAGGGATGTGCCACACAGCATCCTTGGACCAGGAGAGAGGTGTAGAGCCTGGCTGGGAGAGGACAGTTTTATGCTAAATAACATCAATTTATCAAAATCAAACTATTTCTCAGGAATGGATTTCAATATTCAATTGATTTTTTTTTTTTTTTGGCGGGGGGGGAGGGGGGCTAGAGAAACCTTTCAAGCATGGGAACAAAAAGTTTTGACGTACKTGTTACAAGTAATTCCAAACTGGAATTAAAACAAATTCCAAAATGATGGAATAATATGTTCAATGGAAATACCAGAGCACTCCTATTCCCACAATAGCTGTTGCCCTTCATTTAGCACAGGCAGCTGGAGAAATAAATTTGACCACTACCAATCAATCCCACAGTTTAGCAGGTTCCTCAGCCATCTGAACTGTTTAAGACCGGATTGAACAGATGTGTCAAGATTGACACAGGTAGGGTCAATGCCTCCTGGCAGGAGATTGAACTAGATAACCTCTTGAGAGCCACCCTAGACATGTTTCTATGAGCAGTCAGCAACGACTTAGCCTATAGCAGCACAGGCACTGAATTAAGATCAATGATTATAGAAGCCTTCGTTTCCTCATGGTCTTGCATGCCATGACCCAGTCTGGCTTGGTTTATCTGGTGATGATCAGCAGGATTACAGAGCACAGTGTGCTCTGGCTACAGAATGATYCATGGAGCATCAACTCAACTTAAATTAAGCTCACAAAATGAGCTTTTCAATGGGAAAGAAGCAGAGCTGCAGGGACTGGAATTAGACCAGACTTAAAGCATCAAGGGAAGAGGCAGGCTGAACAAAAGCTTATTTGCAGAACCTAAAATGAAATCAAAACATACCTCTTTCCTGAGCCACCACAGGGATCTGAGCTGGAGTCTCTGACCACAAAATACAAATGTAATTTGCCACTACTCCAGCTACCTGGAAAGCACAAAATTGGGGGGTATCAGTTCAAAGTAAGAAATCAAAGCAATACATCTGATAACAAATGAGAGTTTCAAGAATGATTGATTCTGCTAGGGCAACAAACAGCACAGTGCCCATGACAGACAACAGAGCACAACACCGTCACCATTTATTTCTGCAGAGCATGCTTACCACCTATAAGGACCATTTGGAAGCTAATGAAGAAAAAAAAAATAGTAAAAAGGAAAGAACCTCAACAGTGGCCATGATTTCATATCTTCAGAGGAACTAGCAAATCTAGGTGAGGGCTGGGGCAGAAACTGGACCTAAATGTAGAGAGATGTGGGGCTCTGAGAGAATAAGACATGAAAAAGAGGAGGAGGAGGGATCACCCAAGATGCTCCGACAGCCCTGAGATGGGCAGTGCCAAGCTACAGTAAAGCCAGAGACAGAAAACCCAGGAAGATGGGAGCACGCTAGGAAGAGAAGGAAAACAGCAAATGGTGCCTAAAGGCATGATGGACAACCAGTTGTTAATATACTTAGCAGGCAGCATCAGCAGGTCATGAAGATACTAAGAGAAAATTCTTTAAAGACTATGGCAGAAAAATGAGTTTGAAGTCCCATGCTATTACTTAGCATCAGAAGGAAAAGTTTCTCTGTGTATCAGTGCTCAGCTCACTATTCTTACAAACTGGGAAATAAAGGCTCTTCAGACCTTGCAGTGACCATACCACTACACATTTTTCATCAGGGTTTTGGGGGGATGAATATAATTAAGAGTAAAGAGAGTACATTATCTCCAATCTAATGGGGAATGGACAGCTTATATTCTTCATATGGGGTGACTGAATTAACTACTGGAAAGAAAAATCAAAAGTGATCTTTGCTTGAGACAGTAACTGAAAGACCACAAGGGAAGGTGAAGTCAAATATTAGCTCTCGGATTTAAAATTAAAACAATTGATCAGTTGGCCTTGATAGAAAACAAGTAGGCCTGCAATATAAAACTGCAATTCATTTTCTAGACCTGGCCAAATCCAAATATCTAGGGTCTTTTACGACTCCTGTGGATATTTACTATTGTTGAATAAATTGCATTCTTTAGTACAGGGATAATTGAAAAAAAAAGTCATTCTAAAAAGGAACTTCTAATTTATTTTAATTATTATTATTATTTTTTAATGTGTGGATAGGAGGTTCCAGAGGTGGGCAAACAGCATACTCAGAAATGAGCAACAGTATGTGTATAGAAGGGGGTACATTTTCAGTCAGTTTTTAATGAGGCAATTAAAATTAAAGAAACCGCGTCTTTCTGATCTAGGTGGGAAAAGCAGCTGGTCTCAGTGTTGACCATTATCAGCCACTCATTTTCTGTTTAAGCCTTGGTGATAGAAATAAAATTCTTCTTCTTGCTTTATCGTTTCATCCCTGAGACTGAAATACTCCAGCCTGGTGCTATCAGGCTGCTGGTATAGCATCTGATCTTGGGATCCTGCCTATGCCTGTCCTTCTTGCAAGATGAAGCATCTRAGCACGGCCCTTTGCAAACACCTCCTTCTGAGCACAGGAGGAGATAGCTAACCCCACATATTGTTCCCACAAAACATAAACAACATACAAAGACTCTCCCTAGATGTGCAGCCTGTTGGGGATATGACACCAAAAAGTCTTTTACACTGAACAGGAAAAGGAAACCTCAGGCCCAGGTTCGGGTTTAGTAAAATAAAAGGCAGAAGTGTGTATCTGCAGAGCATTTGAATGAAGCCATATAACAAGGAATTAATGACCCAGAACCCAGGCTTATTACAATGTCCCGCCTTGGTTATTGCTCTGTGCAATTTCCCAGTTGTATTTAATCTCTTCTTAGAAGCTGATGCATCCTTGAAGTCTGCACATTTAAACAAGGTGTATGTTGTGGTTCTTCACTGTACTTCCAGGAGTGCAGGTGCTGCTTGTAAATCAACTTATCCCTGGATGTGGTTGTAAAATTGGAATGTTGCACAGTTTCAACAGGAGCAGTGTGCTGGGCTAGGGTTTCTGCTCACTGGCAAGCAAACAGCTGCTCACAAAGTTGGAAGTGTTTTGTGTTTTACAATATGTTTCATTTCAAATTCAAGATTTTTCTTTAAATGACAATTGAAAGATGTTTCATAATGAGCTAGTTCTGAATAAAAATATGAAGGATTATCACTTGAAAGATGTCAAAATGAAACATTTCATCTGGGTGGAGAGAATTGCCTGCTTGCTTTTCTTTTCTTTACACAAATAGTTCAGCAAAACTAAGTTGAGTGAATAAAATATTTCTGCCATCTTTTACCGAAAAAAATCAAACACTTGTAAAATGATGCAAATACTCAGGACACTGCCAGCTCCATCTCATTTAACAGAGATGCTTTCTACGGCTTCTTAAATCCTGAAGGTGTTTCCTCTCTTCCGCTCCTTAACTCCGTAGCTCTAGGTCCCATGAGTCCTTTCAGATCTCCTCCTTGGTGACTTGTTAGAGCCACAGGGCTGAGTTTTTTGGATCTGCTATAATGTAGACAGAAATGGGTAAGCCAATTGCATGGGTGCACATGCTGGATGAGAGTTCCTTCACTGTGAGCTATATCAACATGATTATTCAGCAGAGAGTTACGAGATACAGCAGATGTGGGAGGCACAGTCACTGGTTCTCCTGACTAATTATACGTTTCTGGCAGAGGGATAGGCATCATTCTTGTAGTAGTATAAATCAGGATTATCTCCCTAGCAGTCAATGATTTTACACTTGTGTAATGCCTATGTCAGTGAGACTAGAAACAAGTTCAGGGAGTGATTTTTGAAAAGCGTTTTCCCCTTCTTTATATTATCTGATCACCTTCAAGATGAAGGAAATTATGTGCCACAGCAGTTCTAAAATGATAGTAAAGATTGCAGTAGGTTAAGGGAATTCTGCCTGTGTAGTGTCTTGTCTCTGTTATGAAGTGGTGGGTAGTTGCTAATGCCATCAGACCTTGAATAGGCACCAACATGGCACTATCAGGATGTTCAATCCATCTGTCCAGGTGTTCATTTGCTGGCCAGGGAAAGCACTCCACCTGCTGCCACCCCGTTCGTCCTGACCACAGAAGCAGGTTTGACTGTTATGATAGAGTCAGAACAAAGGGTTTGGTTTATTGCTTCACTCCAGTTCTGGTGATCAAGTGCAGGACTGCCTGTCAGATACCCCTGGACAGAACCAGTCACTTCAATTGCATACCTTATAATCTTTTTTTCCCAATTCTTGATTGTCCTTTTTTGCCACCCTTGTATCTCCCTTTCTTCACCCCAGTTTCCGCCCAAATAGACAAGCTTCCCCTAATTACTATTTCCCCATTGACTACAGTTTTGCTACATCTGTACCAAAATTTGGTATTTCTGATACCATTACCTAGATAATCTTGACCTTATATGGTGTTGCCGATACAGTTACCCTGGTGCTGTTGGCCTTGCATGAAAGTGGTCCCCAGAAGGTCCCCAAGACTCTCCTCCAGCTGTCTGTGAAGTTTGGCCATTTCTCACTTCACTCCCCCTTAAGCACCTGTGAAATCCAACCATCCTTCATGGCACTGTCTGTGAATTTTGTCACTTCTCACACTGTTATCTGTCACATCCAGCCATTTCTCATGTGATATCTAGTAGTTCTCCAAACCCTGTTCAGTTAGTGTAACTTCAGGCCTAGTAAATGACCCAGGCATCTCCCTGGAGCCCTAGTAGCCTCTCCTTGAGATCAGGTAATGAAAGGACAACTATTCAGAACAGAGCAAAGACCTCTTGTTAGATGCTCATGAGTGGAATATAAGGAAATAACCTCGCAGGTTCCAGCAGTCAGCAGTTTAGGATCTTTCTGTGTTGGTGAACACATTCAGACTGCAGTGTTTAATAGATTCTTCTGGACCTGGTCAAGAACTCCTTCTAAAACGGACATGTAGCAATACCTTGGGAGAAATGCTGATATCTGGGACCTTTGAGAACCCTGGGTCTTTGGGCAAGGTAATAAGATACAGATCTTGAGAAGGAAGAGAGACTTCTACATATCACATCAGTCTAAGTGAAGTCAGTGGGGCTACCTTGCACTAAAACCTATGAGAAAGAACAAGAAGCAATGATTGCTCATTTGCTTGTTTAGTCGAGAAAGTCCACACCCAGTGCCTCGGAGAAGGAGGTAAAATATTAAATCAAATACTTCAAAGCTCCATGTGCTCCTTCCAGAAATATCAGTGACATTAGACTTTCAGGCTGGCCTGGGGCAACCAGAGTTGGGTGAGCTGTACCAGGAACTGACTGTTTCTTAGCCTCTTTGACTTCAGCTGGAGTCAGCACTTCTGAACACGGCCGGCCAGAGGAACAACACTAACCATTTAGTCTGAACTCTTGCATTCACGATAGGGAAATCTCTGCTTGAAATGTTTATAGCAATGTTATAGCTTTGTTGGAGTTGGAACAGCTATTTTAGAAGAATATCCTGTCTTGATTTAAAGGCTTCACCTGATGGAGACTCAACCACATGTCCAGATGATTTGTTCCAGCAGTGAGTATCCTCAGCTGTACATATTTGCACCACATTTGTAGAAACACGTCTGGTTTCAGGTTCCAACTGCTAGATTCTGTAAATTCTTTTTTTAACTTGAGAAAGGCATCTCTACACTGTCAAAGTCTCTTCCCTGTGTTTATCTGTAGACTATATTTGATTCATATTAAGTCTTTTGTTTTGATAAATTCAGTAACTGTGTAACTCAAGTCTCTCACTAGAAGTGTGTTTTTCAGATCATGGAGTGCTCTCAGAGCAGGTAACACTGTTGTGTGCATTGGCCCAGGCTAATACATTTCCCTTGCCCAGGCACCAGCAACTGCATTACTGGGGCACACTAGCGTGTACTGCTGAGGCCCCTTTGCCAAGGAGGTAATAGAGCAGGATGTAAAATTACTATTTTCCTTCCAACTCAGTGTGCAAATGGAGCTCCTTGATATTTCAACAGGCTTTTCTGTGGCTCTCCCACGTGTCTTCTGCTATCAAGGGAACTCCCAGGACACTCAGATGATCACCTGATTCTTGTAATTTTTGGCATATAAATTTAATTTATGAGGGGAATAAGCTGTTTTGAGATCTAGAATGTGAAGAGAATGGATTTGTTTACCCCAAACTATCTAGTCTTACTATAACTTGCCTAAATAGAAAGGAAGATTTTATTATACTGCACCTTTCAAACRCCTGGGACTTAGGGGGATTTGTAGAAGAGCTGAGTTCAGATTTGATTGACTATTGAGACCAAATGCCATCTTGCCAGCACCAAATCATGAAGGAGGAATCCAAGTTCAATCAATACCTTCACAAGGAAGAGTGTAGAGACCTGCATGCGSATAGGAACACCTCACACTGAGTGTTCAGGTATCTACCTCCTGCCCACTTAAATCACAGTTCAATCTGTGTGTGCAGAGAGAAGCACACAGCCTGTGTGGAGCTCAGCAGGCTATAGGAAGATGTACAAAGTGTGTCATGGTTGGTTACACCATATATCACTGCTTCCACAAGGAGATGAGCATGTATTTTCTCAGGGGAGACCTGGGAGTTATTGTCTTCCTTCCAAGTGTTTTCCCCTCTTCTGCTTTTGGACTTCTGAAAGCAAAATGTTGTTCCCAGTTGCAGGGTGTGGAAGTTAAATAAATAAACCACCAAATGCCTGGATTTCTAGACTGGAAGTGTTTATATGGAATAAATCAAAACCCTGCAGGGGTTGTAGTCTGACATACACAACGAGAGCGAGCTGAACTTACAGTAAACTCTTATATTCCTGAACCTTTAGGCAACATCTTTCTGAACAACTAACATTGACAGGCTTTGGGCATCAGTTTCCTATGGTCTGCTATATTGTTATATGGTTTGCTATATTGTTATTGGCAAAAGTAATACACTGTATAAATGMAGTGGTAAGAATTTATTACTGTTAATATTTCAACAGTCTAAATACCCAAGTAATAAAGAAAAGCATCATTAGAAAAACAGTTTAAACTTATGCAGAAGCTCCCTGGAATCTACCTCTGTCATCTGGGGTTGTGCTCACCCTTCCCATATCTTTCTGGATCCTAAAGTCAACAGTGCCAGTCTTCCTCAAGAAAGTGGGAAGGAGAGGTTACAAGAAATTATCAGCATTCTGAATCTTTCCCTGGGAGGAGTTCAGTGGCAGTATGGTGGTGCTTTTACCTCCCTCCTTCGTTTGATCCTATTTCTGGCTATTTTTATACATTTTCACATCACAACCTTCTTCCTCCTCATCATCTCCCAGCCAAAGTTGCTCAGCAACCTCACCCAGCAATGGTAACAAAAAGGGCTGCTGTTTGTCACTAGGGACTACCTGGCTTTGTCAGGTCTTTACTACAGACAGTGTCAGTTGTCACAGAATAAGCCAAAACCAGCTCAAGCCCAGGCAATTCCAGGCCAGTTCTGAGACCCCATGCTGTCAGGTCAATAGAAAGGCTGAGGACTTTCACTGGTAATTGAAAAATCACATTTATTGGGCTACCAGTTAGGAAAAGCTGACAGAAATCACTCTACCTGGTAAAAGGATTGGTCTCCTTACCTAATATTACTTGTAGGTGGGCTCCAAACCTGTGTAGATATCTTTCTTCACAGTTTTGTCTAATGGTGCACGTTCTACTAAGCATTACTAGATCTGAACATGCCTGGAAACACTTTTGGGTGCATCCAGCCAATGGCCTACAAGCCACTGCAGCTGAACAGGATAAAATGAGCTTAAAGAATTGGGATACAGGTAGTGGTAAGTTGAAGGAGCTGCAATTTGAGAAGGGATTGTCATGTAAAATAGAATTGAGAGGTGTAGGGAAAACAACAAAAAACGTGGCTATTTCATCCAATGGACCAACTCTGTCTGTCCATAGCAAAACCTAAGTACTTCTGTCTCATGGACTACATCAATGTCAGGTTTTAAAGGCATTTCCAATATAAGCTCATTTGCTACTCACACCTCTCAGTGCTTGCTGTTTCCTTATGTTTGCTGAAACGACAGGCTAAAGCACTGAATTTGGTGTCACTCACACACACACACACACACACACACACACACACACACACAAAATGGAACTTGCCAGACCAGGCTTTTACCAGAACAGGGATGTTCCTGAGGCATATCATCCTAAGGATGGTTTTGTCTAAATTGATGAGTTCCTGTGAGAAAAGGATTCATGATGGTTACTGACATCATTCCTGGAATAAAGTCTTGAAAAAAATTGTGAACATTGATCTATCRTTCATTAGTCATTTCATTGGGTTATTCTGCATTCCTCTTGCACTGCAGTATCATACTGAAACACCAGACATCTCAACAGACAGGGAAAACTTCTCTTAGGAGGACTATAGTAGATGAAAGAGATTTAAATAAGGCTTATACGCCCAAAGTGCAATTTACAGATGAACTGGTATCTGCTTGTGGAGACCTACTGTAAAGTCTAGSTGACCTCCTGATGTCAGAGAGAACAATCCATCTAGCAAGGTTAAAGGACTGGATTTAGATTAATTCAAGAGCTTGTCCARTAAGATAAAGCAGTGTAGCGAAGGTAAATATTTGCAGCTTTGTTTGCAGTGAGATTTATGTAATTGGTTTGAATTCCTTCACATCTTCCAGCCTCTTCATAAACACTGCACACTGTTAAATGCTGCAATAATGAAGGCATTATGTCTTCATCATACTGGAGGGCAAGAAACAGGGGAGAGCTATTCTTGCGAAATATTAGCCCAGTTTTGCAGACCCCAGAGGATCTATTAATTTAGGTTAGAGTCTCAGTGTCTAAGCAAGAGCTGAGCTTGGTAAGTGTGTGAAGCTTGCCATAGCCCCCCTCTGTCTCCCTCTGGGTTTTTCCCCCACCCTCACCCTATTTTGCCAGCATAGAACCGAGGCACAGAACAACCCAGAAGACTAGGAGTTTGTCTGAATCGCCTCCCCAAGGGCTGCCAAGTAAGGCTTTAGACCACTAGAAAAATTCCACAGCTCTGTTATGTGGCATCATAGCTGTGAGTTACTGAACTCAGAAATTCTGAATCTCAGCTGTCAGATGAGAAATGGAGTAACTGATCTTAAGGAAGAGGGAGATAARATGGAAAGAGGAAGGGGGGTGTTTGATTCTAGTCTAGCTCTAGTGACTGACACAGGTTTCTCTCTGTTGCATGGCATGGAAGAGGACAACACAGCTTCTGTGGTAGAAACTGAAGACAAACTCAGAGTCCCCCAAGACAGCTATTATTTGTTGCTAACTATCTCCCTCCTGACAGCCAAAGAATCACAGAATCATCAAATTGCCGAGGTTGGAAGGCACCTATGGAGATCATCTCATCCAACCCCACCTGCTCAAGCAGGGTCACCTAGAGCAGGTTGCTCAGGACCGTGTCCAATAAGGTTTTGAATATCTCCAAGGATGGAGACTCCATGACCTCTCTGGGGAAGCTGTTCTGCTGTTTGACCACTGTCACAGAAGAAAAGATTTTTTCATATGTTTAAATGAAATTTCCTGTATTTCAACTTGTGTCCATTGCCTCTTGTCCTGCACCACTGAGCACCACTGAGTAGGCACCACTGAGAAGAGCCTGGCTCTGTCTTCTTTACTCCACTCTATCAGGTCAATGCTGAGTCTCTACAACCAAAAGGAATCACTCCCTCTCTTTCTTTAGCTAGGACATTCCAGTGCCAGTTTCTTCTACTGCAGGCAGAAATGGACTTTAGCTCTGATATTCAGAAAGTTTGGCTTTCCATCCCTTCCCTCTCCTTCCAGCACCACCCATTAGAAACACAGATGGAAAATGACAAATTAAATAGAAAGCAGCTCATTTTAGCCATGCAAGCTACTAGCAGAAGTTTGATGTTAAGAAAATGAAGCCCAGTCTCAAAGTATAACTGGCTTCTCAGCACATGGCCAAACTACCATCTGTATGGGGTATTGACAGGCATGAGTCCCAAACTGTCAGTTATTGGAAGCTACTAGCCTCTCAGTGATCAGAAAAGAGAATCTGTACCAAAATATGCAAAATCAATTAAAATATGCATGTCTCCAAAGTAGGACAGGCCAGCCACTGGAACCTGCTCTTATTTCTTCAGCCCATCATGACAGTTCCTAATTATTTCCTTCTTGTTTCTTTATAACCATCCATTTAATGGCTGTGTCAGTGCTCAGAGACTGCTAAGCACTTTGGGGACTGTTTTAAATATCCACGGCCTGTCTCTCTGCTCTTTGATTTACATTCCAATCTGGAGACATTCATTAGTGGGATGCTCCACTGAAATTCATACACATATTCTACCATTATTGTTATCAAAATGACACTGTCCACACTGGTTTGTACAACAATACTGACACATGGCTTGATGAGCTCTTAGGCAAGTCCCAGCCTCAGATATGGATTAGGTGGCTTTGGCTTAACTATTGAAGAGTACCAAAAGTTCTTTATTGCAAATATCCTATACAGTGGTAGGGATAATTCATACCACACAACAAATTATAATGTATAAAAGTAGAGCTGTAATTTTCTTCTACCATTAGTGTGTGTTACAGCCACAGAGTAGRGGGTGTGAGAAAGCTGTGAAGATGGAGAGTACGTTACCACATGACAGGAGTTTCAGAGAGGTGGAAGAGTGCTATGGGCCAAGGCTGGTGGAAATGCTTGTGCAGAAAAGAAGAGTCAGTATTTGATGGCCCCATCAAGCATTTCGATATTATTTTTTCTGCAATAATATYGGGTTTCCCTGTGTTATAGCTGCCCAGATTTTGCCATTCCCAATTCCAGGCTGGCTAAGAAATCTGAGCGCACAGAAGGACTCTATTAGTCCAGTAGTGACTAGATGAGATGATTTAGTGACCAAAATGAAACACCAGTCAGATAACATTGTTGTTAGTAGTGCTTTGCCCATCTGTTTGCAYTACCATCTCTGCTGGTGATGATGGGGGAGAGTTGATAATCTGCCAGGAGACACTTCTGTTGTAGGGCTACTGTATCCCAGCATTGTATCTGGTCCCTATATGCACTCAGTGCATGATGATTATGAGTCGTTATGGGTCCTGATCATACAGGCTTGGCACTTTAGCTCTTCCTTTAGCTCTAAAAGTCTCACTTCACTTCATATTCATGCTTAACTCACAAGTTGATGTCAAGACACAGTCATCACATTACTCTTTCTACAAGCTTACTGTAGGTGACTGTCTCTTGACTGTAATGTGCACCACATATATTCCAGAATGTGAGCATAAGGTAATTTCAGTTCTGTGATTTCTATGTAGAGATTACCATCAAATTTAGTTCCATTGTTGTCAGCGCAAACCACCCACCCAGAGACCTGAGCTTTCCTGAAGTACTACAGAAAGCATTTCTCTTTTTGTAAACTCACTGTCTATCCCACTTCCTAGGAACATAAGAGTGGCTCTACTTGGTCAGAAAGCTACGATAGGCCTGTTCAGGCCCATCCAGCCCTTTATCTTGTCTTTGGCAGAAGAAGGGGAAGAAAAAAAGAAGTGCAAGACTCATGAAAGCACAGAATGATCTGTGGACCACACACACCCCTGGGATAATTCCTCATCTGGGATCACATCCTCAGATGGTGCAGGGTCAACACCATTCCCCACTGCATCCCAAGCATGGGCAGCACAGGATTCATCAGGTTCATCCTGGCATGAAAAACCGCCTGGCCCCTAATGTTGGAAATGAGTGTTTGAAAGGGAAGACGTTTGAGGAACAGTGTAAAGCGTCTGTTTGTTTCTCAGTCTCATGCTCAGGAGCCTTTCCATTATGTCAGTATTTCTCAAAGGACAAGCCGGGTGAACAATTACCAATGCCCAGCTGCCGTCTTTGCAAACACCACTTTCCTGACCAGTCTGGGGAAAACCTCTTTTTCTCTCCTCTTCACAGTTTCCTTCAGCATCTCTTTGCTCCTTTGTCTAGCATAGAGGCACCTTAGTGAATTGCTTGGCAGAGCAGTATCCCAAATAGGCTCCATGAGCTCTGCAGAACAGGATCTGCATTCACAAGAGAAGCATTCCACCACTTCCAAAAGCTCAGGCAGAGGAAAATGCTTCTGCCTCAGGGAGAAGGAGGCACACTGTATGTRTACTAATACCAGCAGCATTAACATACAGTCATTTTTCAAAAGGATTCCTCCTGTCTCAGTGGGCTGAGCCACTCTGGCTCCAGAAAAGAAAGCAATGTAGAAACCTGGGCATGTTTGATCACAGTAACTGTTAGGATCTGCCAGGGGATTCACTTAGCCCCAGAGATGCTGAAGACATAGCTGGGGAAGAGAGGATCAGCATGTGGCTTCAAAGCAGCAGGTGCAGTGTCAGTGTACATATAACATGYGTGGCACAAGTGCACAGAACTCTAAATGTTATGTCCAGCAAGTCATTTATCTCAGCAAGTCCTGTTCAGCACAGCCCTGCAAGAAATACCAGGGCTTATCCACAGAGGTAGCAGCTGGCCAAAACCCTGATGATGGCCACAGGGAAATGCAAGGAAGGTGTCTGCACTTACTCACCTGGTCCTGAGTCTTCAAAGCTAAAAGAAGATGACATTTATGCTCTTGACAGGAAATGGTTCCTCTCCATAGCAAGGAAAAGCAGTAGCATAGGCAGGATTTTCTGAAGGGGAAGCCCTGGCCATTTGAAAGTCACACAGTGGTGGTAGTAGGGACCTGGGTTTTCTCCGGGAGGAAGGTGAAGTCAGTCCTGGCTGCAGTTTCTAGCCAGCAGCATATATGACCAGAGCATTTGGCTCAGCATGCAGCCAAAACACCCATTGCAGGCACTGCAATTGCACSCATTGCAGGCTGCAGCGGCTGTTGGAGGTCAGAGCTGGTGCCAGGAGGTAGGTCCTGGAGGCTGTCTCAGAGTGAGAAAGCTGAGCAAATTTGAGGTCCCAAGGGAGAAGAGGAGGAATTCTAGCTCCTTGCCCCCTCCTGACCCTTCTGACAGTTTGCAACCATCTGCCCTATTGCGGTATGCTGGATACAGACACTATGCCGCTCCTGTGCCTACACCTATTCATGCTTAACTGGTATTGTCAGCAGCTTCATCCTCTCCCACTGTCTGAATTAAGGGACTGCTTCTCCCAGCACCTTCATTCTCTGGGTATTTTCTTCCTGGGCCAAGGCAGCTTTTAAATAGCTCCATCCTGTGGGGGTGATTTCCACTGGAAATCAGGAAGTTCCCCAAATTCCTGCTTTCTTACTTAAACTCCCTCCTCTCACTTTGCCTGCTTTGTCATTTTCAGGGGTTCTGTCTGTTCTGAATACATATATGAAAACACAGTTCTGGATGGAATTTGCTTTCTCTTGTCTTGCTCAGTACCCGCATTTCTCCCATTACTTTCCTGGTTTCCTTTAACGGAAACACTGGGGATTTAATAGGCGATTCAGCAAATTTAACACAAGTATCTAGAAAAACATTTAATTCATTCTTCAAGATATTGTAGCTGAAGTCCCTTGAATCTCACAAAGCGATAACACTTTTCTTTCTAAAGGGAAACCAGCATATGATCTATTTAGTAATGTCTTTATCATTCTTTAATTCTGCTTTTGCTTTTAAACAAAAAAATAAGCATGAAAGGAAACCAAGAAAAGTATATATTTACATAAAAGTAATTCAAATACATGAATGAAAGGAAATGAACCAATTTAACAGGCAGGAAAGGTTAAAGATGATTACATGCCTTATAATCCATGCAATCTCTTTGCAACACTGCTTATTCTAGTCTGTGGTTAGTGCAACATGAATAGTTCCATATTTTAGACCTTTTCTTTTAAATCACTAAAAAAAGTGTTTTAATATATTATGACGGTATTTAAGGAAATGGATTGGTGCCAGGGAACAGAACACACCTGGCTCTTTGTGCATACAATATAGAAATGCCCCCAAATGTTTCTGGTTGAAATTTAGACCCCTGCTAACAAAAGCATTGTGTTCCTCCTCATATCATTGTGTCCTCAGCAAAAAGGAAACCACTATGAAACTGGAATGCCTCATCAACCAAACACAGATCAGACAAAATCCTGCTTGGGTCCTCTCCAAATGCACACAGACATCTAAGCCAGGAAGGGACTTGTGTAGGGCGATTACTACAGTCAGTGTAACATTGAGGGGCCCCATCTGGGACAGAGCTGGACACTGGCAACAAAAAGACATGCTGTGGCCTGCAGAGCAGACAGTCCAAACACACAACAGGCAGGGTGAAACACAGCGGCACAGAGAGAACTCGTGAAACTTGTCCAGCTCTTCAGTGGCAGGAAAAAAGACTTTGGTCACTGGGATGCTTGACCTTGGCATCTCACAGTTTTTCTGCAATATCAACTTTTTCCTCCCCCTCATTTTCTTCTTTCCCTAAAAGCTTTCCCAAGTTTTCCTGCTCAGTTTTATTTCCTTCTCACACTGAAGTCTTTGAAGTTCTTCCAGGCTGCTCTTAGTGGTGGTTTAACATTAAAAAGGAGGAGGCTTGTCTATCTTTCTTCTCCTCAACTCCCCATTTAAGATGCCCATTTAAGTCTTTGGAAGCTCCGCTGCCAACCTGTTCCTCTACTATCCTGTAGATCTCTAAGCCAGAGGGCACTTCTTGGAGACAAGGGGCCCAAAATCCAAGTAATGAGGTGGCACAAAGCCTGTACAATGTGTGTGATTCGCCTGTCACTCAAATCCTTGATGCTTTCTGGAGTCAGAGAGGGTATTTGATCCCATGGCTGTCTTCAAAGCAATACCATCCAGAGTGTCCCCTTTCCTGGGCCTGCAGTCTCTGTCCTAACCTGTCTGCTATGACACTCAGAGGAATAAAGAAGTATAAATATCTCTTTCCTTCCCCTATTTGTGGCAGATTAACAAACTCATTCCCACTCCTCTCAAGGGAAGTCATAAATGCTTCCAAGACAGTTCAGACAGCTCACCACCACATATTCCTACACAATGCTTCATTCCACAAAATTTTCTCTGTTTTGTGAAATGTCTTGGGTATTCCCTGTACTACACTACCTCAAAACAGGACAAAAGAGGATGGCCTTCAGAAATTCAGGCTTTCCTTTCAGTGGAGAGTAGTTCACACATTTCAGATGTGAAATTTCAGAAGTGTATGTTTCAGTAGTACATTGAAAAATATGAATGAAAAGCAACATGTTGGAGCTTCAAAATAGCCTGGGGTGAGATTTTTCTGACGAGGAGGAGGGGTTGCAAAAAAAAAAAAAAGATTATTTTTGTGCACAGACTGAAATGGAGCTGGGTATTTTTTGATGTCAAAAACTGATCATCCTATTTTTGAAACAGTGTTTCTTTCTTTTTTTTTTGTCTACATGAAACAGTCTGAACCAGGGAGGATTGCACAGCTGCCCTGTTTCCTTTTGCATGTTTCTCACTTATCTGTGCTGTTCACATACAGATGCCAGTGTAGTCAATAGGGAAAGAAGTTGAGAATATGTTGCCAAAAGCACAGAAGCACAGACCAGTGCCACTAAGAAGAAATTCCCTTAAGCTCTAGGAAGTAGGAGTCATTCCTTCTTGGTCAGTCAACAGAAAGAGATAGTCATAGCCCCAGCTGGTGTCTTACTGACACAACCTAGAAAGCTTCAACAAGGTAGTCTGTGATGTGCTAGAACAGCAATAGGCAGAGCTGTATTTGTAACGGGTTCCAGGGCTACATGAACTCTGCTCTGATCCCTAGAAAATGTCCTTTTTTACTCATCTCTGAGGCTTGGCTGTGTCGGCTGGCCCCCTGCTCCTCTCCCGGAGTGTCCTTGTTTGCCCAGCTCCTGGCTGCCTTTCTTCCTGCTTTATCTTCTTCTCTAGGTGGCTTTGCAAAGCCCAGCTGTTCAGTTGCTCACAGGGAGGAAACAATTTATGATATTCTAATGAGGATTCAGCCTTACTTAGGGGGCAATAGAAAGAAATTACTAGCTGGCAGTCTTCCATCCAGAATGCTTAAGAACAAAGCATACAGGGCAATCCGTGAGCTGAGTGGTCTCCCACTGGCACAAGCCAGCTGCGTGAGTATGAGGAGCAAAGAAGAGCAGAGGTAGGAGGGACAGAGAAAACCATAGAACTGGAATAAGGCAAGGAAATGCAATTTCTTGTTCCCCTCTGAGGATGGTCCCCTTTTTTGAAGGCTGTGTTCAGGACCCGGTGTGATCAGTTCACCTGACTATAGGGACTGCATACCAGATATGTGCTGCTGGAAATCGCCATGTACGTGTCCTGGAGCTCCACGGGGGAGAAGCTCTGGGAATAATTCACAGCTGAGCTATGAGCAAGGCTTCCCTTGTAGGATAGACATCCATTTGGTGCGTGGCAAGGCTGACAAATGAAGCTGATTTCTGTAATCCCTGCTGGCTCCTTCCCTCCCACAGCTGGGGAGTCACAGTACTCAGCAGCTCCTGGATCAGGACAACCCTGTTGCTGGCCATAGGACACAACATCGATCTAGACCTGCACATGAACTGCTGAAGAGCTGGAAACAGACTGGCCACTGTGATATAGTGGTATGCAAATCATTAACAAGTTGTCCAGCATCAGCTTACAAGGCACCAATCCAGTAAAAAGGTAATTAATAATATTATTAATTGATGCCACAAAGCCCAGGCAATGCATTAAGAACAGGTGCCATGGACTGTCAAAGGATCATTTAACCAGAAGGAAAACAGATAGCAGCAGAACAGAATAGTGCAAGTGGTTAGACTACAGAGCAGGCCAAAAAGTTGGCATGATTGATTAATCTCTATCAGAGCATCAAGAAACCATGAAACAAACACACATTCTGGTGGGCTTTATCTCCCGAGTAGGCAGCAAAATTGTCAGGTTTGTCTGCTGTTTATAAGAAAGGTGGTTTGTATGCAACCAGGGTAGTGGAACAGTTAGCAATCCATGCAGAACATTTTCTAAGAGATGTGGCCGATACTTTGGACCTGCAATGGAAACTCAGTCTCAGGCCCAGAGGATGGAGCTCTTCCATGACTTCATGCCACTCAGGCAATGCTAGAGCGACTGCATGTTAGCATGACAGCTGCAAATTTGAATTTCTAAAGCAGCAGGGGTTTCTATGGGAAGCGAAAGGGAAAGTGCAGTTCCCTCAGGGCAACTCTTTATTAGAGCCCCGGTACCCGCTGTCATTGGTGACACATTCAATAGCTTAGTAGAAAGAGACATTTTAATCCTTAGAGGAACAGCTAATCTCAGAGAGAGGAAGTGAAATTCCCACATGCAGCCTGATCCTTGTGCTGCACTGCCTCCCCCCACACCTGCTGTGCAGGCAGAGCCCACCTATGCAGGCAGCTGCCTGGACGCAAGCTGCTTTCCTCATACTGCCCATGTACATGCATGCTCCTCTGTCCTTGGAGGGCTTATTGACTTAGAGAAGTCTGGACTCAGCCTGAAGGTCAGTTGCATGYTAGACCCATAAGTCCTTGAGCCAGGCAGCATTGAGGCCCTTCTAAACAGGATGGGCCATGGACCACCTTGTTGTCTGGGAGCTGGTCATGAGAAAGGCTGGTAAGGGCAGATAAAATAGGTGAATGCAGCCAGGCCAGGCACAGACTTCTGAGGCCATTCATGAAGCAGAGAGGAGAACATTTCCAGGCACACTGAAGTCCAAAGCACATGCTGGAGGTTTCTTTAGTGGTGCAATACCTCACCCTAGATCTTGTCCTGTAGAGCTGCAGGAGTAGAAGAACACAGACAGGATGGCAGCCCAGCCTTAAGGCTGTTTCTTCTTAGCAGTGTCATAGCAGGATCACAGCTCTTGATACTTATCACACCAGACTAGTCGGAAGAGGAGTCCTGGAATAAAGCACAGAGCAAGGGTTTGGGGGTATTTTCTGGCTCTGCATGCAAAGCGTAGAACAAGAATGGTGGGAAGAAGGTGTTGAGATCCCCTTGGCTGTGAGGAAAGCAGCAGTGCTCTGTACAGCCTAGCCTCTAATTACAGAAGTCTTTCACTTGGGTTATTCTTCCTGTGGCCTGGCACTGTTTGCCAGAGCATCCCAGAGGGTGATAAAGGATGCTTATCTTTACTGAGTTGGTGGAAGGAGCTGTAATGATCCAAGATAGCAGCAGGGACTGTGCCAATGACAGTCTGACTCTTGCAGTCCACCCTGCTGTGGGGCAGAGAGCTTGGAGGCACTCTGAATCCAGACTGAAAGTGCCAACTTCTGCTTTGAGAAGAGCTTTACCATAGGACTTCACCAGGTAATTTGCCCCAGCTGAACAACCTCTGTTGGCAAACTAATGCTGAATTACAGTAGAATACCACTGTAAATACTTGTGTCATCTAAATAATCACCTGGTGAGACTGATCACAATAATTTAAATGATGTTAAATGAGTAAGAAGCTGTTGATGTGAGGGGACAGACCCATGCAGTATTGTTTTGTAGTAGGTGCTGCATCCGTTTTTCCTGATGACTTAGAACAGAGAAGAAAAACACGGCAAACACCCTGTTTATCTCCCAGACCATGGGAATGCCAAGTCACATCATATGATCCCAGGAAAAGCCAGACAGACTTATGGTGACCTGCCTCCTGCTCCAGGGTGTCATCCAGAGCATAGGAAGATTTAAAGAACAAGTTCAGTTTTGGAGACTGTGCAGAGTTCAGAGTTCATCTTTGTACATGCATTCTCTTCACCCCAAATGACAATATCATGATGGTATTAATTAGTGTTGGGCTGGGAGCAAACCCCACGTCTGATCACCGACAGGTTGCTGGGCAGCCTGATATCTCAGGGTTCCAGTATTACACTAACATTTTGTCTCTGGTGTCCTGATCTTTAACAGCAAGTAGGTGAGATACTTGGCATTATATATTTGTCAAGATGACAGATCTCCTATATGGCTCATGTCTGGCAGATCAGTCTAAGCTGAGTCCCAGCTGAAATAAACTTTCTTGGAGAGGATCTTCTGTTCATACTCAGTGGGGCAAGAATTGGTAGAAACTGAAGTTCACAAAACCCTCTGTTTAGAAGCTTGTTTCCAAACTATAAGAACTGACCTGAGAAAACTGACCTAAGTGATCTCCTGCAAATTTATGTTGCTAAGAAAAGAGAGAAGATCCTGGAAACCAAGGAAAGATTGGGGAAGAAAATAGAAGGTTGAAGCTCATGCATGAACTTCTTGGAAGTATCCTTATGGCTTCTGGGAAGTTCTGACACAGATATGGAAAAGCAATACATCTAGGCTTTCTTGAAATGCTCAGAGCTCTTCACCATTACCAATGCAAGTGCCCCCACACCCACAGAAAGGTAAGCAGGACCCAGCTGATGAGCTGAGTGGGGATGAACTCTTCGGCACTCAGAGCTCCAGGAGAACACACATTTGCATCCTCAGCACATGGGCAAGGTGGGACGCTCCACTACTCCCAGGCTCAGCTTCAATTTCCACTGGTCTGCAAAGAACTTTCTTTTTATTTCTTACCACCATTTTTTTTGTTTGTTTCCCCTAAGAAGGCAGGGCCTCCGTAGTTTCATTCATTTGTATGTTCTTAGTCCTGCTCCACTTCTCCAGATATTTGCCTATTTGACTCTGGCTTCATATGCCCTGAGTAAAAAATATATTTATGGAATAAGTCATTTTAAAATTTGATCTTGCTAATTATTACCTTTATTACTGCTCAGTCCTGAGGGAGCAGTTGACGTTTTGAGAGCTTTCTAATCAAATTGTTCCAAATCTCATTCTGAGGTTTGTTAAAACATGCAAGGATCTTTCATTTTATATTCCTTTTTAAATTGCTAATGCTCTTAAATAAAATAGGAGTCTCCTGTGAAAATACAGCATGGCATCAAATATACTACGTAGGTCTTCCAAGAAAGGAATAAAGAAGGTGGTAATTTAAAAGCTTTTATGAGGAAAGTTTTACAGATTATTTAAAGAARATGAAGTGAAAAAGTTCTGTGGGTTCAACAGAGAGCAAAATTAGCTCCTAGACTAAGGTGTGGAGTGGACCTGTTGGAAATGGTCTCAAAAGGCTGTCATAAACCCCTAATGAAACTTCTAAAAAATTACTACTATTTGATATTTTATCCAGGTCCAAGAGGATCAGTAGTTTGTGCAATGATTTCATGAAGGAAAATATACCATAAAGGAGGAAGGGCAACTGTATTTCAAGTCACCTTCCTTCATAAAATGCTGCTTTACTGGCTGGGGGAGGGATGGTGGGAACTGACTTTGTTTCTGAGTACATTCTGCACATCACCAGTTATTTAATAGTTTGCATGTCTGCAGCCATAAGGGAATCATGACCATATTTTTTCCTTTTAATTTGCAAGATTGTTTGCACACTGGGATGCCAGATGGCCTGAACTTTAAGTTAGGAGATAATGAAGTCAAACACCAGCCTCCCATCCTGAGAGGAGGAAAGAGAATCCCTCTGAATACACAGCTTCTTGCTGAGTGCTCACAACCATCTCTGTGCATGGCACAAGACTCTGTAGGGATAGCAGTCACATCAGCAGGTTAAAACATCACTCCGAATCATTCCCTAAACATGACTCTATGCTATATTAGAGAATAGCAGCTGAAAACCCTTCATTCTCTCTATGGGATCTCAAATCCATTGAATATGCAATTGTAGATCCCCAGTTTCTCCTTCTAGTCAGTACCTCTCTCTGCCCCTGCCCCCTAGGGTCTGCACCCACCTCTTCCCCCCCGAGATGCTCAGCCATCTGTGGCCAAACTGACTCCACTCTCTGTGGCCTTGCTGTGAGGCTGGAATTATTGGAGCAAAAGGCCCCTAAGACTTCTACCTGCAAGTGTGAATTTCACCATGATGGGCATGTGTTCAAACTGAGACATTGCAATTCAGATATTGCATAAAGGTTGTTGTGATCAACAGAGGGAGCAAAGAAACACGACTTACAAAATAAGGCAGATAAATTGCTCATGGGAAATTCCTGTTTCCACCAACTTCATAGAAGCCTGGACAAATAGGTCAGATGCAGATATCTGTGCTGTAGTCACCTAGAGATAGGAGAAAAGAATCCTTCCCTCAATGTCCCTATAAACTACAGGTTTTCAGACATCTGAAATGTGATTTATGTGATTGGTTCTAAAGGGGGCACTAGCCTCACAAAGGTAGAGTTGAGTGCCTTTTTCCATAGTACAGGTAAACCTCCAACCAGGGATTGCAGCTTAATTGAGCTTGATGGTCCAGACCAGACCATGATACAGTCAACCTGGAGATATTCTGGGTTAGTCTCAAAGAGAATCTCTGACAGAGTTAGAAAATGAATTTTGGTCTCCTGAGTCCAAATCACTAGATTGCTCCCCCTGAAACTCTTTACTGCTAGACTTTCTGGTGCAAATCTTTTCACTGCCTTCAGTGACTACCATTGCAATACAGAGGGTAAATGTCTTCAGACTATCCTATTCTTCCCTCCTTTTCTCTCTGTATTGCTGCAGTTATGATTCTGTTTTCAGCAGTTTTCAAATCTCTTGATGGGGAAACAATTGGCACTAATTGATAAAACGTTTTCATTTACTTGGTGACAGAATTATTAGAGGCTGGTAATTGATGGAATGATGTCACACAGCTTTTTTCTGATGATCATATTAATTATATATGCCTCCTGCTTTCTTTTCTACAGAATTGTTGCTTGCATTCATGTTCGTTTAACTAGATTATGCATTTCATTAGAAAATAATAAAGTATGATTATATATAGGAAGAATCCCAGCCATAAACAGTGGCTTGAGCTTCACAATTTAACATTAGGAAGGCAAACATTGTTCAAAGTATATTTTGRAGAAGAGGAATATTTACTTCATTTGTTCAATAGGAGGCTGGTCCATTGTCCATTGAACATGCGTGCATGTTAATGAGGTCATAACAGTGGTGAAAAGGGTATCAGCAGGTAGACTCACTTCAGTTTTCCAAGCTCTTTTTATTAATGATTAAGTAAATGTTCACTCTTGGGGAAGACACACTGTGGATCATGAAGGATTCCTTACAGAGGACATGACTGAAAAATGGGCTGTACGAGCATTAGGAGATAGTGTTGTGGTCTCTTGCTACAGTTCTTAGATAGCGGCTAATTTCTGGAAGCCAAACTTCAGCATCTGTGCTGAGATTCCAGAAGGAAAATTACTGCCGTGCTGTTCATGACCAGCTCTATTCCAGAACTCATTTCAGTCATGAATGCAACATGTTGCAATGAGGATATGGTCTAACCCTTCACCACTAATTTCGCTCCCACTCACTGCAAAGTCCACATTAACATTGAACAACTCAGGGCTAAAAGAAGATGTGTTCTTGTTTGTGTGGTACATACCTAGAGGTATAGATAGCTGTGTATGTGCAGACTGTGAGCTTCATAACTCCTTTGCTGCTGCAACTCGTTCTATCTCCAATCTTTCTGCCAGCAGGCCTGGATATCCTGGACCCCAGCCCAGGCTGGACCCAGGCTGGACAAGTGTCATTTAAGCTCTTCATATCCCATTCTCCTAGTTCTCAAAGTAGGATGGAGATTTGGGGATATCTTGATTTATATGGTCCAATATCACTGGACTGTGCCAGTGTGAGAAAAGAGGCTGTGTTGCAGCCTTTGTGCAGGGTGGCAGGGAGAGGTACCTTTCATTGTGAAATGTAAAAGACCTGAAGGTTGCTGAAATCAGCTATTAAGCTCATTATCCCTTGCTTTCAGAACAAGTGCATTTCTGCTGCCTGCTGCAATACTGTGGTACCCCTTTTAATTTTGCATGAGTGAAAGAGTCAGAGGTGAAATTATTTTATGCTAGCTGGAAAACTGAGCCCACCAAACCCTTTAGGGAACGTCTTCTTTCCAAATTGCAAGAAGAAACCAAAGGCATTTGTCATAGTATGTCAGCAGAGGCACAGGATGGTCTTACTCCGAATCACTGCCCCTCCAGCAGCTGCTGCTCATTCCATGGATTTCTGCCCCACTAGTCCCTATGGAGGGCGCAGCCCCTCACTCACTCACTTTGTTAGCACACGAAGGGCAGTCTGGAGGGATCCTGGTGCCTACAAATACATCCAGCTGCCCAGAACTGCAGGAAAACTCTTAACTAAGATGTAAAGCCTGTGCAAAAAACCAGTGGGGAGAGTAGGGCTGGGTTCAAAGCCACTGGAGATGAAGGCTGCAGTAAGAAATGCGGGCTTGGTGTTTCTCTTTCAGGGCTTTCTGTTATTTTCTGAACAGTATTTTTAGCCAGTCAATTCATTTAAGAAGGAGAACAGACAATATTTTATATGAAGCCCTTATCTTTGCAAAGACTACAATGCTGCTGCAATGCCACTCTGAATCTTTCTTTCTGCCTTTTCTGGTCATGTGAGTGAGCTATATCCACTTTCATTGTTCATGGAGGTCCCAGCTTAGGAGGGGATAATTCCAGCCCAGCAGAATTCATGGGAGTGCTTTAGTAAATTAGGTCATTTATACTAATGTACAAAGGCAGGTATGTCCTTCTCCACAAGGCAAACATACTTGTATTGGATTTATGGAGTCACTATATGATTTCTGTTGTGTAACAAACTGCAAATTTCTTCTGTGGATGTCCCTTCTCTTAAAGCTTTTTCATGCCGGGCATTAAGGACAGTGCTCTTAACTCCCATTAGTTTTGATGGAAGTAGAGTGCCTTCCCATGCAAACACACAGCGCTCCCACCTAACATACATCCCAGAGAGAAGAAAAAATTCAGCTGGAGACTGCAGTGAAAGAAAGCATTCAAAATCCTTCAGACCCTCCCTGGCCTGCTATCTGGCATCTGCTTTCACTGCTTGCTTGTGATTTGATTGAGACATTTGCTGCATTTGGTGTGCTCTTAGTCTCAATTCTTAGAAGACTGTGTTTATAGCTTTTATCTCTGATCTTGTCTTTCATTAAAAATAAAAAATCATAAAGTTAATTTTTACATCTCCTGGTTAGTAAAAAAAGAGCCTAAGAAGTATGGAAAGACTTCCTGCATGACTGTGGGAAAGTCAGTTTAAGATAAATCCAAGAAGAATGGAGCTTCAGTCGTCTTAGGTTACTCCTCCAAAGGATTTTTTTTTTCCTTCTGCATTGATGCTAAAAAATAGACCATGATTTGAATTTGAGGCTCTCCTTTTTTTTGATTTCCTGCTATATACATACCAAAAGGAAAGAAACATTCAAATTGGCTATAAGCTACAGGACAGCCATAGAAGGGCTCTGCAAAGGCCCACATGACCAGTAGTAACTTTAAGGAACAGCAGATTGATTGTATTTAGTCATGGTCCCACCAGTCTACACAGGCAGGAAACACAGATGTGTCATTTGACTTCAYTGGTCTAACTGGAAAGTAATATAAAAAATGTTGTCAGAAAAGATGATTTACCTTAGCTTCAGTAATTGTTTTGTTTTCATTTTCTTTACATGAAAACAACCAAATTAAGCAAATTTTAGAAATCAAAACACTTCATTCTGAAGATGTCAAGAGGAAATGTTCCTATTGTTCTGAAATGAAGAATGTCTGGGTTTTTTTTGGTTTGTTTGTTTGTTTGCAGACAGAATAGACTCAATGAATTCAATGTGAGGACGCATGTAGTCAGCCTGAACTTGCCTCTTTGGCAAATTAAATACTTTCTTCCTTTCCTCCCCTGCAATTCTATCCTGAAACCCTCTCCTCCCTGCCCTGCCTTCACTTCCTAAAAAATCATAGACTCTTATGACTCCAGTGCCAAGCTCTGCTAAACACACTTGCATAACCCACAGCAAAATCTCAAAGATCCTTTTGTCTCAGCCCCTAACTCCTCTGAGATAAGGAAGTTCCTTATATACCTTCAGGATGACTGGTAAGCTGCTCCTATAAGTGCTGCACGTTGTAGGCCTAATTCTGCTCCTGCTGATCAGGAAAAAAAAATCTTCCAGCTCTGAAAAAAACTATCATTAGATACACATTCAAATCTCAGGTTCCTTGGAGAGGCAACTACACCCACCTTAAATAGTGTTTCTCATTTAGCAGTATAAAAACTGTGGATGTTACTTCTTAAGCTAATCTTTCTCACAAAGGACTGGGCTGGGTTGTACTGCACAGTACTGTAGGGACCTCTTTGCTGCTGAGTTCTGATAGTCGCATTCCCAAGGTCTCCAAAAATCTTTGTAAGACAAGGTGGAATAGCCCCATCTATTTACTTCGCTAAATGCTGGGCAATTTGCTGGGTTTGATAGGCATGCTCACAAACAACTGTAGCATTGCTAATTCATTTACCGCTTGCCGCTGTGCCAAGACTAACGCTTCATTAGAGGCAAAGAACAAAACACTTATCCTTATATGCAGTCTCTGCAAACAGCCCTGATTTTGCATGCTGTATCATATTACGCATGCCATCCTCCTAACTTGATTTAGCATAAGTAAAAACTTGTATAAAGCAGAAATTACACCCAAGTCCAACTATACAATTTTTCCCTTCTATCTATAGGATGTGTGTGTCTTTCAAACATGCTTCATCATGCACTCCTGGCATGACCTTTGCTGCTTTTAACCATCTTTGTTTCCTTTAGACTTGTTCACTGTGCTGCAGTTACAAATGTTCAATTAATATGCTGTCCATAACCATGTTTAGAAACTAAAATGCTGCCTAGCTGTAGCAATGCAGTTTGGCAGTGCTATGTCTTTAAATTACATACCCCTCCCCTCTTAAACCTGCACCATCTGAACCAGGTTGTGATGCTGTGTGTCAGGTAGCGCTCTGGGGTGTGGCAAGGTTTCCTACATGCAGATTGGTGATGGAGAGCTGCTGAATGATAAAAGCAAAACATAGGGAAAGAGAAAAAATGTAGTGTGGTACTTCACATGCATCCCAAGTAGCAGGATCCTGCAGGTGCGATTCTGAACTAGAAGGAGCAATGAGGTGTTGGAGCCTCAGCTCTGCAGTGTGGGCAACTTACCCAGGGCACGTCTGCACAGCTGGGTGCAGCGCTGTGCCGAGGAAATTGCTACCACAGCAGGAGTGAGTCTCTCTGGGTGACGCTGCATTGACGAGGCCTTTCACTTTGCTTAATCATCCTTCAGGCTTTATTCCTGCAGGGCTACCCTGTATTTACCATGCACCTAAGTTTCACCTTGTCTTTGCCCTTTTTGGTCGGCAAGTTCCTTAAAACAGGAGTGGTTGAGATTACATGCAGCATTCGCACAAAGGATTTTTAGGTATATATGTTCCTAAGACCAAAGGAACTAAATGCATTAGTTAAACAATGCTACAATACTTCTAATGTCTTTTTTTTTTTTTTTCCTGCTGCTGTTCTGGTTTGGGACCCGAACATATGGCCTTCCTTGTAGTGGGAACAAAGACTCCCCTGATGATTATCGGTGGCACAGAGACTCCAATTTGCTCTCCCCTGGCAATAGCAGGCATCTGAGGTGCTGAGAGCACTGGAATAGGGCAGGAAAACCAGAAAGTAAAGGGCATCCTATAGAGAAGAAGGGAAGAACTGTGCAGGGGCATTAAAACAAATCCTTAGGCTCAAGCYGAGCTACATTGAGGAGGGCTCTGGTGTCAAACAGAAATGCTGAGATCTTGCTAAGAATGTTGAAAATTATCTAAAAGACAGTGCCTGGAAGAATCCTCTCTCTGAGTGATGAGGTGGGTGTGTGTCTTTTGGCCACTAAAGGTAGCCACTGATTGAGACTTCAAAACCCCCTATTTGAAAACATAGTACAAGAGTCACTGTCCTGCRTGGGTGAGCTAGGAAGCAGTGATCAGAGGGGACAGTGTGTGTGCAGGGAGCGGAGCATATGGAAAAATCTGGTGTCTTCATGCTAAAGTTTTATTCTAGATCCTTTCTTGTTAAAGCATTGGAGGAATATCAGGGTGTACCACCCGCAGCAGATCAGTTCCTGCTGATCCAGGTCTGTGCTTCCRTGGCCTCCTGCAACTCTACCTCRTAACAGAGGGGAACCATGAGATTTKTTCAAGGAAGGTCTGAGCAGCAGAGTTCACATCAAGGTTAATTCTGGCCACAGCCAGTGCTCCATTTTAAGTATGTTCAAAAACCTGTTGGACCATCGGGCCAAAGGTATTTCATGTTTCAGCAAAACAGATCACTTGACATGCCTTGAAGACTTAGTTTTAATCCACATTTCAGAGAATGACCCATCCTTTCATCTCCTTGTACACTTCTACTGTCACTGACACAAAGGTCAGGATCTTGTCAAAGACTGTAGAAATATCCTGAGGAAATGGATCTAGACTGAGTAATGTTAAAACCCAGCTGTCTCATGCATTTGGCTACTTTACCTGGAAGCACAATTCCCACTGAACTGTGGATAAAGAGGAAGTGTCTGCTTGTACTCTTGAAAGAAACAGCAGTGGCTATATCCAAGTTATTTATCTACCACATTCAAGATATGTGGCCTTGGAAGAGGTTTCCAAGTCTGTGAACATACACTTGGTACCCAGGGCCAACATGTGCAGCAATGGAGCAGAGTCAAAGCTGTATTTTCGTCATAGAGAAGGATGTACATCACAGAGCCAAGGCACAACAGAGCAGAGATTTGTATCAAGAAAATACAGCAGCACTGTGGTGAGAAGCCTTTATAAATAATTTTCCTCCCAGTAATGCCATACATCAGTCACTGACTCTAGGTTTATAGATTGTGTGCTGCTCCATCTTCATGTATTAGATTACACACTCCAAAGCCAAATAGTTATACTAAATGTCAAGGATGCAGATTCTCATATTATTTATTGTCTGTATTGCACTAGGTGCTGATGCCCCTGGAAATTGAACAGGACTTTATGGTAGGAGCTTTAGAACTGGCTTCCTCAGGGCTGTACACAGGGCAAAGAGATATTCCTGCAAGCAGCTTAGGCGCCAAACATAAGAGACAACAGGTAGATGCAGAAAGCTAGAGAGAGTAATGAATGTGCATTATACAGAGYTGTTTTGCCACAGATACAAACCATGTCTGCTGCATAGATTCTGATGAGGATTGTGGTGGATTGAGATGAGTCTAATATGTGCACCTCAGTCCTGAAAGACTGGACCTGTTACTTAAACACTCTTTCCCCAAAGGGCTAGATACGAGAGACTATAAATGCTAAAGTCTGTAGAAGAAAATGAACCACCCCATGTTCTGACCGATATAACACGTTCACGGTCTGATTCATATTTCATCCTCATCAGTTCAGAGTGCAAAATGCTTTATTTATGATCTGTCTCCCTGTGGTTGTGATGAGTTACTAGTCATCCCAGTGAAGTTACAACTTCACCCAACAGTAAATGGCATCATATTTGCTGGAAAAATTCCTGAACTGGCTAAGCTTGAGTTGTTGCCCTAAGGGGGTGTCCTGAGTGGCGCAGGAAAGGTCATGCCACTTCTGTCCCTTCTGTTCCTAACACATGCAAAGGCAAGTTTGATCCTGGACTTCCTGTTAGACTGCTGTGAGATGTGCTGGCTAAAATGCTCAGGGTTAGGTAGTCCTGTTTATAGAACTGATGCAACACAAACAAGAAGAGATGGGAGAAGTTCTTGTTCAAAGCTGCTGGCTTTATGAGATATTTGTGATTATAAAGGAAACAGCAATATCAATAACCATTTTTGTTCAGCTATAGGAATTAAAAAGATGAAACTGGGCAGGAAGTGAAAGCGGGTGAAATGCAAGGAGCAGAAAAGAAAAGCAAGCATCTTTTTGATATTTCTTATTCCCAGCAATAAAAAATCATAAAATTGTTCTAAAAAATTTAAAAAGAAACTTTTTTACTGTGTAAATCTGCTGCATTTGTCATATTGTATATTAATCATTTCTCTCCAGCCAGTAGGACTGAAAACTGGTATTTGTTAATAAAGCTGGGTTACTCTGGGAGTAGATGGAGTCTAGAAGCTGGAGTACTACAAAGAAGCAGCAAATAATGCTGCATTTCACTGGGTAGAACCATTGAATTTAGTACCATTAAATTCTATTTATTGAGCCATACGCCTGCAATAGGCAGTTCCACTCTCCTTGTAGCTGGCAACACCAAACTAGGCTTACTTAGAAGCAGAGAAAATGTTTTAACAAGTCAGTCTCAGAACTGGCCATTACACGTTTTTTATTGAAACCTATATTTCATCACTCGCAAGAGACATGAGAAATCAATTTCACAAGATATATATTTTTTAAAGCAACATATAATTGCCTGCAAATAGGGACTTAGACCAAAAGTGCCTCCTTCAATTATACAACAGTACTGCAGAATTAGAACACGATGTATATTACTTCCTTGACAGATCAATAAAAAAAATAAACAAACAGCAGCAGATTGGTCCCATGCTGATGCCAAGTCCACTCCCAGAATTAAATTTTATGGGTCTTATAAAAACAGAGTTTATATTATGGCATCTTAATTAGACCTGGGCTTCCATTGCTACTGTGTATTTATGTAAATCGTTGGTGTTCTGTATATGGGACAGCCAGGTTGGAATCACTGTTCTTACTGGTGAATAAGCTATACAAAGCAGCTTTCATGCAATTTTGGCTACTTTGAGGAAAGATTAAACAAGAAAGTGGGGCTGGGAGGGAGCTTTGGATGTGAAATGCTGAGATTTTGATGTTTTTTTCCTTTCCTAAAACAGAAGAAAAAGGTATATTTAAAAATATTCCCTCAAACTGATAGCAGAAATTTGGGATGCATCTTGTAACATTTCCATTTCAGTTTCAATATTTGATGGTATTTATTTCTTTTTTTAATATAACTGTAAGTGAATTTTTGAAACAAATGTTATTTAGAATGAAAAATATATATTTTTCAAAATCTGAAGAGACATTTAAACAATTTATGATTGTTTTCTTTTTAAACATTTGTCAAGAATTACCTTTTCTCATAAATAGTTAGGGTTTCAAGACATCAGCATTTGTCACCTATATAACAAAGGATGAGAGAAGAATTTGCAGATGACCAGGCAGTAGCACTGAAGTGTTAAAAAATGAATTAGATATAACAGTTATAGAGGGAATATTTTATCCAGAACTCTAACGAAAACTTTGTAGATCCTTGAAAAAGTCTGTCTAAATCTAAATCTGAAAAATTGTTATTTCCTAAGAAAATAACATTTCTAGCCCTGCAACTTCATCTAGAGAATGTTTTGTTAAAATCAAAAATAGAGGTGTATGGGGTTAGATAAAGAGATGTGTCTGTGCCCTATTATTGTTTTAGTGCAATGACCACAATGCAGGTAATAACAACCAGGTACTTAAGAAGAGAGAAGACCCTCTTTTGGCAAACACAGGGGACCCAGGTAATTTGGATATTTGTCCAACACAAATATTTTAACTGCAGGGAGCAAGCTAGGATAATTCACTCAGTTTGTAGAGAGGAAGAGATTAGGAGAGAACGCTGGAAAAATTGATATTTTCACGAACATCAGTGATTTCTCTTCCCCTATAGKCTCAGATCAGACAGTTACAGGGCTAATCACATCTGCTGCTCCTGGCTTGCAGAGGGCAGACTGGAAGGGTTTTTTTGTTTTTTTTTTCCCCCAGGAGGCAAACAGGTGGGTAGGTGTAATCCAGGATGGGTCAAAGGTGTGATTGAACTGATGATCTGGTGCTGAAGATGATCCTGGTGTTTCCTGTATGTGACGATAGTCCCAGCAATGCCTGTAAGTCTGTTCCAGAATTTGGAGCTGCAAAATGGTCAGGGTTACTCAGATAAAGCACGTTCTGCCATGAAATTCAGGTTCTCAACATTCGGAAATGTTCATTGGTGGGGTCCAACTTCTTCTCTTGCCCTGACGCTCAAGGTTAGGTCGCCTACCCAGAGGGCAGGAGATGTTGCGAGTGAGCCAGTCACAGAGGTCTCCTCTATTCCTAAACTGTGCCAGCCTGGGAAGTGTCAGACAGGACAGCCTGCTCGGACTGCACATGGAGTAGACACATGAAACAGAATAGTTCAAACAGAGGTCCAAGGCCAGGGCAAGGCCAGCAGTGCTTGGCACTGCTATAAACACCAACAGGGCATCATCAGGATCATGCACTTCCCCAAGATGCACACTGCCCACCTGAGCAGAGGTCCTAGATTCCCATGCTTGTTTGGGCTGTGCCACGGCAGATCTCTAGCAGGACTCTGTCAACACCAAATGGTGCTGAAAACACTCACCGACCACACGGCATCAGTCCTGCACCTGCAGTTTCCACTGGKTTCCATGGGCCCTGGAAATGCTCAGCACTCGTCTGTCTGTCTTATCTCAATGTCTCTTCTAGGAACACCCCTCCTTTCATTGAGATCCATCTAGTAGTGCTAAGAGCCTTTTCTTGAATCTGAGATTCTCATTAAACTGGTCAAATTGTCCTTCTCTACCAAATATGCCTTCCTCTCTTGCAGTGAAAGGTRCCTTTTAGGCCAGTTGCTTAACAGTCACAATGCAGATTTAAATGTGCAGATACCTAGGCAGGCAGAGTGGAAATCTCACAATATTTGATTAACCTGAATTATTTGCTTTCATAAACAAGTAGGTTTTGAAGATCTCTCTAGGACTGCAAATGATTTTGTCAATTATATCAGAGAGATAATTACAGATTTCAAAGGAAGATGCTCTAACAGGGATAAGGGAGGATACAAGGTGACCTACTGCAGTAATCCACCATGAAGATTAAGGAGGAAGACATCAAAAGGAGCTGGGTTTATTGATGCAATTTCTATTAACAGGATTAATGGTGATAGCCGAGGAAAACTGCCCCAGACAAGAGACATTTCTATATAGAGATCTGGAAACAATTATTCTATTCACCAACCTGGAACTTACAATTTCTGTTGGCAGAAGCCTGCACCTGGGCGGAGGGCCTGTGTCATCCTTTAGTCTTTCCCCACCGTAGAAAAACTGCTCCTACTGAGGATAGGAATTAGTGAGCTATGGTGCAGACCACTACTCGTGTTGAAGCACCAGGACCAAGGAGATGTGGGTGTGTGTCTTGGCACTGCCATGAATCCCCTTTCCAGTGTCAGGGAGTCTTCCTGATCCACTCATCTTGCCTGTCCCTTTCAGAAGGGGCAAAGTTGTAGACAGAGTGCCCAGAGGGGCCTTCTCTGAAGTAGGTACTATTTTAGTACATGTTCACTAATAGGAGAACAACAGAAAGAGGCAAGACAGATGAGAGTGAGGCACATATTTGTGTAAAAGTTGGGCAAAATCTGACCTGTTGTGCATTTTTTTGTTTCATGGACAAACTACCTTGTCTATTTTCAAATGCTCAAAATTATGTTTCAATGAAACTGAAGAAAAAAACACAAAACCAAAATGATGAAATCAAAGTATTTCTCTGTTTTCTGATTCACTTTAATCTAGAAAAGTTCTGTTTTTCCTTCCTATTTGATTGGAAAATTATTCTATGTTTCACAGCACGTTATGGGATGGGAAGGTGTTTCCTGCACCTTATGTTCTTTTTGCCCTGCCAATACTATGGTCAGAGGAAGTCTTCATGCCGGCAAGATGGCAGACTTTGCTGTGGTTGTCACTGCTGATTTCTGAAGGTGATGTTTCCCTCATCTGTGTCGTGGTCCAAAGGTCATAGCCCAATAGCAAAAATTTAGGCATCTTCAAATGAAGGAAAACTGATCTATAGTTTTCTTGCCCATGATCCTGCTTAGCAGGAACTGGGAGAGACTGAGAAGGCAGATCTCTCCACTTTTTGTCTGTCCATGGATTTGTGTGGGGAAATACTTTTCCTGTTGTATTTTACTTTCAGCAAATCCCTAAGGCCTTCCTAGAGATGTATGGTGTTGGGGAAAAAGCAAACAAGAAGAATCCAAATTATTATGGTGGGCAACAAATGAAAAAGGCAATGGATGTGAGTTTTATGGTATCACTGAATTAGAAAAACTGAGATTGGAAGGGACCTCTGGAGGTCTTTGGCCCAACCTCCTCCTCGAAGCAGGGCTAACTTCAAAGCTATATCAGATTGCTCAAGGGCCTAATCCAGTTGAGTTTGAAAATTTCTAAGGATGGATATGCCACAGCATCTCTGGGCCCCTGTTCTGGTGTTTGACTACCATCATTGTGGGTTTTTATTTATTTATTTATTTATTATATCCAATAAAATATGTCCTTATGTCCGATTTGAAATTCCCTTGTGACCACATGTGCCTGATGCCTCTTGTCATTTCACTGTGCACCACTGAAAAAAGTCTGGCTCACTCTTCTCTATAATGTCTGCTTTTAGACAGTGGAAAAAAACAATCTGATCCCCTTTAGCCTTTTCTTCTCCAAATTAAAGAAGCCCGGTTCCCTTATCCTTTCTTTGTACACCACTTGCTCTGGCCCCAGTCATCTTAGTGGCCCTCCACTGAACTACCTCCAGTTTGCCGACATCATTCATGTACTGGAGAGCCCAGGACTGGGCACAGTGCTCCAGATGTGGCCTCTCTAGTGCCAAGTTAAGAAKAATAATCACTTCSTTTGACCTGCTGGCTGCACATGCAGGTAGCCCTCATCACCTCGAGGACTCACTGACTATTCATGTCCAATTTGTCCACCAGGACCTCCAATCCTTTTCTGAAAAGCTTCTGTGAAACTTGTCAGGCCCCAGCCTGTACCAATACATTGGCTTTTTCTGTGCCCAGGCAGGACTTTTCTGTTGTTGCTACTGAGGTTGCTGTTGGATTGGCACTCCAGTGCCAAATGCTTCCCAAATGCTTCCCAAATGCAGTGCTCAGAACACATTGCTAAGGACACCTCCCTTTGGACGTCACCTACTGGTCTTTGTACTGTGGAGAGTGGAAACAAGCAACCTCTGTTTCTGTTTCAGAAAGCTGTGGATAGCTTTTCTGTCTGCCTGGGCATGGGGATTCAGGGAAGGCCTGGCAGGGTTAGCAGCATTTGGGAGGGAGTCTTAGCCTTCAACCTCTGCACGTGTGAATGATTACCAGAATGAAAAYAGCTACTGGATGGGAAGGTGGGTTGGAAGCCAGCCAGCTAGAATGGGTACAACAAGCCTCCAAGTTCAGATGAGGAGTATGTACCTTATTGGCAGGGGATTTGAACAAAACACAGCTAAAACTCTGAGTTAACTGTGCCAGCAGTGCCAGGTCTGGCTGTACGCGTGATACAGACCAAGGTAGCTTCTCACGTAACTGGTACTTCAGTCACCTCTAGCTCCTCTGCGGCACAGGTGAGTGGAGATGCCTGACAGCTGCTGCCTGTTCTCCACCAGGCTGCATTGCCCTCCCTGGAAGGAGCCGTGATCCCCATACAGGAGCAGGGGTCTGGCTTTTTTACCAGACCAGCATTGCATCCTGCCCCATCTTGAGCTTTATTTGCATAAAAATCTACAATATGTCAGGCCTAAATGAGATCAGATGAGTGTCCAAGGTTGTTAGTAATATGTTTGCTGGATCAGCTTTGACTCTTCTTCATACATAAGTTATCTTTATTTCTATGCTAGGCTATTAAAATAAAAAAAGCCACAGTTCCCACTATGAGAATTCTGGCCATGTAATTTATGAACTGTCGCATACTGAACAATGTACAGTGGAGTTCCCACCATGCCTGGACTTTCTGATGCATATTTAGTAGTAAAACTCCCACAAGCAGTGACTGGAACTGTCTTTTTTTTTTCAGTCTAGGTTAATAAATTTTTACCAATAATTGCATTTTTGTTCCCTGGAATACTTGGAGCTACCTGATAAAACACATGAACCATGTTGGGTTTTGAGTGTGGTCTCTCAAACAACCATTGGTTTGGAGTGAGAGGGATAGTGTGTCATGTTCAGAAAGCCTCTGATTAAACTTCCATACTGCAGAGCTGTAAATGATAGATGGTGAAGTGTAAAGGTGTCACAGTGGCAGATGGTCAACAAATTTCCAGGATAGCTTTACATGGAAGGAAAACAGAATTTTCAGTAAAAAAATTCACATATAATCGGAAAAAATCCTTTATTAGTGAAAATTATTTGGGTTTTCAAATGTCTTTTTTTTCCTGATATTTCTTGAAAGAAAACCCAGTTCCTGCAAGCAGCGCTAGATAACTCTATGAAGTTAAAAACTGACACAGAATTTACCCCCTAAATTGTAATTTTTGAGAAAATGTTCATTTGGCACAGTACAAAAAGACAAGTTGGTTCACTTCTTAAAAATTATGTTACCAAAAATCACCAAAACAAACAAATAGAGTCTTCAAAGTTCAGAAAAATGAGAAACACCAAATTTCAGAATGTGAGCATACATATTGTCCCCCAGTCAGGGAAATGGCACCCTCACCTCCTGCAGAGAGAGGGAGTTGTTCAGGTTGCTGCCTCTGGATACCTGCAACGTGCATCTTTCCATGTTCTAGGTTTTGTGAGAATTAACAGTTTAGGAGATAACCTGCTTGTTGTTCCTGGATCATCCTCTGCTCTTTATGAATTCTGGGACCAATATTCAGCACAGCTGAAATCTGTTCCTGTTCTACCATTTCCCAAGGGAAATTACAGCCCTTGCCTGGCATTACAATAGAATCAGAGAAAATAAACAGGATAATCTTTTGGAAGCAGAGGTCCTAATGACTGTGGATTTGTGTCATAATTGGCTGAGATGTACTTTCGGTTTTATCTGAAGCTGCATCTGGTGAACGGTAGATTAAATCAATAGCACACACTTGTAATCTGCTCCCTAGCAGAAGGCAGGATCCAGAGGCCTTTCAGGTTAGTGCCTCGTGTGTGAGGAGTTCTGGATCCTGTGGGTGCTGAAACAGCAGGATGCAGGATGTTTTGGTTCAGGGGTCTCCCAGGGGCTTAGGATGCAGAAGTAGTACCTGCAGTAGCTTCCGCCTGCCCCAACCATCCCTCTCCCCTTTTTACTGTAATTTGAAGACAAATTTAAATAGATGCTTCAGAAATTACTCATGATAACATTTCCTGTTTTCAAGGTCACTGAGGCCCAGGGAAGCCTTAGAAATTATCAATAGAGAGAGAGACTGACCCCCTTCATGCAGGACTCCTTCTSTCTCTGGGGAGGCATTGGCTGAAAATCACAGACAAACTAACCTCGTTCAGCAATACACAGGGCACACATAGTTTCCTGGCCTACTTTCTGGACCCTTGGCAGTACCTTCAGAAATCAGGACTTGCAGTCCACAAGGATGTCATGGTCTAGAGATTTGTTTTTAGGTTTTGAGACCTGTCAGAAGGCAATGCTGATTTGCAGAGGGCAGAAATGAGCCTAGAATGTGTCTGAATGCCTGCTCCAAAAAGCGTCAGCTGGTTACTGAACAGTGGAGGCTGTTCTGGCAGGAGTGAGAATAAACCTTCATTTCTGCAGAGCAGAGCTGCCCCAGAGGGCTCCCCCTTGGCTGTTAGCTCCCCTGATACCACTGAGTCTACACAGCATGAAACAGGGATTCAGATCAGCTGGCAAAGAGGCATCTGTTTATTCTTTCATGCTCGGCAATGTGTGATGACTTGAGTGCTACCCAGGTACAGGAACTCTAGGACACGTTAGGCTCCTTATAAGCAGCATCCCGTGACACAGCGCTAGTAAGCAGCCATGTGGCAAGAGGAATTGTCAACATAGTGAAGGGAAGCAGGTACAGGAAAGGGTTTCAGCAGCAGCTCGTGAAGTAACGACTGGAGGCTGCCCAGGCACTAGTCTGAAGACTCTTGCTTGGAGAGGACACCCTGGTGAGCCTGGCCAAGCTCCAAGAAGCAGCGTACATGAAAGAGGAACATCTCTGGGAGCTGCAGTACTCATCACATTTTGTCCTAAAGGATCTACCAACAAGCGTCTCCTTTATTTCTTTCTCTCACACAAAAGTGAGAGACCCAACACCTACGCAAGCATACAAAATGCTTCCACAAACAAACTAGTCAGCCTAGCAAATGGAGACTTCAACCTATTCCAATACTAAGGCCAGATGCAAAATGGATGCTTTCTCCTTGAGCTGCAAACCAATGTCACCACACAAACAGAAGAGCTGTGAAACTTCATATCCTCCTCATATCTTTTACCTGCTACCTGGCCCAGATTGGGAGAGCAGTAGTTAAAAACAGTCCCACTGCAAAAGCTGTCTGATATCACCTGACTTCAGAGCAGAGCACATTCACACCATTCAGTGTCATCTTCTCACTCCAATTACCTTGCTGGCCTCCTACACCCCTCCCCAGAACCAGCACAGCACTGACTACCTCATACTGCTGTGAAACATGCTGAATAATTGATAATCTAGTTTGCTGACTGAACTAAAAAACAGGTTTTTTGGGTCAGTCCAAAATGAAATGCCTCTCTTCCTCCCCCCCCAGTCCAAGATTGGAAAAAAACTCACAGACAAGCATATTTAAGAGGGAATTAAATGTTTTGTTTTAAGTTTTAGTTAAAGCTTTTTTCTGTGTCCTCTTGGGCCAGTACAGACAGAAAAGGAGCAAGGGGAGAATAACAAGAGATAGGAAATAAATAGGTTATGTCCCTGAAACATGCACTTCCATGCTTGGCTATCCACAGACTGGGCTAATGCTATGTGACCTTATCAGCTATGTAGTGTCCTAGAAAACTACGAAGCAAAACTGAACTGGAAAGTTATTACTCACATTGGCTTACAAAACCTTGCTAAGTCTTATGAGAGTGACCTTACCTGGTGTGATGAAGATGGTCTCATTAGCTAGAAGATGAAAAAGGACACACAGAAAAAAAGAATGTAGATGAGCCACACAGATCCAACAGAGAGGGACAGACAGTAGGATCCTTGGGATATCTGCAGAGCTGATGAGAGGATGGAATGTTAAACTTTGTTGAAGAAAACCTCTGTTCTCCCTCCTAATTTTCTGTTAAAGTCAGAATATCTTCAAAAATAAGGGAAAAGGGATGTCTTGGAGGTAACACCCTGTGTCACACCTGTGGGGATAAGAATGAAGGGGCAGCAGTTAGCACTGTGGTGACACTCTGTTAAGGATCCTTGACATCTATATATCAGATGTCATGCATCAGCAAGCAGCCACATGAAAAGTCCCAAGAAAAATGCAAAACACATCTCATCTTTCCTGGTCCAAAGAGGGACACAGCCTCTCCACTATGTGGTGGTAGGTCTGTGCCCTTGTGCAGGTCCCAGCTCACTGTGACTGCTCTGCTACAAGTTGAACTGCTCAGAAACTGAGGGCATTTTTAATAGGAAATACTGTTTTCTTGTTGAGAAGCAGAAAATCAGAAACTTCTGATTGAAAGGCATTTTCTGTCCAAAAATAAATATCATTTTTTTCACAAAGCTAAAATTTGAAAAATGAAAGCATTTTAAAGAGGAAAATGTCTGTCATCCCTGTTCAAATATTCACAGCCYCACCTTTCTTCTTTGCTTGCACCCAGTTTTACAAGGGCCAAAGGAGTGAGTCCCAGGACGATGTGCTTTCCTGCATGATGTTGAGATCAGGGACGTGTCTGCAGTTCTGTCTCTTTTTAGCCATCATGACCAATTAAGATATGATGGCATGGTGCCATTTAACAAACTATTACCTGCCCATTCACTGCTCTGTTTGGTTCTGTCTGTGTTGCATGGACCAAAGGAAGTACAAGAGGCTGCTTGTAGATAATGCAGAGCTTCTGGTTCACTCCAGACTACCATTACCTGTCAGCATCATCTGGGAGGAAGGTCACGGCTGTCTCTCCACTATAGCATCTCTCTTGTCTGTCTGCAAAAGGGGCTCATGCACTTTCAGTTTCCCTCAAAGATTTTTCAAATGAGAGGAGGTTAATACTTGCTTCTGCAAAGACAGGTGGAAAATGACATGTTTTTCTCTCCCTGAAACAAGACTAACTGAAGCACCACCATGTTCCTAATGCAAAGATGATCTTTGCAAACACAATCATCAAATTCAAGCCTATGCAAAAGAAAATTCTTTTAGAAAAGGTCTCTACAGACTTCATAGTATTTGATGGTTTGGAAGGCCTGTAAACTTTTATTCTAAGCTCAGATGAAATACAAACTTAGATTTAAAGACAATAAAACAAAACAAAACAATACTTTTATATCCAAAGCAAACAAAAAATTCACAAAACAGTATGCTGTTATATATATTGAGATCCGTGCTGAGTTTGTACCATACAAACCTTTCATGAAAGGTCTGCTTGATTTTAGACCTGAAGTTTCCTATTGCACAAGAAGCCAGGAATATTGACCCCTGAATCATGCCGTGGTGACATAAATATTGACAATCATTGAGGTGAATATCAAGGCTTCTTGAACAAGGTGCAGTAGCTGCCGAGGTTTACAGAACTAGAAGGAACATCAAATCATGTTTCATGAGACAGGCTGTCAATATAGACTTTTATCACTTACCTTAGCTGGAAATGTCTGCTTTGAGATTTCATGCACTGAGAGCTCATTCCCACTTCTGGACTAGTGCACTTGCAGGTGGAGCTGCTCTGGCCACAGCTCAACCCATTCTGCCTGACTGGCTCATGGCAACACTTGCATTTTTATTTGGGTAGTCAAGATTACAAAAGACTTTCCTAGGAAATTCCTCTGTGGATAATTTCCATGCACACCACCTATCCCAAGGTAACAGAGAGCAGAAGAGACTCAGCACTGAGAAAGGAAAAGTAATGCAAATTCAAACTTCCACACGTGCACAATATGATCAAAATGACAATTAGGAAATTCCTGAGTGGCACTTCTTAGCCCAGAAGCCCACATCCCATTACATATGGACAGTTTTCAAATACGGTGTGTGTCTATTCACATACCTATTTATAAATTACTTTGGGAAGCTTATATAAGCTGCACTTGATGCTTTGTTTATGTTGTGCACATCATAGAAAATATTTGTGGGTCATAATCTGTTATCTTTCAGAGCACAAGCCGATCACCGTTAACTGATGCAATTCAGAAAGAACATTTTCCCCAGGCACTCTATTTGATAATTATCCACGGCGGGGTTTCTCATCTGTTGTTGGCCCCTGTCCAGACAGGAAAATGAGCTGGAGAGAGAGTCCTGTTGTGATCAGGTCTGGTAATTTCAGTTATTGTAGGTCCTACGTGATTAACTTTCCTGAAGCCTTTCCTGTTCTGAGGACACTGTAAACAGATGTTCTCACTTGTCACCATGACTGGAGATTTTCAAAACCCGCCTGGACGTGATCCTGTGCAACGTGCTGTAGGTGACCCTGCTTGAGCAGGGGGATTGGAATAGATGATCCCCAGAGATCCCTTCCAACCTCAACCATTCTGTGATTCTGTGACTCTTTTCAGGCAGTCCTGACTCAGGCTTTTCTTATTCTGTKTAACAGAAGGAGTTACCTTAGAGCATGCATCAAAGCCTCTTGCATCTCTCATTCATTCAGATGCTCAGCTGCATTTCATGGATTTCAAAATATCAGGCTTCTGAGAGTTTACTGTTTCACTGGCAATTTTTCCTTTCTACAGAGGTGGGACTGAACTCAAATGTGAGGAGATACAGCAAACAAATTCTCTTTTATTTTGCACATCATTTTTCCCTCTAACACCCAATATTGGGTCTACCTGAACACAGGCATTACTATATGAGATTCAGAGTGGTGGAAACTCTCACACTGTCACCTACTTCATTTCCACCCACAGCCTCTGATGATGGACTAATCACTATGGAAACCCTCCCAGCCTCCTTCCTTCACCTGTTATAGACTGCCATTATCTCTTTGCCACTGGTGGCAGAGATCCTATGCAGAAATTTTCAAGAAGATGGATCAGGAGCTCTGGGGCTGCTGAAGGAGGAACATAGAGAAGGTTTATATGCCTGCTTCCTGAGGCAACTCCACTGTCTTACTGATACTTGTAGCATACATCCATCCTCATTTCAAGAGCAAAACCTCTCCTGGCTTAATGCAAATTCAGAGAGGGCCATGAATATTCAACATCCTCCAAAAAGGAAAGAGGGAAACACTATGAAATTTCAGGCTGAATATTAAGCAATAATTCCTATTAATTAAAATTAGACTTCAAGAATTTGAACAGAGATTGTAGATGGAACTGAATGAATATTTAGCATCTCTTATTCCTAGGATTCAAATATTCACTGAGCTGTGTAATATTCTATCTGAYCGTATGCTGTCCAGAGTAGTAGTCTGAATTTAAACTATATTATGAGAATTGTACAGGAAGTGACAGAAACAGTTTCATCATTGCTAACACATATCTTGCCAGATATATCGCTTTGTTGAAGCAAAGGGGGCCGCATAATTAGCTGATTATTAGTTCTCAGAATGTTTTTCAGTTACTTTTGTTCATTTTCCACATTCTTCTCTCTCTGTTGTGATGCCATAGACACTAATTTCGCAAATGACTAGGCTTTTCATTAAATTCTTTGGTCATAATCTAGGGAGCTAGTACAATGGCATAAAGGCTCACTCTTAAATGTAGGGATTGGCTCAGGAAAGTGTTGGATGGTATTTAAGCACATGCTTAAGTACCAGGCTGAAAAAGGACACAAAAAAAGAAGAAAACGACAAATTCTCATTAACATTAAGCCAAATGGGCTTGAGCCACTGTGTTCATTATTAATAGATTCTGAGCATCAGCACAGCTTGGATTCAAAGACAGTCTCAGCTTCAGGAGTTATGGTGGATGTTATTGTTATTGTTGTTATTATTATTATCATTATTATCACTATCATTATCATTATTATCATTATCTTATTTAGACTTTCCTCACATGAATATTTCACTTGCCATTAAGTCTGGTTCTGGTATGAAATCTTTCTATTACCAATTACTATCTAATGTCTAGGACAGACCCTACAATAAGGACAAATTCAAACCTCTTTTCTTCCATTGCAATTTCTTCTTCAATAAATATTAATAAATTTATAGAAAGTAGAAATTCTGCACTGTAGTAGATCATCCCTTTCCTAACTACATTGGTGCTGCCTAATTATATTGCTGGCTAAGTACTTGCTTTCCTTCAGAGCCCTTGTTTTAGCATATCAGAGAATGGTTTTACATGTAGAAATTGCTTTGTCCTGTAATCAGCCCAGAAGTCCATAGGTCCGGCTTGCCACTGGAGTTATTCGGCCCATAGAAAGTTAAGACAATATCCATTGTTTCCTTGCTCTAGCTATATATATATTTTTTGAACATTCACATTTGCCTTGCAGCCACACCTTGCATAACCCTAAGTTGGATGCAAAGATCCCACAGGATATGTCCTTTATCTGGAAGGACTTAAGCAGAGAACATTTAGATGGTTCAGTAGATGTCTATCTAGTGTAATTATGAGATGGAAGGGCATGGGCCAGTACATTCCCTACTCCTAAGGACCATATGGTGTAAGTGAGGCACAGGTTGTGTGTCTTCTGCTGAACTGGGCTGAATTTTTGATGTCTGGAGACACATCTTGAAGGTTTACAGACACCACATCTCAGCTTCCTTCAACATAGTGTTAGAAAGACTCCACCTGTTTCATCTGTGATCCCACCTCGTTACTGGCTGATGACCAGTGAGGACAGATGCCAGTTGAACATGCCATAGAATAAAGGTAGAAGTAATCATACAGGTGAACCTCCTTGCATATTTCTCTTTTTCACCAAAATAGGTCTCAAGCATGGAATTCATGTGGTGACCTGGTGCTGAAGTTACATTTACCTCCATCAATATAGTTAAAGTGAACTCCAGATCAGCCATGCTGCATATGGCGTACCATTAATACAGTGCCAAGTTTCATTGCACTTTGGCTTCTGTGCAAAGGAAATGCAAACATCTGGCTAATAATGTTCAGCCTTGGCCCACTCTTGTGTTTGAAAATCTGTCTACACTACTGTTTTGACAAGTTAGTTAAAACAGATTAATTAACATGCTGGGGGTAAAGTAGGGTCCCTCTCTTGCAGTGAAAACTTCTGACTTTCTTCCTCTGTGAATTTATCCTTGTATTCCCGGGTTTGGAATTTGAATGACTCACTCATTCTCTGAAATGACCCCAAACCTTTCAAAAGCTTTCATTAAACACAGACAGCCCCTCCTTGACAAATAGTTATTCCTTGGGTAGGCAACACACAAAGTTGCAGCTCTGCTTAACCAGTTTGTGTGGCTCCTCAGAGGCCACTCATTCCAGTGATATAGAGCCCTGTGTTTAAGTGTTCCCATTTGGACCAATCAAGTAACCTACCCAGCAATTTCTGCAGCAAAAGACCCTGCTGTCACAGCTTTCTAAAAGATGCACATCCATCCCCTGAACTTTGCTGCAACTCCCACTCACAGACTGCAAAGGCAAAGCATTTTGAAAGCTTTTGTGAGCTGGTTAAGTTCGAAGAAATTTGGTTGCATAAATCATAATATTTCTGGAATACTAAACTAGAATAAAATGAAGGCAGCATTGTAAATGCAGAGAAATGTAAATGAGGAAAGCTGAACAATTTCCTCTAATGGAACTGTCTTAAGCTCGCTGACCTAAGCCACTGAAAAGGCTTGCAAAAAACAGTTCTCACTTTTGACACAAATCAGCAGCAGTTAGGATGCTGTGCTAGGGCTGGGCTGAGACAGATTCTTGCTTACTGGGATTGCAGATGCATTTGCAGACTGCTGTAAAGTTCCTGCTAAAACTGAACTGCACATTAATACACTGCATGTTCTTGTGGAGAAGGTGACCCTGCTGCACAGAGCCCATGGGGCTGAATTACTGTTTAATGTGTTGACTGTCCAAATCCTGATAATTGCTGCTAGTAGCAGATGAAAGAAATACATACAGACCTTGATTCAAGGTGGAGCTGAAAGCCAGCTCAGGCTGAAGGGATAGCTGTGTCAGTGATGTGGTACTGTGTAATCTAAAGGACCATACAAGTATAACACTACCAACAGTTGCAAACAGGCCTTTGGGGTCTTGTAACCTGCATGAGCTGCTTCATCTTGAGATGAGGTCTGCTTCCTGTTGCCAGCCAGACAACAATATTTGGTCAGGCTGGGGCCTGGCCTACTGGAAAGCAGCTTTGGAGAAAAGGACCTGGAAGTCCTGGTGGACATCAAGTTGACCATGAGCCAGCAAAGTGCCCTGGTGGCAAAGGCGGCCAGCAGTATCCTGGGCTTCATTAGGAAGAGCATTGCAAGCAGGTCGAGGGAGGTGATCCTTCCCCTCCACTCAGCACTGGTGAGACCATGCCTGGTGTCCTGTGTCCAGTTGTGGTCTCCACAGTACAGGAGAGACATGGATGTGCTGGAGCGAGTCCAGAAGAGGACTGAGGGTCCAGGAAGATGACTAAAGGGGTGGGGCATGTGCCATATGAGGTCAGTCTGAGAGACCTGGAATTGTTTAGCCTCAAAAAGAGAAGGCTCAGGGGAATTCTTATCGGTGTGCATTTGTGGGAGGGAGTAAAGAAGACAGAGGCAGACTATTTTCAGTGGTGTCCAGTGACAGGACAGGAGGCAATGGGCCTGAAACTGAAAATATAGGAAAAAAATGAAATACAGGAAATTTCATTTAAACATAAGAAAAAAATATATATATATACACATATTCTTATGTTTAAATGGAATATATATATATATAAATATATATATTATATGTGTGTGTGTATGTTTATATTTTGCAGTGAGTGTGCTCAAACACTGGAACAGGTTGTTCAGAGAGGTTGTAGAGTCAACATTCTTGGAGATATTAAAAACCTGACTTGACATGGTCCTGGGCAACCTACTCCAGATGACCCTGCTTTGAGTAGGGGGGTTGGACTAGACAGTCTCCAGAGGGGCCTCTGACCTCAGTGATTCTGTGGTTCTGTGATATTTCTAACACTGTTATTTGGACTGTAGTTTGTGGGTCAGGGGCTGACATTAAAGTTTCTCGTCTTATCTAAAGCTCAGTGCTTCCAGTAGGATGAACCTTATTCCACGCCAGGACAAAGGCCCTGGCCCAAGAGCAAACAGCTTCCCATGAAATTCTCAGTGCTGTACTTTGCACTCATCCTTTCCTTGGAAAGGACACAAATTCGCTGGCATAGTCAAACCATGCTCTGCTTCCATTTCTGGCCATAGTAGACAATAGTAGTAGTGTCATTTCACCATAACTCCCCCCCCCCCAMAAAAAAAAAAAAAAACTCAAAACCTCCTTAGATTAATATTTCAAGTAGATAGTAGAGAACTCCTGGAGCTGAGCAGGCGGTTACAAGCAAAAAACTCAGGATTTTTAATCCCTGATGTATCACCAATGTTTTCCCTGTCAAACCACTCTGTACTACTATTTTGAATACTAAAAGCTAAAATGCCCAGTAAAACCCAGTTCTTTAACTTATACATAATAAAAAAACACATTTTGGAAAAGTCAGTGCACTGCTTAAGAAATGAGGCTGCCTTATATTAAGTTTGTCAATTCATAAAGTGGGAAAAAGTTATCCCAGTCCTGTAGGTACTGGTGTGTAGGCATCAGCTGAAACCATACAGCAAGTATGTCTGCTATTAACTAGTCCCTCTGCAGCCCCCTGAGCTAAGCAGGTGTATAGAATAAGCATACCCCAAAAGCCTGCAGAATCAGGCTTGCTCTGTAAATCTCTGTCTATAAGACCCCAGTTAGACTAGGCCTGTCTTTCCCTGAATTGGCCCAGAAATTCTTGTTCTGTGGCAGGACAAAATCAAGAACTTTCCAGACAGAGAACATGAAACAGGTAGGTTATGTCAGCCAAGGCTCTCACTAAATCTAGGAGATGCAGCCACACTTGAACAGGCAGCTGGGAAGCTGGAACATCTTGAATGCTTCCAGCAATGCAGCCTCACCAGCAGCCTTCGTCTACTTTTGGAGTGCCTGCACTTGAACCCACAGGTCTGAACCTCTCTGTTCTGTATCAAACTGTCTGAATAGAATAACAGTAGCTGAGAAGTGGAGTTCACCTTTTGTCTCTGGTGGAAGTGCAGAAAACAGTTAAAACTGTCAAAGCCTGCCCCCCCCCCAAAAAAAAAATGCAACAGGAAAACAATACACCTCATGTAGATCCCCAACTGCCCACTAAGAGGTTGCATCCTCCTTGTGTCTTGAGGGTTCTTGCCAGCAAGAGCTTCACAAACTCCCTGGCCCCATTACCAATTTGCACAAGGCCACATTCCTAAATAACACAGTCACTGTAACAAAATCCCACTCCAATTCCACCAGCAGGGGTGAAAAAAAAAAAGGTGAGAACCAAGCAGGAGCCAGTCTGGCTTCAGAGGGACAGACTGAAAGATTCATATGATAACTGAAGTTAACACCTTAAGTAAGATGAAAGGGAGAAATCACACTTCTGCTCTGAGCCCATGGTGCACAGGGAGGGCTGTAAGGGGTTAAGTTCATCCCCACCACACTGTGATGCCATTGATTCAAAAAGACATGTTTGACATGTTCAGACGTGTTAGGGACGATTCAACTCTAATTTCTCAGGGCTGATCAGGAGGACAATCTTCAGGACTTGGCCAGGTGCAGCATGACCAGGTCTCTTGAGATAGTGCATGATCATTCAGATTTTTCTGTCCTGCAATTGCATGCAAATCACAGCGTGCTTTAGGCAAAATGCTTTTACACAACAATTTTAGGTGCCCAGGCTAAGATTCTAGGTTACCCCTGCTCTGTGAATACTTCATGGAGAGAGACATTGCCATATGGTCACTCACCTCACCTGATTTCACCAGTGTATACACAACCCCTCTCATGGAATTTGATGGTCATGTGTTTTAAGCCAATGATGTGATTTTGGGGGATGTATTTCCGGCTGTTTAAATGCCAAGGAATAGTTTTCAGATAGCAGGTTTCTGACTGAGTCATGTTCTTTCCCACTTCTTCAATGTTGCAGAGGCAGGTTACTCCAGGACTGGGAAAATGCTCTTTCCACACATGCAAGGTGGTGATAATTTTTGGGGGGTGGGGGGTAAAGAAAGAAGCAAAGGCTCTTGTGGCTCCCGGGGTCTTGCAGTTTCCTTCAGGGAGGATCAAAAGACATCAGGCAGCTGGGTTTTGCATTTAAAGTTACACAGTCTCATCCAGCGAAATTATTTTAGACAAGATAGGAAATGAATGACAGGACTCAGAGGGAAGTCCTTTCTCCTTTGAGCTCAGGGAGGAATATGCCCTCGCTCAAGAAATAACACGCTACAAGACAAAAATCACTGCTGTGCCAGCTGAATACCATGACCTCTCAGAGCTTCTGCAGTGGACAGTGGGCTTCTGCAGCGGGAGATACGAGAAATGCTTTCCTGTGCTTCAAGGATAAAAGGATAAGAATAGGTTGCCACAAGCAGTAAAATTAATTATTTTTCATATATCTGACAGGTTGTTTTCCATGACAGCATTTCCATGAATTAGGAAGACTTTTGAACTCTTTCAGGGTCAAGACAAAAATCTGAATTACCAAAGGACAATTTTCCACCCAAAACCCCACCCAAAACAGTCCTGTAAAACAAAGGAATTTTATCAGACACCCCGATCCCGATGGGATGGGGAGACAGAACAGGGCTCTTTTCTGCAGGATCATGCGTATGATGTTGTCTAGCCTGAGACGGTTTGGTGATTTAGTCACTAGCATGGGGCTCCAGTTCCCCATCTGCCATAGACTGTGAAAGGACATTTGTTCTGCCTCAGTTTCCTGGCTGTAGCAGGGGATGGTAATAATCACTTCTTAGTGCCAGGGCACTGTAAGTAACAGCAGAGAGGGTCTTGAATACTGTGCAGACTGGCTCTTAACATCCTTTAAAAGATGGTGGTTTTCTCTAGCTTCACTTAAACCAGTGACTCATCGTGTTCCACGCTGGTATACCCACACAGCCAGTACCAGTAGCTTATTTTCGTCTTTGAGAAATTGTTCTTGTTTGGCATTGATTTGCCTTTGACAGAATTGTCACCTACAGTATTGTTTATCAAGTTACTTTCTCCGGGTATTTGTAATGGACTAAATCTTATTTCTCACATCAATTAGCAAGGCCCTGAAATTAAATGTACTAGCCTGTTGTTTCTTAGATCCTTGTCCTTGTCTTTCACAACTATATGGGCAATTCTGGTGCTCACCCTTCTGTTCCCAGCAAGTTTCCCGAGATGGTGACCAGCGAATCCAACATCCAGCCTTCCCTCTGCACTGCCAGGGGTTCATTTCCCCTTCTCATCAGCCAGAGGTTACCCCCTTGCTTCATTCACTTAGTCTCCATTCACTTAGGCTCAGGCTGTTTAAAGTGGGTCTTTGGCAGTTCAAAGGATGAGGTTTTTTTCTTTTTCCAGAAAATATTGACAATCTGAAATGACTCTCCAATCCATGCTTGAATTAAGGCAAATAGGAACAGTTAGTATTAGTCAAACTTTTTTGTACAGAGCTTTCAATGAAATTACCTTTTCTAGTGGGAAACAGCCCACACTAAAAGGTTCAGCCAGTTTAGCAAGAAAATCTATGCTCCCAGCCTTGGTTCTGACCACCCACTTCCTCCAAAGCCATGATCAGGGAAATCTCAGACTCTCCTGTCACTGATTCTGTCTTGTCCCAGCTCCCATGAAAATCAGGAGAAGACTACCAAAACAGCTCCACAGCACAGATTATAAACTGGTTAGTGCAGACAGGGGCCAAGTACTGTACTTATAAACCTTGGACTGTCGGACAGTGACTGGGGGTTGGGAGGTGGGATAGACTGACCTTGGACAAGCTAAATTTGTACAGTTTAGCCAAAAGACCCACTGAAGCCCAGGCTGGGGAGCCATTAACAGCAGCCGCTGCACAACTCCCTACATCATGCAAGGACCTTTTCCCTCCCTTAAGCCACGTTAGTACCGCAGGAACACAGTGGCTTAGGGTGCACAGCGTGCCAAAGGTGCCAGGACCACCAGGAAGGAGACGTGCCCTTCCCCTTCCACACCAGCTTATGGGGCAAGCTGTACCAGCTTGCTTGAGCATTCCTGAGTGCCTCATGGGACAGAGCCACTCTGCAGCCCTTCAAATCCCCTCACAGAGTTCACCATTTAGGGCTATGAAGGCATATGACTGATGGAGAGTGGAGATGCTTATGTGCAGGGGAGGGGCTGGAGGGGGAAGTTACTGGGACTGCAAAACTAGAATAAGGACAGGAAAATAAATGAAATCCTCTCTTCCTCTCCTTCCCTGCCTAGTCTCCTACACTTCTGTCTTTTCTCTCTCTCTCCTTGTTGCGTTTCTAACACAGTGAACATCCTAGCAGTTGTGATTTCTCAGGGACTGACAGATCCTTTATCTCCCAAGACATTTTCTATCAGACAGTCTGCAGAACCACAGGAGTCCTTGGTCAGACATCAGCACATTACCAGGAATGCAGGAGTAAAGGCTGTTTTTCCTGTCTCCAGCTCACTAATCTGAAGGCACAGAACTGTGGTAGGGTAAAAGAGGAACCATTTCCTCTGGGTGCACATATTGGCTGGATTTGGAGCCCTGACTTATCAGCCCCCACCCCTCAGATTAACATTACTGCTAGAGACAGCAGGCACGCATGATTTCTGAAGGGGCCTGCAGAGGCTTTAACTGAAAGGCTATTAATATGGAAATTTGCAGACATGATGCCAGAGGCCTCATAGCAGCCATGGCTACAGCAGTCTTCAGGAGGGAAAGATTTGTGTCCTTGGTCTTGATGGTCATGCTGATCAGAGGATTACAGCAGAGGAAGGGGTGGCTTGGTACACTGCCAGCACTCCTTTAAAGAAGTTGAAGGCTGTCATCTGAATATTAGGGAATCCCACATGTTTGTTTACTTGAGTACCTGTTTTCTTTGAACTTTCAAGGTCCAGCCCCAATCGGAGTACAAATTAAGCTTATTATGCTATCCAAAATGATTGAAATTTCTATACTATGAACATGATTGCCTAAGAACTTGTAATCAGTTTTGTCTGAAGACAATGAGATTAATCAAATAGAGGATGTTTGGGCTAAGATTTGATTAGGATGCTTAGGACAAAAAAGAATATTGCTTGACTTGAAGATGCCAGTGAATTGGTCTCCCAGTCCTAGGGTAGTCTGTGTGTTTTGTAGCTGTCGGCTTGAGCACAATGAGCCACTTGATTATGACCTGCAAGATATAATAAAGATGGAGAACCAAGAACCATTTTACCAGCGGCCATCTCACAGAAGTTACTAGCTGCCATCCCACTAACTGTTTTAAGAAACCTCATGGTTTTGTTCAGTGAGGTCCTCAGTCCAAGCATAAAAATTGAGAAAGGTTTTAACTAAACCCTTTGAGATTGAAGCTTATCTTATGGTTTCTTTCTGTTTTCTTTCTTTGACATGCCACAAAATTACTCAGATGTGTGTGCTGGCCACAAGTGAAACTTGGGTATCTTTCTGCTAATTCCCTAAGGAGAAAAAGTTTGAGGATGTCCCTTTAAGGCTGCAATTTATCTTAAACCTTCTAATATTCTCTCCACATCAACTATCTCCCAGAGCCATGATTGTCCCCTTTCATATCTCTTCTTAGTGCAATCCAAAGGGTGATTACTCACCCTTTCATCTTGGGATGGACCTGATTATCTGGTTGCTGACTGTGTACCTGCAACAATTTGGGGGTCCATAGGAACTCTCCCATGATCCGGTTACAAAAATGGGACATACTGCAATGACTAATGCCTGGGAAATATTTGTCTGCTTGCCTTGGCCAGTTCCTTGGTGAATCTTGTTGTATCTGAAGGGTTTGTAGATTCTGTGAAAGAGCTAAAGATTCCTTAACAACACAGTAATGGTTTAGCCTACCAAAAAGAAGACTTAATAATATGCATGCTGTTTGGATTTTGCTGTTAACCTGGGTTAAATACTGAAATATCTAGGCTGTTATGGTAGAATAAGAAAGTACAACAGATTTAGTCTCATACATAAGCTTCTAAAGCTGTCCATGTTAATGTTAACTTGATGGAAAACCTTGTGTGTGTGGAAAGCATGTTCACAACTCCCAGGAGAAATCCCAGAGCTATTCAGATCAAACAGATAAAGGACATATTACCACTTAGCTCATGGAGTAATGACAGAAGACAAGAAAGTGCCTGCAGACATTTATTTCAACTGTTGAAATAAATTTCTTTGTTTGTACTTAGGGCAACATCTTTCCTTAGGTTTTCAGAAATTCTTTTCACCTGCCTCTTATTAGGTGAATTTACTGGAAGCTGGTTTAAAGATTTTATCTTTGAGCATTGGCACAGGAAACTAGATGGTGAAAGGCCCATCATTTGAAAAGGCATAAAAGTGCATTGCTGAACTTCAGGTACCACAACACTTAAAAAATATTTGGTTCAAGTGCAGTTTTGAACTGGTGCATCAGGAGATGTGTTCAATCAAAAACAATGAAATAACACAACACTTAGTCTGAATTTCAAGCAATCAGCCATGAAGTAGATGAAAACTGTGACTATTATAGTTGAATAATTTCTGAATTTGAGGAAATTGGGACTTATTCCACAAAGAAATCAAGGATTCAGATAGCACTGAATAWACTGAATATAAAGCCAGAGCATATATATCAGGCAAGCTGAACTGAGATGACAGACCTAATAAATTGTTTCTCTAATAACTAAGTGCAGGCAGACAGAGAAAAAATAATTCATCTCAGGAAAACTGTATGGCCAATACAGTTTGGAGATCATCCATCCCTGGAGGTTTTCAAGACTCAGCTAGACAGAGACAAAGTTTACCTGATGTAGCTGCAGCTGCAGCAGTAGTTGGCAGTGACTAGGATCTGAATGATCACTGCTAAACTTTAGGAATTTGCTCGATGTACCCAAGTTCCCAATCTAGCCTCAGTCAGGAGCCAAGGTGCCTTCTGCAGTCAGCAGATAAAAATGGGACCTTTCTAAGCACAATTCATCTTATCTAAGATCTGAACTGCGACCTGGACGGGGCTGTTAGAGAGGACATAGACTCCTGGCTTTTAGATAGCTAATATTCAGTGAGATGTATCCCATCCAAGTCTCATCCTAGCTGTGTGGTATTTATTGAAGGAATGTGCTGACAGAAGAATTTTGCCTGGATTTTACACTACCTTCTCATATTGGAAGCTGAGCAGACTTTGCAGTGTCCCTGTTGTTTGTGATAGGAGGTTAATCTTTTAATGAGATTTTAGAAGACTTTATTGCTGGTTTTATGTAAGGAGGCCAGAATCCCCAATGTCAGGATCTTAGTAAATAAGGTTTGTTAGTCTGGGGAATTTCACATATTTGGAGCAAAAATTACAAGAGGATTTGCTAATACATGAGACCATCTAATAGTCAGGAGCTTATTCTTCTGGATAGTCAGTGGAGAGAAAGAAGCCCCTCTATCTGGCAATTCAGATCTCAAATGGAACCTATTTTCTGTTGCCTCAGCAATTCTTATATTTTATTAAGCCTTGATATCCATCTTTATAATGGAGACATTGAAAGCAAAAACAACATAAACATTTTTGCTGAATGAGTTCCACATAACAATAAAAGTCATGCTCATTAAATGCTATTAATCATCTGTAAGCCCCATAGTAGCTTAATACTATATGTGGAATGAAGTTTTAGACTTTGATATATGACTACCTGAAAGTACATATTATCTGATAAACCCAACTAATGGGTAGCTCCTGAACATCTCAAGAATGCATATTCTTCATGAAGTATCTTCGCTTTTCCCTGGTTATTTTTTTCCTGAAGTCTTACATTTTTCAGGTGAAATAAGAATTGCATGAAAAGCATATTCGTTCTCCAGCTGCAGAGATTTGAAAGTTGCTAGCAGTATACAATTCTTTTTCACAGGAGAGAAGAAATTTCTCATTTTTATCAGAGGGCCATTTCTATGCCTGTAAGTTAAAAGAATTTCAGGTGAGAGGGACCATAAGGAAAATTTGAAGGTTCATTTCCATTTTTTACAATAAATTATGCAATGAAATCAGTCATTGTATTAAAACTCCTGGATCTTTGCTGTCAGGTGGAGTTGAGTAAAAGCCAAGGATGGTTTCATTTGGAAGACAGGATTAAATGGCAATGACACTTCTCAACGCAGTAGAGTCCCCGCTGGCTAAATAGAAAGCAGCTGCTGAATTGCTTGTTTAAACTCCAACTTGGTAGTCTGCTTTTGCACTTGTACTTTCTAGGAATTACTGTTCAAAAAAGGGAACTTCCTTCACAGCAAAGCTTGCTTTCTGGGCACCTGCAAATGAGAAGCTAGTAGAGATGCTAATACAAGATACATCCAATAAATCAGTCTGCCCTCCCTGGACACTGTGTCCCACATGGTTCAGTGATTCCAACTCTTTATGTGGAGCATGACCACCCACCCTTCTACTCTGCCTGACTTTGCAGGATGCTTGAATTTTGGCCTGATTCAAAATGTGATTATTCCAGAGGAATTGCTTGCTGAGGTTCCATCCATCTTTGCTGATGTTCTGCCTGTGTTTCTGGCCTCTCTTGATCCTTCAACATTATTTCTCCTCCTTTCTCATGTTTGCATTACCTCTTCATGTAGCTCATCTGTGAATTTAATTAATGGGTGGTTGCAGTGGTATGGGAAATAATAGACACAATGTGACATAACACATATTCTGCCCTGCATACACACAGTTTTATCCATTACTGTCCCTCCCTGTCCTTCCCTTGCAGCTCTTGATCCATTATTCAGAGCTTGCAACATTGCTTGTGAATTTTTCTGTTACAGAGTTATGAGATGTTACCTTAAATGCCCTCAGTAACTAGCTCCAGGCAGTTCCCTGTGCAGCACAGTGGCTCCCTAAGGCAGTGGGGCTGCCTCCCTGACCACTGCCTGGGACTGCCAGGAGCCCAACGCTGGGCTCCTCAGGGCTCCGCCGGGCCAGGCAGCTGACACCCAGGCTCTGCACCACTCAGCATTGCAGGCCTACCCTAAGTTTTGGATCTAGCCCCTAAATCACCTTTTGAAACAGGACACTTAGAGCTGGTAATTTTGGAATGTTGCTCTTCCCATTACATGTCTTAAGCTGAGCGCTGAGCTGAGAAGACCAGAGTCGTCTTTTAAATACTCTTCTTTAGCAGGAGCGTAGTGAACACTCACAACAAATTCCCACTTCTTGGCTTCCCTGTGACTTCTTTTCCTCTTTTTCTTTTTCTTTTGCCTTTTCTTTTTCTTTTTCCTTTTCTTTTTTCTTTTTTTCTTTTTCTTTCTTTTTTTTTCTTTCTTTCATCTTCTCTTTGCCTTCCAGGAGATTATAACAGAGGTTGACAAAGTGCTAATCTTGCTGAGGATTACACACGAGGAATCTCTATTGATTTTCTTTTTCCTTTAACAGAAATAATAAACGCCTGCATTGCAGGGCTTCAGGAACTGCTGGGGATGATAAGGCACTTTTTTCTAGCATTAACTTTAATGTTTTTGCTTGCATAAAATATTGATTTATTAAAGAATCTACAAATAATGTATTTAGGGAGAATGCTATGTTTATATAACCAAAAATCCCCATTAGTATATATAATAGCTGAGAAATAACAACACAGATGCAGGAACTTCATTTTTATTATTTTTATATTGTGCTGTAAGTTTATACAGTGTGGTACAAACTGTGCATGTACTCCCTCAGACACTTACTGTTCTGTGTGGTATGTATGTCCTGTTGTACAAGAATTTGATTTCTCTCAATTGTATCTAAATCCATACTGATGCCACTTTTTCCATTGCATTTTCCTGAGAGTTGTACCAGTTTGAAAGTAGAATTTGCCCCATCAGTGGTAGTTACTATGGCTGGACAGGAGAGGTTGTAAGGCTGGATCTGGGAGAAAGGGGTTATCTTACAAGCGTTAGACAGAACTGTCTCACACTGCATGGATCAGAAGCATGATCTACTGATCATGCTCAAAATCTTAAAAAAACATATGAAACAACTCTCAAGGCTACAGAATCATTCCATGTTTTTAATTGGCGTACCCATGTGTTCACACATTGATGCTGTATCTGACAAAGACCTGGCTGGATAACTCCAGCCTGCATCTCAGAGCCCAAATCTGAAACCTTTGCTCAGAAACAGCACTTGGGGAGAGCTGTTTTACAAAGTGACAGAGTGCTTCTGGAGAACAAGAATGGAAGGAGAACATGAGGGGACTTTCATTATCCAGAATACCCACTGCTGTGCATGGTGCAAGGGATAGCCCAGCAGTGCTCTTCACTAGAAACAAAACTACATCCAGGAGAAACGAGAAGGGCATTGTCCAAAGTCACGGGAAGCTGTGGTTGAATACTGTGTGTCATGGCAGGCCAGCTCATCAGGTTCACTGGGAGAGACAATATATTGCAATTGCTGAAAGGATCCTGAAGATGCCTGAGAGCTTAGGCTCTTAAAATGTCAGGACAAGTCGGGAAGGAAGGATGTTCCACTGTCAGTGGGCGCAGTGTGGATGGATACATCTAATAAATCCCAGCAGTGAGCATTAATGGGTGGGAGGCATCTTAAAATGCTGCTTACTTATGGAGCAAAACATCAAATCTTCAAGTTCTCAGAAAGGAGCATCATCAGGAGTGAGGGTGCCATGGTCTTTCATATGACTGAAAAAAAGGCCACTACTCACTTAGGAACAGGGGCTGTGAAGTCCTTTCATTCCCTCTGGTACCAGCTGCTCCTGCGAATGAGGCATATTGTAGGAAGTGATCATGCCCTTGTAGAGGAATGGAAATATGAAATGGGACTTAAGAGCCGTCTTCCATTTTTGAGTTCTGAGAAATTCCAAAATTTGGTTTTCTCCTCTCCTGTTTATGTGCAACAATTTTTTGACAGTTTCCTGGAAGCAAAAGAAAGGGGACCTTTCTTGAAGACCTACATCCCTGACACCACCGAGCCCCATTACTCAGACGGAACCCAGTTCCCATTTGCTACTTGTTGCTTTTCCTCATTTGTGCCCTTCCTCTTCACTGGCTTTATGTAAGGTTTTACGATAGGCTAATCAATTTCCCCTGCAAGGCACAGCCAGAACCTGGTGTCTGGCATCAGAGATCCGTCAAGAGTAGAGAGCAAAGATAGAAACTATTACTGCTGACTCCTGTTAATCCACATCCTCACACAGTCTTGGGCTATTATGTACCACTTCTTATTTATTTATTTAGATTTATCCAGAATAAATATGAGCATGCCCGCACTCACTCCAGAGACCAGTGAATGGCTTTATAAGCAGCCAGTTCCCCAGCCCCCTCCACCCTCCTTGCCACCAACTTTCCTCCAATACAATCTAGGCAAGAAACAGAGTGAAACAGGCTTAGTTACTACTCCGCACCTCTTCTTGTTCCTGCGAGCTATCACAGGCACTGAGGCTTTCAGAAAGYCATATAGTGAAACAATTTCAGGTCATTTCCCCCCTGAGAGGCACATATTTAAAAGTAAGAACTTGCTATAGAAAGTGCCCTACCTCTAAAGAGTAGCTAATTTGTCTGCCTTTGAAGAAGAATCCCCTTCATCCTTTCCACCAGTGAATCCAGTGCAAGATGGATACAACTCATACATGGTGCACCAGAGATGATAACAGCACTGTGCATCAGGACTGTGTTTTGCCATGGGTGTTTTGAGACAGTGGAGGTGCTTCAAAAGAACGTGGGAGGTGGGTAACCAGCTCTTCTGCATGGAAATTCTAGTGTCAAGAGGCCCAAGAAGGGCAGGACCTCAGTTTTGAGGGACTGATGGGTTTTTAAGGTCCTGTAACAAAGACAAGACAGTATATAGTACAGTGATTGATCAGTTCATCCTGGAAGGGAAGGGAGTTAAAATGCAGTGAGTAACTGAAGACCTCTTCCAAGGACTATAACTGGTAGGATGATGTTTTATGTCCCTAGGTGGTCTGATTGTGTTCTGAACACTGTAGCCACGTTGTGGGGCATCATATTTGGTGCATGATGTCTCCTTCTCTAGAGCAGCAGCTGTTGGATCTGTAGCTGCCAGGTTTATGGCTCCATAAAGCTTTTATTTCTCCTCTTCTCATTTTAATTAAAAGATTCCAGGCCACCTCTGTGGAAGAAAACACCTTGTCGGTTGGAAGCTGAGAATGTCCTGGATATTTAGAGCTCTTGGGATGTTTAACGTATGAGCATTCATTTCCCCAGCGATTCTGGCAGCTGTTCCATCAGATGGTTCTTTGCAGCAGACTCCAAATGTAACATTTAAATGAAATATTTGGAATGCCTGTATCATCTTTTTCTCCCCAGTAATGGATTATTCTCTAGGATGACCATAGAAAAATAAGGGTGAAAGCTCACACTGCTAATCCTGCTTCAGTTGTTATCATTCTCCTTTAGTTTCCCATTAATTAGGTTTCTCTCCTATCAGCAGCTCCAGAGGCTGAGTCCAACCAATATGGCCCTCTTTTCATTAGCTGAAAGTCACATTTGCCATGGTGAATGGTGTGTTTCTAGAATTCAACATTAGGTTACAGGGAACTTTCCAAGCTATTTCAGCAGAATAATAGTCAGCAGATTCTTTTGAGAGATTTGGTGTTTACTGCTAGAATTGCTCATCACTTTCAAGACTAATAAGTAATTTTGATAGCTATCAATACAGTTATGAAGCAGCCAGAATGGTAACTCCAGGAGAAATTGTCCGTCAGAAGAGCTTCTGAAGCAGTTAACCTTGAGTATGTGAAGTATCTAGAAATCTATTGCTGTGGGGGGATTGTTAAAACTGTTTACTACCACAGATAAATGTGATACCTCTTTAAACCACACCTCATTCCCCAAAATGTATAATGTATTCAAATAAATAAATGCCATTTACCCAAAACTCAAATTAAAATTTAATTCCAAGTGAAAACAGTATACAAAATCCATTTCATGCGGAGATTCAGCAGGGACATAATTTGTCTCTTAATTTCCACACAGAGTTTTTTGTTATGAGCCCCCAAAACACACCTATCCACCGTATTTAGATCTTTACTAACCATCATGACTCCTTTATGGCTCTTCTTCTGTATGGAGTAAATACCCTTATTGAGGTCATATTACCTAACTCAGAGGTCACAGAATTTTGCTAAGAAATGATCTGGTTTCATGTATGTGAGGAAATACTACTTTAAACTCAGGGGAGCACTGGCAGTCCACTCAAGCTGAGGATTTATCTAACAGGTGGGATCTAAGAAATCCTTCTTCAGCCATGTCCTGACTTCCACTATGGTCAGAAAATGGGCATCTCCAGAAAGTAACACAGCACACCCTAAGGCAGTCTCTACTGTCCTCTGGAAATGCCTTTTCTCTCCATTGGTTGTAGGAGTCCAAAAAACTAGCTTAAGACATCTAACTTTTAGTTGACTAAAGATAGTAGGATGAACCCCACGCTGTGTCCAGCAGATGTGTCAACGCATCTACACTTTTCTCACAAGAAGACTGGTTTATGAAGACTCAAGAACAAGAAACATGCTATGGAAAAGGCAGGTTCTGATGTGGTAAAGCATTCCTCACATTGGGCTTAAGTCAGAACTTCAATGTTATTCCATGTTTTACCAATGCACATTTTTTCTTTGGGAAGAGATGGAAGTGTATCTAAGGATAAAATACTAATATTCTTCATAGGGAAGGATCTGAAATGAAGTCACATCTTCAGATTCTGGTAGCTATTACAGTCTACTTAAAGAAAAAGACATCTATTGGAGCAAGTGACTTCACATTCAGTCATACAGATATAATAAAATTACCTAATTGCACACACAAAAATCCCTAATACCATAGAAAATGGATGTATCCTACTCACCTATCCTATTATTAAAGTTTCAGTTGTACAATTCATAATGACATTTCCTGAGCTCTTCCTGCCATTGAAATCAGCAAGAGTGTTCTAGTTAGAACTTGTCAACAGGAATATGAGAGTTGCATATTGTAGACATAATTAAGTGCTTCTGGCTGTATTTGTTTACCTGGGACCTAGTCTGTATTCTGACACTGCAATGGATTTCTAGAACTCTTTGAAGATAAAAGCATTCTGAGAGCAAATCTTAAACAAAGGATGGTGGCAGGGGGAGGGAGAAGTGTATCAGAAACACCTTATCACCTTTTCAGGTCCTATTTTGCTAGTCTTTCCATAGACAAATCAAAAAGAGAATCAAGATGCTAGCACATCTCTTGGCAGTATTAATTTAAGATGGATTTATACCAAATACATAAACAAATTGATTTTTTTAAGTCAGCTATACAGATGGTTGCATAATGTTATTGACATTTAAAGAGACTCAGAATTTTCTGTTCATTAAAAGTTTTAGAGAAACTATTCTCCCATTTAATATGCCTTTAACAGACTGATTTATTTTTCTAATGTATTTTATTAACAAACATTAATACATCAGCATTTTTTCTTCAAGTCAAGGCTCGGAAGGGATAAATTTTCCAGATAATTGATGGACCATTGAAAAGTCATTATGTAGAAGAGGACAAAGTGGAGTCATGCTGGAAGAATGCAAGACTAAAACTATTCTGGACCCTTTTTGAAGATGTAGCCATGGGCACTATAGAGCTTGCTCCTTTGTGATGCTACTCTACCAAACCCTGTTCTCTTACCATTTGGATGCGACTCATCTCACCTGGCCAAAACAATTCATCTCACCCAAGACCTGAATTGTGATTTGGAGACAATTTTCATTCTCCACTGACTGAAGAAGGAAACACTGTCCCCACTGTAAGATGGGCTTCTAACTGAAGCGCTTGGGCCTTTAGCTGATTTCAAATGATGTGGGAAGTTTCCAAGCTTTCAACTCCTTGACCACCCATTTCATCATCTTGACTAACCAATCTGAAGGAATAGGAGAGTGACAAAAGCACCCTGTTACTCACAATGCTGTTCTGGCTTCTCAGTAAAGACTTGATGGCATATATACAGAGACTACCCTTTTGCTCACATCCAAAGGCACTTTGAAACTTTTGGTATAATGCTGTCATTTCAAGCTTATACTCACCAAGTACATTGTAGGAACTATTTTTTTGTGTGTTCTCACTACCTTAAATGCATACCCTCTAGCAACTGCTAGTCAGCTATTGAAGAGGAAAAAAAAAAAAAAAAAGAGCAGTAAATTCTTGGAGCTAGCAGAAAGGTTGAAAAAGTGGATGAGAATGACAGGAAAACTGAATAGCACTGAAAAGTGCTCTGCTGAAAGGTGTATCTACCCCTTTCTCAAACTTATCAGATCTGGTATTGCACATGGGAGTCCAGTCCATTCCCTTCAAAGAAACAAGTAATTCTGATGTATTTAATATCATTTCACAACAGTCTTTATTGTTTCTTAGCAAAGAGGTAACCATTGTTATCCTGTTGCTCTGGAACGGAAAAAAGATGGTAGCTGTGTCTTCCATGACAGTCACAATAAATGATGGTGAAGGTGTGCCCCACAGAACCTTGTGTGGAATAAAAGAGTTCCTAGACTGGGGGCTACTGGAGATAATTATGAACACATAGGCTGACCTCCTGCATGACCAGGCCAGACACTTCACCTAGAGATACATGCAGCTTTCTTACCTTTGTTGCCTGAGACAGAACATTTCATTTAATAAGAGAGAGCCAGCTCTTTATTAAAGGCCTGACGGGAAAAAAGACACCCCCATGTCCTTTGGAAAGCCATTCCATTTATCATTAGACAGATCCTTTACTTGATGCCTTGTGACTAATTTCATCCTTTTCCTGAAGAATATTCAAATTTATATTTATTTTCCATGAAACCCGTAGGAATTTAGATCACCAGGATGATGAAAAGGTAACTCAGAATGACCCAAAGAGAAGCCTGGATGAATAAATTATTGATAGGAATAAGACAGGGATAGGAGCTTTCCCTTTCCAATCTAGGTTGCAGTTTCTACCATAACAAGATTGTGTGGAGTTCTCACCCAGAATCTTTCATTCTGGATAAGAACTATCCCAAAGAGGGAGAAAGGAACAGCCCTCTTTGCACCTAGATGGCAAAACTCTGTTTTAGAAAGCACAAGGCTGAGAAATAAGGGAGCTCATTTTGGAATTGATTTGAAGATATCATAGATGACAGCTGTTGAAGTCTGAGCTAGACTGAGAAAGACAGTGGTGAACAGATGTAGAAGGCTTTGAACAACAATGTGGCAAAGCTGCACTCCCATGAGTGGGTCTCCTCAAGAGGATCCCTGGCTTTGCCAACATGGTGGGGTTCTTTTGTTTTTTTTTTTACTTTTCTTTTGCATTCCAAAAGAAATCTGTTTCCAAGTTATATTTCTTAGTAATCCTGCACATCAGGGAGTACTAGGAGCCATAGAGAAATTCCTTCTTTTTGGAAATATTTGCTTGCCTTCTAAAATGAAAATTGCATGAAAGATGGTTTCTTCTGGAAATAACCAAAGGTTAAATGGTATGTGTTTATCATCTTTAAATAAAAACATTTGGTGTGGTTCAGCCTAGGCCAACTTCATTGCTGTTCTCATTACAGGATCTCCTACAAAGGTCACAGTTAACTACTAAAAATAAATCCATAGCCCAAAAAACATCCTCTCCTCAGCAAACAATTTGAGAAAATATAGGCTCCTCCTGTATTAAAAGTACAGATCCAGGTCACTGAGCTGACCTACTTAGGGGATATTTTAGGGCTTCCCAAAAGACTTCATGTCCTCCAAATGTCAGTCTTGTTTCAGTTCATGCATCAGTCTAAGTCTTCTTACTTCAGAGGAGACTGTTATTAGATGTAGATTTTTATCAAAGTTTAACCAGCTTAACATTTGTTATGAGCAGCTCACAGAAAGTTGAGATGCTCTTGACTCTGCCGTTTAGCAGCAGGAGGATGATTTAGTAAAACTTAGTAATTGGTCCTAAATGTTATGACTGATTCAGATCTTAGTTCCTTGGACTACATGATGTGTAATTCTACTAAAACCAGAGAAAACGTGATGTGCAAGCAGTCAGACTGTTTCATTTAAATACTACTGTTAACACCGTTTTGAGAGTAGTCTCTGTCTGAACTCGAACAAGGGATAGGACTGAAGAAGGAACCTGATTTGCCACCTGGTATTCCAGCTTATGGCACTATGAGAAGTTTTCTCTCTAGCGTGAGCCTCCTTAGCCTTTACCTTTCTCTTGGCAGTATGGTACGGAATGGAGTCTCTTGGGGAAACAACATCCTAGCACTGATGTAGTAAAGTTAGGTCAACTTGAGCACCGGTCTTTGTTTAGGCTGGTATGGTTGGACTATCTAAACTGCATAATTGCCTACCCCAATGAGATGTATCTTTCTCTCAGGAAATTTCTGTCACTGGCCATGGTCTTGGTAATGCTATTCATGATGCTGTAGTCAACTAGGCACTGAAGCCTCAGCACTTTTCCAGCTGGCCRTTTCCTCAGGACTGAATGTAAGAGGACTTCTCAGAACATACTTATCTAGTTGGGCTCTGCACGGCATACTGCAAGGAAAGGAGAAGGATGTTATAGCTGACAAGTCAGAGGCAGAAGAGGAGGAAGTCACAAGAGAAATCTGAGTAGAAGGAGGAGCCTTTTTCCAAACAGGAGCAAAGCAACAAATAATATAGGAAGACCAAGGCTTATGTCTCCCTCCTTAGCCTTTATTATTGACCACTCTAGACAAGTCCCTCCTCTGTGCATTTGTTTCTGTTCATCTTCTCCTGAAGTGTCAAATTATCCCTCTGCCTTGTGCAGAAAGTCTAGCACCTCACTTGGGGCTGACATGGTAACAGGCACAGTATTCAGATGTCCTGAGACCCCAGGCCATTTGACTTCATTGCAGTTCATTGGCTTCTGCTGGAATTTGGTGACCTTTTGAAAACTCATCCCTCAGTCTTTCTGGGCCAGCTTTTCAGGATTTCAGTAAAGATTTTTTAAAGATGTTTATCTGGAGTTTCATATCCCAAGTACAGGATACCCTTTGGAAATCACTTGGACCAGGGACCTCAAAGGCCAGACTCCATGCAGAGCAGAACCACAATGGCCTTCTGAAGGCCTTATGGCCTTCTGAAGTCTGAAAGAATTTTTTGAAGGAATAAAAGTTTCTGGACCAAATGCCATGCATGAGTAGAATCAGGTGGAAGTTTAAAGTGTGAGAGACACATCACTAACAGGTAGCTTGCCTACTGGAGCCTGCTGTAGAAGTATTTCTTGGTGGGAGTGAAGGACAGCACAGCCATGCTATCACAAGTGATTCTAATTAACTGATGACATTACTAGAGCAAGACCAAACTAGCCTAGTGCATTTCAGTCTAATAACATCTTCAGATAGAATAATACTTTAATAATCCTTAAGCTGGAATTGATTTTTTTCATACACCAGGAATTGAAATCAAGGGAAAATGGTTGGAAATTATTTAGTAGTTATCAGGAATTAAAAACAAAACAAAACAACAACAACAAAAACAAAACTTTTATTTTTAATCAAAATGGATTAATATTTTTTGTTTTATTTTTGAGGAGCTATAATACATTCCATCTAGTTTATTAATTAAGCTCAGTTCAGGATCAGTCATTCAGAATGGCTGTCACTAAAGATGATTGCTGTTTGCTATTGAATGACTGTTTATCTGCTTGTATCCAAGTAGCTGTCTGATGTATTAGTGTTCTTGTGCTTTCAATTTGTATAGCAGTGTGGTGCGTCATTAACACTGAACAAGGAAATCCATTAATAGAGAGGTCTGGATGGTCAATAACTCCTCTCAGCATGTATACATGGTAAACACTAAAAATGCCCACACTTTCCTAGTCCAGCCATGCTTGAGGTCTCCAAGGATTACCCTCTATAGATCAGATATCTGTATATGGCCTGTTGTGGTAGCCGAGGTTCCCCCTGCAGCCATCCATCTACCCCAAACACAGCATCTCAGTAGTTCAGTATTGACAGACACCTTCCAGCCTCCTCTCCAGTCTCTAACAGGCCTGGTGATCTGTCTAATCACAGGGTGAAAATGTCTCCTGGAGTCCGTCCAGCTCATCTTAAGCCTCAGCATAGTTGAGCCCACARTCCGTTCATAGTCCTCTATTGCTCTTGAATTCTACCTAAATACTTCCCATGAGGGACTCTGTGCTCTCACATGCTGCTGCACTTGGCCCAAGTTCTTTTTTCATTTCCACCTGGGATACTTAATGGCATGTGCGTCCACACCTCTCCAAATGGCAGTGTGTTTCTTTAAGCTTCCTTGCTCTCAGTTTACCACCAGTTTTGCCTCCTAGCCTTTCCAGGGAATCTTGTTAGACAAAACTAGCTTCTCTCACTGTCCTCCATAGAACAGATATCCCAGACACTGCTGCTGCAGCTAGTTTTCCCTGAATTGCTTTCAGTCTGTTGAAGCTGACCTCATGGAGACATCAGTGTTATACGGACAGCCACAGCACTTTTTTGCTGTGCTGACCAGCTCTATGTGGAGAGTTCTTGGAGCTATTTCAGTCTTCTTTAATCTTCCTAAATTTTGCCATTAAAACTTTCTATTTTACCTTTTCATTTGTGATTGCTTTTCCCATAAGTGACACCATACCCACTGTACCTAGGGAATTGTATTACTATCAAGCAGTTTAATATAGATCTGCATAAAGCAGACAGAAAGCAATGCTTCATCAGTGCCAGAAAACTCTCATTTTCTTTCTGGGGGTCCCTATATTGAACCACCTTGCTTGAGAATAAGGTCTGCTATAGATTCCTGTGTCTGCAACAACACATCATTCTGCACATGGTTCTGTGAGCAGTCTCCATCCCTTAACTCTTCCAGCTGTCTCTGTTGATAATGTACCTAATAGGAAGTTTGTATAATTTGTACTCGCTGCCAGTGAATGCTCACTGGAGGGGTAGGGGGCCAAACAGTATTTTTACTCAAGGATACGTGCTTCAACAGGCTGTGCGCTCATATCAGGGTATTTCCTGCATGACTCATGCCAAAGCAGCTGCTGGTGGTGAGACTATAATTGTAACCACTTAGAAATGATAAAACTCCCCGCCTGTTATCACACCATTCTGATAATTAATGTCTATTAGTAATTAGTGTTGAGGAGATYTCAGACCTGTGAAGTCAACTTTCACAGTCACTCTGACAAAGCAAGAGGCTGAAGTGCTGAGCAACCTAGTAAATTTACTACATGACCCAAGAATCTCTGTCTCAGATCTATGAATGGAGCAGCAGGCCTGCAAGATCAGATTTGAGGGGAGAGCAGTGGATGTTGTCTACCTTGACTTCAGTAAGGCTTTTGACTGTCTCCCGTAACATCCTCATAGCTAAACTGATGAAGTATGGGCTAGGTGAGCAGACAGAGGTGGACTAACACTGGCTAAAGGGCAGAGCTCAGTGGACTGTGCTCAGTGGCACAAAGTCTAGTTGGAGGCCTGTAGTTAGCAGTCTTCTCCAGGGTCGGTCTGAGTCCAGTCCTGTTCAACTTATTCATCAATGACCTGGATGAAGGGACAGAGTGCACTTTCAGCAAGTTTGCTGATGATAGAAAACTGAGAGGAGCGGCTGATACCCCAGAGGGCTGTGCTGCCTTTCAGAGGGACCTTGACAGGATGGAGAAATGGGCAGAGGGGAGCCACAGGCAGTTCAACAAAGGCAAGTGCAAAGTCCTGCACCTGAGGAGGAGTAACCCCATGCACCAATACAGGCTGGGGGCTGGCCCACTAGAAAGCAGCTTTGCGGAGAAGGACCTGAGGCTCCTGGTGGACAACAAGTTGACCACAAGCCAGCAATGTGCCCTTGCAGCCAAGAAGGCCAATGGTATCCTGGGCTGCATTAGGAAGGGCAGAGCCATGCCAGCAGGTCGAGGGAGGTGATCCTTCCCCTCTGCTCAGCCCTGCTGAAGGCATGCCTGGAGTGCTGCATCCACTTCTGGGCTCCCCAGTGCAAGAGAGATATGGAGCTACTGGAGCGAGTCCAGCGAAGGGCTACTAAGATGATTAAGGGACTGGAGCATCCCTCCTATGASGGAAGGCTGAGAAAGCTGGGACTGTTTAGCCTCGACAAGAGGGCTCAGGGGCGATCTCATCAAGGTGGGTCAATATCTGAAGGGAGAGTGTAAAGAAGACAGGGCCAGACTCTTCTCAGTGGTGCCCAGTGACAGGACGAGAGGCAATGGGCA
>NW_020450621.1:3286462-3450424 GCF_003343035.1 Apteryx rowi
TTTTTTTTTTTTTTACTGTGAGGGTGCCTGAACACAGGAGCAGGTTGCCCAGAGATGTGGTGGAGTCTCCTTCCTTGGAGATATTGAAAAGCCATCTGGACAGGGACCTGGGCAATGAGCTCTAGGTGACTCTGCTTGTGCAGGGGGGGTTGGACTAGATGATCTCCAGAGGTCCTTTCCAACCTCAACCATTCTGTGAGATGTAGTCCTAAAGCCAGGTCTTCCTGCAGCATACATCTTGGAAGTGATTTTCTTCCTATTTAGCACAGCTGGATGCCTTTTCCCAGTTGCACTCCTTATTTAATGTGGACTCCTTGGTAAGCTTTGGACCTCTTTTTTGTGGGGAAAGAAAAGAAGTGCATGGATTAAAGACAGTGAAAAGTATAAGACCTTTTTCAAAAACTAAAAATGGTCAGGATTTCTGTGGGCACTTATGAGACTAAAGTGGAGAAAGATGCCAAAGATTATTTTCAACAGCACCTAAGCAAGCTATTGCCTAATGCCAGTGAAAATCAGTGCCTTGGATGGACTTTGGTTCTGAGCATAGAACTATCATCCTATTTCCAGTGCCTAACAGTAACTGTAACAGTATTATTAGTAGTATTAGTAGTGTGTATATACATATGTATATACTATATAATATATATTAGTAGTATTAGTAACAGTAGTATTAGTAACTAGTGTCTAGTTTTCAGAGCAATGTGTCCTGCAACTAGAGCACCAGGCTAATGTCACTGCCACAGCATGCACTAATTATTCATTTCTATGTTTATACAAGCTTGGATGTACTTAATAGTTCAGCATAGCAGTACATCCTGGATTCTTATTTGCTTAACTGCAATATTTATATTATAAACTTACTGTGAGCAAAGATTATCTTTTTGTTAGCCCCATATGCTTGCACCTGTGCTCTAGGGCTAATAACAAACATCTGCAGGCCATTTTGCTGCTCTTATCAGTCACACTGCTGAGGGACATATTTGAGATGTTGGATATGTTGCCTGTTCTCCTCATCAATTTCTTCAACTCCTGTCTCCTATTGCATCATATTTATTTCTGTTTTCTTAAGTCTTTCCATTGTAAGCTCATGTTAAAATACATACAGTATTCTGGATGGTTTCTCATGAGAATCATAGGCATGTAAAGAGTACCAATAACAAATGGTGGTTCTATATGTGTTGCTGAAAATTATACTGGCATCTTTTGGTTCTCTTTCACATTGAAAACTTTAATCAAATGTTTTGAAAAATACTAAGTTTGCAGTAAAGTGGAGTAAATAGAGATTGACAGAAAATTATCTTGAAATAAATAGAGATGCTGAAAAAAATGTAATTTTAGTGTGTGGGAGAATGCCAATTTCACAAGTAGACAATTTCAACAAAACAGGCTGACATGAGTGAATAGCCATATTTGTAATTATCTGGTGGGGACTGTGGATTAAAAGAAACACTTGAAGCTAGGCGCAAAAAGGGGAGGAATAGAGCAAGTTGAAATGGCTCAAGCAGAGCAGTGTCAAACTCCCTCAGCTGCTGGGGGAAACAGCATGGACATACAGGCAAATGTGTTGCCCTCAACAAAAACTGAGTTTACTTTCATCTTGATTTTTCACACTGGAACCATCCTGGAAAACAGGAATGAGAAGGTAAAGAGCTTTCACAGAGATTTCTCCTTATATTTGAACTTGGATTTACTCAAGAGCGACCTGGACCAGGGATAAACAAGAGGCCACATTTAAGATGCGTTCCTATCTGGGCCAGCTTTGGCCTGTGGTGGTGAAAAGTGCCCTGATTTGCCCCCGGGCTTGTGTCAAGCCGCAGCTGAGCAGTGGCTTGCACCTTCACCCTGTGGGCAGCCAGACAACTAGGACCTGCACATGGGTGCAGATCTGCAGAGCTCTTTCATGTGCGGAGCTTATGGTCCTCAGCATGCCTGTCTCTCCTTGCTGCAGAGGCACAGCCATACTGCTCTCCTTGAGTCTAGCTCCCTCCCCGCTCCTGATCTTGAGCACAACCATTTGGCGAGAGACTCAAAACATAGGACTAATTGTGTCAATCATCCCTGCACGTTTTCCTTCTTCGCCTACTTTGACACACTGTGATACATCAATATTGGCATGTCATGTGTGACTTGCCCTGACAGGATGCCAGGATAAGGGATATTATGGAGGATTTAGCACTGAACACTAATTAATATTTAAGTTATCCTACTGAAATCAGATTAATACTCTAGACAGTGTACCAGGACACCACTTCTTTTCATCCAATCTCTGAACAAGGATTACCTGATAATTTGACACAGAAAATAGCAACACTTTCAAACGGCATTTCTAGAGATAAAAAAAATATCAGGCGGTCCTGTTATTCCCTTTGCTCAAAGACAGCAGCTTTCAGGTACTGAGGGAAATAAATACCCAGAGGAGGAAAAGGCAACTTAGGCAACCATGCCAAAACCCAACACCACACTGGCTGTTGGCCCCTGTGATCCTGCTCTGTATCACTGGTGAAGGGTTCCCATCTGATAGCAGTAATGGCTGAACATCATCTGCTGCCACTGTTGTTTGGATGTACCATCCCACTAGCTGATTTCTTTCTTCTCCTCTTTCTTCTTCTGCTACCTCTAGTACTCTGGCCATTCCTCAGGCCTCATCTGCAGGCGGAAGATCACCGGTATAGCTTAAGGCTAGGGAATAGTGTTCACTTCTATAGGGGGGCTGATTTGCTCTACTGACTTTTGGTGTGTGCAACATGCAGCATAAGTTATTGCAAAAATTGCATTATTCTTGTATTTACAACTTGAGGTGCTCGAAGCTCAAAAGAAACTGGCACATATCTGGCACTGCTCAAGCCAGCTCAGGTCTGGAAGCAGTCTGGTACTGAATTCATGCAATCAGCCCTAACAAGAGGATCCTGTGTCTCCTTGGGTTGGTCTGTAGGTGTGTAGTTTTATACTGCACTGTGTGGATTCGGTGACTCAGATCAGTGCTAACCTGGGAATCTCTGGGCCTTCTACATTGTAGGTGGTGATGGGAAGTCTGGACTGCTTGTTGGAAACATCAGGGACACAGTATTTGTCTCTCTAGTTAGGCTGGTCTGACCTGGCCAACACACATTCTTGTTCTGTTATAGGAGAAACCATTCTTTAAGCTTGGTCTTGGAAGGATTTTAAAGAAAAATCAAAAAAAAAAGTAAAATTGTGAGAAAGTGATAGCCTAGAGGCACAAGCCCAGGAGCCTCAGTCTAAACTTCAGCCAGACCAGATTTCAAGGATAACAGAAAGGATCAGATTTCCACTGGAGCAGTGTATTGCTATGCATAAATGTTTTGTCTTGACTAGAAATAGGAAGATATTCACTGCATTGAGCTGGGTGACTCAGTCTAACACCTGGCAGGTGTTTCAGTGACAGCCTGCTGAGTGCAGTCATCAAAGACCAAAGGAAAGGAAATAGAGAAAAGGTTCGTCAGAAATTTAACATCAGGAAGAGGTAAATATTGATGGGATCACAATGCTTAACCCTGATCTCTAGTTCATTATGTCTTCCCCACAGCAGACACTCTCAAGCACCAAGAAGAAGGAAAGACACAACAGTAGTGATGTTTTCTGTGGGTCATCAATAGAGTTCAAGAAAAACATGTGGCAGCCCAGCCGTCACTTTGAGCACTTGAGTTGAGGTCTCACCCTTGCAATAGGGTCCCAGAAGCATGCCAACAGTGGAGAAAATATACGATGGATATAGGAATTACTCTGACTCCAGAGAGGTTTCCAGAGGGGACTAATGTTGAATGAATAAAACTGCTGGGGACACAGCAACTTTACCACACCATTCTACCTTAACTGCCAACTCTGTGCTATCCCTCAAGTATGTAGGACCCCGTACATCCAGCAGCTCATAATGCCATTGTGCAGTTTTAGGTGTGGCAAGGACACAAAGGCTGACTGTAAGCCAACAGACTATGCCATACTGATGGCCATCCTCTCACTTGCTGGGCAAAAGCCAAACAGATGCAGGCAGTGTGTTTTACAAAGTGGGGGAGACCACTAGCTTGTCAGAGGACCAGTTTGAGAAGGCAAGTGTCTCAGTGTCACCCAGGTAATCTGAACTGGGCCTGGGTATCCCAGGTCCAGCTGTAGGTGTCCCAGTAAAATAAAGCCTTGCATAAGAATGCAGATAATTAGCTGATCCACCAGTGCTTCATATGAGACTTTTATGCTGAACGAACTTTTGCAGAATCCAAGCATTCGCAGGATTCCTGACTTTCCAGCACAGGAGAAGTCTGCAGCTCCAGGATTTAAAAGCAAAATACAAAAGGAAATATTTGGTAGGGAGAATCCAGATAACACTTCTCCCCTCACCGGTCATCCTAAATATTATGATTCTGAATGGACTCACAAGGAAACCAGTTCTGTGCTGGGAGCCTGCTATTTCAGTGTATATAGTTCCCAAGACCCACAAAAGTGACTCCCCTAGAACTGTATCTCAGAGTTCCTGTCTCCAGGATAACCAGCTATACAAGGGCTCCCAAGGTATCTGTGGAAATAGGGACATGGAAATCCAAGAGCCTGAATCCAATTACAGGTGCAGAGGTTGGAACCCAAGGGAGGAATAGACATTTCTGTCTGCTTTGCTGAAGCTAGCATCAATTATATTGAGCAACTGCAGGGAACAGATATTGTTTTGTTAACACTGTATATTATTGTTGCCAAAATGAAATTTTATCAGATTTTCTGCTTTGCAAGATGTCACTTCAGTCATAAACCAAATTTCCAAAAAATAACACTTCCTGTGCAGTATAAATCATGGGCTTGTGGCTGCTCTTCCTGAAGTCTTACAAACCAGATCTCTGCACACTTTGTTGTGATCAAGAAATTCTGGATCTCATTTCTGTGTTTTGCCTTCAGTCTAGTCTATGCATCTGTTGGTTTCTGTCAAATTCAAATGCTCTCCTTTCACTCAAAACTGAGAGCTGAGGCTGCTGCCTAGAAGCTTAGGGAAAGCATTCTTTCTTTGAATTTCTGAAGTACCAGTGTAGGAGAGGACAGACTAGCCTCTCTGAAGCCTGTGGCAGTCTTGCTTGCAAGTGCTTCTTCTGAAAGGCAGGACATGTCACAGTACCTCTGTGAAGAGTGCCAGAAGGAGGGAGGGAACTTGGCCATGAGGGACTGATGCCCGTATCCAGACTGAAGGAACGGGGCTCTCTGCCTCCCCTGCCTCGCAGCCTGCAGTCCAGTGCCACTACATTCAGAGAGATTTAATTGTCATTAAGCTCTTTCTCTCCCCAGGGAAGCTGCTGCTTCATGGTTATAGAAAGGTCCCCGCTGGCTGCCTCCTCTTACTCAAAGTATATCTTGTGCACAGCAGGGAACAATTTCAAAGGAATCTTCCTTTTTTTAACCTCCTGTTCGTTTTCCAGACAGCTCTTCCACCATCTTCCATGGAGAAAAATGAATGGTTCAGCATTGAGGTGCCTGCTTCAGGGGTGCTGGTGCTTTCTGACCTGACCTACCTTGTATGTTCAAGCTCATGGTAAACAAGCTGAAGTTTCTACCTGACCTAAAAGCAGATGTTTCTGGGCTGTTGAGCAACCAGCTGGATGCTGCTCTCAGTTACATGAGAGGTAAAATGTGGAGTGACCCTCTGAGGTCAGTACAGCATCCAGGGCTTGCAGAAGCTGCGCTAGGGATCTTCAGAGGTAGTGCCCTTGTGCTAAACTAGCTGGACAGAGATGGAGGTTGTGCCTGTTACAGAATGAACTGAATCCTTCATCTTCATTTTGTATTAGGGGCTTAACAATAGGAATTGAGAGCAACGGTCCAACCTCCACGAGAAAGCACCCCAAGGCTGCTTCTCTGGGACACGCAGCAGAAGATGGAAGCCTGTCACTGTGTTCCTGGGGGAAAGGGCAGTGTGAGACAGCAGGTTCTTATTGAAATATAGCAAGTCCATCCTGCACTGACCAAACCAGCATGGCCACATCACTGTGGCCAATACACAGCAGTGCTGTGTCATGTGAAATATCCTCCAAGTCTGCCTTAGACCTGGCTTTGTTTCATGGCAGGTGGAGCGAACCATGATGTCTCATCTACCCAACAAGGACATTTTGTGTAATACACTTTGAGGTCTCCAGCTGGGCTTGTTTTTTGGCAGCAGTACATTTGAGGATGAAAAAACAAGCTACTTGAGTTCGGATGGGCTAGTGAGCCGGTGATCAGGAGATCATAGCTGTCTTCTCTTTGGTTTTGTATCACAGAAGCAGGTAGATGTTAGACTACACTAAGTGGAAAAAGCCACTGCATGGTGTTCTGTTGAAGTGAGAGCGATATTGAGGCAGCATTACCTTCTGAATCCTCCATCAGAGAGCAGGGGATGGGATGTTAAAGGCAAGCTATGGCAGTTAAATGCCTAGTGACTAGTAAATAAGTTTATCTTACACTCTGTGTGCTAGGTCAGTGTTCTTGAAACAAAGGTTATGGGGACAAATTAATCCTGGTTCAGAAACACTCTCTGCCTGGAGTCTCAGGGACTCAGCCCAGCCCTTCTCACCTGAGAAACTGGTATCATCAGGGCTTGAGAAGGGCTTGAGTCTGTTAAGAACACTTACAGAGAAGGAACAGACCCTCTTCTTCCTCACTTCACACTTCCCTGGCTTGCTGCATTGCCACAAGAAGGATATGAAGATTCAGCGGTACGTAGTGTCATGGATTGTCCTTTCAATACTTACTTTTCAGCAGATGCCTCCCAGGACCCTTCATAAGATATAAACCTGGAGAAAAGCAGCCTTCCAGATGTTCCTGACAGCTTGGCAAAAAATGTACCAAAATACTAAAATTCTCTAATTCATCCTGGATTACAACTGCCCACGAATTTACCTGTGTATGGGGGTTACTTTCTTTTGGACAAACATACTCTCTCCAGCTGTACTGACTCAAAACAGCAAATTTAAAGTGAAATCTTACATGAATTTATCTTTGTATAAAGAATGCCATGTTCCTGATTACAAAATCTGAAGCACAGCTATAAAAGAGCAAAGTAATATGAAAAAATGCAATCTTACAGAACCCCTGTACTCAAACTGTTTTCCCAGCTGTCCCTGTGTTTCTGCAAATCACATCATAGTAATGGGAGGTGACACCAGCTCTGAAAGCTGTCCTCTTTGCTGCCCAGTTATAGTCATGATTACCTTGCTTCTGTTGAATGTAAATGAAGTTTCAAAGCATGTCTGAAGAACTGCCTCTCTTCTCCCCATCTATCTTCTCTTTGAGGGAATCTTGTTGGGCTTCAGCTTTTTGTGACTTCTTGGTGTCTGAGACTGAAGCATCCTTAAGCTTCTCTGAAATGACTCTCCTTTGATGTTTAAAAGGGTTTTAGGAACATTGACTCATTGCTTCTGTTCACCTTTTTTCCCTCAGGAAGTCAATTAACTTGTAGCTATATCTGCTTACCTTGTGAAATCCTCTGGATTTAGTACAATTTGTCAATTCGTTTTATTTTTGTTTTGTTTTGTTTTGCTTTGTTTTGTTTTTTCTGAGCCCATATGTTGCACATTTAACAAAGCAGATGTTGAATCTGAGAATGGATTGAGCTGCCTGCACCTAACGTGCTGTCAGCTATAGGAGTCAAAAACAGGAAAGGTCTTTGGGTTGTAAGGGCCAACATTGTCTAGGTGATGAGTAACTGTGAGGGATATCTCTTAGTTCCAGCTCCCAGAGGAGGCTGCTTAGCAATTTTATTTCCTAGATTCATTGGAAAATCGATCACTGAGATTCATTTAATAAGATCCTGATAGCATATCACTGAAGAGACCAGTATAGCTCCCTGCATGCTCTCTCCAGGGTGTTTCCCCAGGGCACTGAAAGAGGGATTCCTCACTGAGTCTCTGCACCACACCTTGTTGACAGTCTTGACTGGCATTTCTGAAGAGACCAGAACATTTATGATATAAGATTGGAATTTTTTTCTAAATCAGAAAGATTTCCCAAGCTCTGCAAATCAATTGCTTTATGATGAAAGAGTTTTTAAACCTCTCAGAGGTTTTCTTTGTTTGTTTTGTTTTGTTTTGTTTCTGTAGCCATAAAATGAAATGTTTTATTCACATCCATACTCCCATGGGTACAGTTTCTGTAATAAAAGATGCCACAAATGAAGCTCTAACACCAGCATCGGATTAGAGCACTTTGTCATTGAACTGTTCAGAATTGTTTTCAGTCTTTTTCTTTAACTTGGATAAATTAGTTCATCATTAGTTTCCACAGTGAGATTTCCATTTTCCTTCCTGTGTGTTTGATACCAGAGTGCTTCAAAGCAGCTTTTCTAGTGAGATACTGTATCAGGGAGGAGACATCCTGTTCCCCAGAGTCCTCTCATTTCTTAACCCAAATGTGTCAGAGAGCGCAGTTCCAGAGAAAAATTATTTTTTTAATAGGCATGAATATCTCATTTTACATCAATGTCAAAAAATATCAACATGTCAAAAGTGTGTTTTATTCTAACAAAGTATAAATCTTTGTTCTGATTTTTGTGAATTAAGATATTCTGATCACTCCCTTGAATAAAAATGTTTGCCTTGCTCAGCTGCAGACCATAGACAAATTGCACTGAATAACAGGCTTTCCAGCATCGTGGTGTGTAACCAGTTGTGCCCTGATGGAAGGAAGACTGGTCCAACCTTCTGCTCTCTTGCAAGCCACAACTGAAATACTATCAGAGAATGGTGATAGTTTGAATATATTCCCTCCCTGTCATTATATATCACACGAGTCTATAATAAGATGTAGCAAAGGTCAATCAGAAGAACTGAGCTCTGGCCTTCGCTTGGTTAACTTTTTGAACTAATGCAGATTGTCTATGCTGGAGACTCTTAGTTAAATATTCTCATTGCTGGGTGCTCCTCTGCAGTGCTGATCCTCAGCCCAGCACCAGCACCTGTTGTTGTCCCCAAGATATGCTCTCCTCTGCCATTTCATCTCTTGGGTCTCTGTTTGACAGAACACTTCAAATAGAGAGGTCTACATTCATCTAGACTAATTTCAAGCTTTTATTTAAAGTGTCTCATTTAGCAGCATATTGTATGTGAGGTACCTAGGCTCCCTCTTTAGTCAATGAAGAGAAACTGGCACTTTCAGGAGAACAATGAATTGCTTCCAGAGATGCCCTTCTGCCTTTGCCCAAGATTTAGAGCAGGGAGTACAAGGGGCACTTACCGTTTGGTCAGTCAGGGCTACCGCTGCCAGACACCTTAACCAGAAATCTCTTTCCACACCCTTGTATGTCTAGCTACAGCTCACTGCTCCTTTCAGATTGAGACTATTGTCCCTTCGTTAGGTTCACAGTAGCATTGCCACGGCCAGTGTGTTGGTCCAGATGCCAGCTCAGGACTCAAAGCTCGGCTCTCTTTTTTGGCACACACATATTAGGTAACCCTCAGCATCTCTCCCTGTGCCTCAGCTTCCCATCTGTGATACAGAGGTGGCAACAGCACAGCAGGGGGGTGACGTCTGATGTAAGCACATTAGAGGTTGTGTGTGCTCATTGCACTGATGAGGACACAATGGGGGAATGATGTCGTAGTGGAGCAGCCAAGAGCAGGGGAGCTGGAGGAAGCCAGCGGGTGTGCAGAGGTCTGTGGGAAAGGGACCCTCTCCTTTTCAGCGAAACCACACTGGCAGTTAAGTTATCTGGAGAAAAAGGAAGGTATTTTAATTCAGAATTTACAGGACTACAGGGGGAAGTGGCTGGGTTGTTTGTTAAACTTTTAAAATATCATTTCTTAAGGTAATTTTGAAAATTGCTGTGTGGAAAAATGCTCATGCTTACCTGAAGTGTAAAAACTGCCCAAAAGTCTAATGGGATTGTATGATTCGAATAGGAAATATACTCTCTGTGATCATGATGTAAAAGGGATCCATGTCTGCCTGGTGCCAAGTGTGTTGGGAGCACCCTAAGTGCTGGAACAGCTGGTCTGCGTAGCTGATGCAGGACAGTTGTGCTGATTTAACACTTGGCAGCAGTACAAAATCTAGGATGAAGGTGACTTTCACACCCAGCCTGTTAAATATAACTGGTCTTAAGGGGTATCATCACTCTATGGAGGATCACTGGTAGTTTTATGATAGTCAGTGCTTTCAGATGCACCCTGCCTTTGAAATTAACTCTTTCTTTTTTGGATTTACTGAGTCTTAGTAGTGAAAATTTTTTCTCCCCATTTGTGTTGCAGTGGATCATGCCTTTTTTTCATCATTAACTTTTGTGTAACTTTAATAAAGAGGAATGCCTCTGCTTTGGTCATATGAAAGCAATCATCCCATCATGTAGGTGAGGAATGCAATGGGTGAGCCAGGTTTGGACATTGCTGGTTTGATGGTATCTGTAGCCCAGGACAAGTGCCCAGCTGGCATCTGGGAGGGAATCTTCAGAAACTGAGCAGGCAACTGGGGCTGAAACACAGATGGAAAGGAATGTGAAAGGATAAAAACATCCCATCTGGTTAGAAATGAACACCTATCCTAGGCGAGGTTTGTGCTTCAGTCCGTACAGGACCCTCAGCCATGAACTGTCTCCTGCAGGAAAATGCTTAATTAGACACTTACTCCTGATTTTCCTATCTGTGAAAGGAACAGAGAGACAGCACTCTTTTTTCCTTCTGAAAAAGCAAATAATCCATCTGGTGTGAGGGAAGTTAAAGCTTAAATCCTGAAATTTTCGCTCCAGCTCACTCACCTCCTTTCTTGAATGAGTGGAGAGCTGTTCTGGGACAGACCTGAGTTAATGTCCCCAGTACTCCACTGTTCTCATTGAGCTGTATTTGTTATTTGACTCGCTCATGACCAGGAGAATCACAGACATTTTCTCCTGTGATAAACATGAGAACATGTTGCCTGAAAGTGCCCTCATGGGCTCTGTGGCTTTGGCATGAGTAAGGATATGAACTGTCCATTAACCATGATGTGCAGTGGGGCAGCAGAGGTAGAAAACAAGCAACCTTCAGGATTAGGCAATGTGTGAATGATAGATCTCTGCTACACAGCCTTAATCTCCAGCAAGAAAGGAATACCTAAACATGTTGGAGAATATGGGTCTTTGTCTCCATGAGAAAATAGCTCATAGGTCAGTTGTAGGGTTAAATACACAACAGGATGTGAGGCATCTGGATGCTGCATTAATGAATACCAACAACTGTGTGAGCTGGGTAGATATGGCCCATGACAGAAGCCAAATGTTATGTTGATTGCAGACATAAATAATAAAAGTCCCTTGAAGATCTATAATGTGAGTGAGCAGAAAATTTTACCTGGTGGTACAATTTTTCAATCAGTAGCCAAAACTGTGTGCTGTAGCCTGGTTTCCAGTTATGCTTTTAGCATATATTTATTAATGTTAATTAGCACAAGTTGTTCAAATGTATCTGCTAAAAGGCAATATCAGCATATCTTATACTGATGCATTTCCCAAGGAGGACTCAATGCAGTACCTGAGAGTAGTCATGCTGGTTCTGTAATGAGTTCTTTATTATTCTAATAATTATCACAGCCATGAATAATATTTTACACTTAGAAAGAAATCTCGTTCCTAAAGATTCCCTACAGGCCTCACATTCCACATTTCTACAGTGCATGCGGAAAAGATCAGCTACTCGGTCCATGTGGGCTGCATGCCACATGCAATGCTAAGAGGTAATGGACCTCAGAACACTTTGCCACTGACTGCTTCTCCCCAGAAGGTCTCCCTAGGGAAAGGGTGTTTTATTGTCATTCTGACAGTTTTTTTTCAGGAACCCAGGAATCATTGGGAGTCATCATAAAAGTGATCTGTATACATATTTCACTTTCTGCTTGCAACTTGAGGATATTTGTGGGGTACTTCCATATTTGGCATTCTAAAATACATGACATATTAGGATATAAAATGTACATTTAGTAAATTGTTTGAATCTATTTCTTCAAAGGAGCCCTCTTCCTTGTCTTATTGAAACTCTCTGTTCCTCCCTGAATCCCCTTCAGCTCTCCTTTATGGAGATGCTAAGTGTGCACACACACGCTGCTGTAGCTTCAAGAACAGAAAAAAAAAAAAGTTTCGTGGTGTTTGGTGGTGAGTCGGTGTCTTTGCATTTAATCTATGCCTGAAATACCCATCCACTAAGACACTGGACAATGTACTTGCGCTTCAAAGATCAGAGGAAGATTTAACCTCCTGTGTCAAGTTCTGTTGAGGCCGCACCTGGAATATGGTGTCCAGTCTTAGGCCTTCGAGTTCAGGAAGGGGGTGAATAGACTGGAAAGGTTCCAGCAGACAAACACTGAGATGGTCAGGGGCTTGGTGCACATGGCTTTCAAATCGATGCTGAGGGAGCTGGACTTGTTTAGGCTGGTGAAGAAGAGGTTAAGAGTAATCTAATGGCAGCCTACAACTGCATGAAGGCAGTTACAATGGCAAAGGATAAATCACAGAATCACACACAGAACCACAGAATGGTAGAGGTTGGAAGGGACCTCTGGAGATCATCTAGTCCAACCCCCCTGCACAAGCAGAGTCACCTAGAGCTCATTGCCCAGGTCCCTGTCCAGATGGCTTTTCAATATCTCCAAGGAAGGAGACTCCACCACATCTCTGGGCAACCTGCTCCAGTGTTCAGTCACCCTCACAGAAAAAAAAAAAAAAAAAAAAAAAAAAAACAACTTACGTGCAAATGGAACTTCTTGTGTTTCAGTTTGTGCCCATTGCCTCTCGTCCTGTCACTGGGCACCACTGAGAAGAGTCTGGCCCTGTCTTCTTTACACTCTCCCTTCAGATATTGACCCACCTTGATGAGATCGCCCCTGAGCCCTCTTGTCGAGGCTAAACAGTCCCAGCTTTCTCAGCCTTCCGTCATAGGAGGGATGCTCCAGTCCCTTAATCATCTTAGTAGCCCTTCGCTGGACTCGCTCCAGTAGCTCCACATCTCTCTTGTACTGGGGAGCCCAGAAGTGGATGCAGCACTCCAGGCATGCCTTCAGCAGGGCTGAGCAGAGGGGAAGGATCACCTCCCTCGACCTGCTGGCATGGCTCTGCCCTTCCTAATGCAGCCCAGGATACCATTGGCCGCCTTGGCTGCAAGGGCACATTGCTGGCTCATGGTCAACTTGTTGTCCACCAGGAGCCTCAGGTCCTTCTCCGCAAAGCTGCTTTCCAGTGGGCCAGCCCCCAACCTGTGTTGGTGCATGGGGTTACTCCTCCTCAGGTGCAGGACTTTGCACTTGCCTTTGTTGAACTGCCTGTGGCTCCCCTCTGCCCATTTCTCCATCCTGTCAAGGTCCCTCTGAAAGGCAGCTCAACCTTCTGATGTATCAGCCACTCCCTAGGTTTTTTTTTTTGTTTGTTTGTTTTTTTTGAGAAAAACTCTCCTCAGCAGGGGCTGATGGCTAAACAAGGGGCAACAGCCCCAGATTGCATCATTAGAGGTTCTGAGTGGAAAGCAGGAAAAAACTTCACCAGCAGGGGCATGCAGCCCTAAAGCATGTCATCCAGAGATGTAATGCATTCTCTATCCTTGGAAGTGTTCAAGACTCAGCTAGACAAAGCCACAGTTCAGGCGGTCTGCTCTCAGCCCTGAGTGGGAGGTTGGATTAGAGACCTACAGAAGCCCCTTGCAAACAGTGTTTCTGTGATATTTCCCCTCTCTTAGGTCCTCTTCTTTAAAATGGGGATGTTGCTACTTTCCCTTCTGCATCTTCTGGCTGATGTGTTCTTGTAGGCCAGAAGCACTCACTCTTGCCATGGCACCTTGCACAGCAGGCTCTTGATCTCCACCAGAGCTGTTTCTCTCTGCTACAGTGTCACTAATAACAAGACAGTTTGTTCGGAGTTAGAGCTGTATTCTGAAGACCTATCTCCCATGGCATATAGCTTATCACAAGGATGCTCTTATTAATAGGATCAGTAATAACAAAGTGAGCACTGAGAGGCACATTTAAACTGGCATTCTTAGCTTTCAAAGGCAGTTCTGGTACTGTGCCTTGGGCAAAGCACCCTTGTCCTTGTGCGTATTCTCCAGCATTTTGTCAAGTCCTGTTTTAAATGATTGGATTTCCACCAACACTCTGTTCCTTCAGAAACACAGTAGTAGGCAGTCTTAGAGCTTTTCTTAGAAAACTTTCCCTGTTGTGTAGTCTCCATTCACCACTATCAGTCTTGTCTTTTCATTTCAGGCTATCCGGCATCAGAGTATACCAAACAATTTTGTTCCTTGCCTGGCTATTTAATCACTGTTTGTCCAAGCCATGCATAATTTAGTCTTTAATCTTTCCTATTTAGCTTGTCCTTCAACCATTTTTGTGGCTGTGTTCGGAACGCACTCTTGTTAGTCTATGACCTTGTGGTGCTGAGAGATCCAGAACTCCCTAGATATGCAGGACTCCTTCTGCCTGTATTGCCTACAAATCCACATGGTGATGTGTCATGTATTCTCTATGCAGATTTGTATCAATTTTGCTGTCTTCTTCTACTTCAAGATTTTCTTATCCATATACCCTGCACTTCTTCCTCTTCTTGACTAGTATTCACTTTCCGTGTTATTTCCTTTGAGGTTCTTGAAACACTTTTCCAAGCTTGTTCCCCCTTGCTGCTTCCTACTCTCTTCAGCTGCTCCTGTCTGTTTGCATGTCCTCCTTTGCCTTCTCAGGGGTGAGCAACAACTTCTCATTCAGTTACAGACATGTAGTTTATGAAATTCTTACCATTCTTTAACAAATCTTTTGGCCAAACCTGAGGTGAACAGAGATCTACCTTTCTGTTCATTCTTATGTCTGCTGCTAAATGGGAAGTGAAGCATACTGCAGAAAAAGTTGAGAGCCATAGCATAATCCATCTTGGCTGGATCACCCTGGCTGGTAGGAAAGTCCTGATGAACCCTTCACAAAGTTTCATATCCTTGAACATAGACTTTGACAGGTCTTAACCGGTGAGGACTTCCTAGTTTCCTTGCTGGAGCTGAGCCTGCCACACTGAGAAAGCTCCTTTGGAGAGGTCTCTAGTTGGTGAGAAGGTATCTAAGAAGCAAGACTGCCACAGTAGGCTTCCAGCCATTTCCTCTGGAAATGAGGACATATTGACTTCCTTGACATATTCATAGCAGAAAATCCTTCTGCAAAACTATTGTCCCTGAAGCAAGACTCAACTTCAAGAGCCCAGGAAGGGACTGAGCACTTCCAGGGAAAGTACAAGGAACCCCGTGTCCAAGTCAAGTGGACACATAGCAGATAGGACTATGTGTTGCACTGGTTCACGTAATCAGGATGGTGACAATGCAAGTGTGTATAGCACATGAAGAACAGGAAATAAGGGAATATTAATATGGGAGTCAAAAGGAATAAGCTCTTGGAGACAGAGTTAGCGTTGTGTCCCCAGCCAGAGGGGAGGGCAGCCTTCTCAAAGTACTGCTGTCTGTGCAGTCCCAGTCAGGACAGAGAGCTTTTATTAATGATTACATATTTGCTGATGGAGGAAAATAGAGACCCTAACCAACCTCATACTTTACTGAATTGTTCTTATTTTCCTCCCAAGAACTGAACCCTGGACTGAACCCCAAGGACTGATCCCCAGTCACTAGACTGGCTCTTATCCCTGCCTATCTTGCTTGATGGAGGCATTCATACACTTTCCCAACACAATATCAGACACTGTGACAGCTCAGACGCCTGATAAGCATGTCAGCCAGCCCATTCAGCAAGGCCCCAGCTCCACCCCATGCTGAAAGGACTGAAACAGCTCCACAGTAAATACGAACATCTAATGGAACGTAATTACCATCTGCTGCTTTCCAAGGCAACACATCCGAATTACCAATTGGGAAATAATTACAGCCCACAAGTCTCCATCATGAGGGCCTCAGCTTCCCTCTTGAATCTGCATAACTTCCTGATTCTTCACGAACTGCAGCCCTGTTGCAGGTGCTGACACCTCTCACCTTTTTTGTGGTTACTGAAATGCACCGAACAGGGAAGTGTTTGCTGAAACAGTGAATAGTGAGATCCATTCTCTGAGGACTTCTCCTGTATCGGCCAGAGGCATTTCAGAAGCATCTGATGCTACTCACTCCTTGAGGGAAGATTTGAAGCTGGTCTCGGCCTGTGAGGGAAGGAGGGGCATTGCAAGCCCAACTTCTGCTGCTCACTGCTTTCAGGAATTTTAGCACATACTTCAAAGACTAAAGCAAAGAAAGGAAACTAGTTACTTCTAACAGGATCCTCCAGGGCATGGAATCCACATCACTAATCACATCACCAAGTCCAATGCACAGAAGAATCGTGCATATCTGCCTATGAGAGGTCCCAGGCTGAAAACTATGGATTTAATTCATGTGAATTTACATTAAAATGGGCACCGTTTCTGTCTGTGTCTTACCCTTTTTTCAGTCTGGCAGCAAACTGTGCAAACTGTGCTTCCTCCCTATCAGTCTGCATGGTGATGCTCTGTGCACTAGGGTATTCAGCTAATACACTAGAATCATAGTCATTTGAGGCATCTCTTGTGGGGTGTTCAGTTCATCCCACAGCAGTACAACAGAACTGATTTCATTGTGTTGGAGCCTCCCTAATAGCTTGCTGTATATCAAAAGGGAGATGGAGAGAGCAGCTTCTGATCTGTGCACTGATAATAGAATGATTAGCGAGGCCTGACTCAGATTTTCAGTCTGTTCCCAGGCTAAGAACCTAATTAGCCCACAGTTTAGGGTGTAAATATCTGGCAGTTACTTGTACTGTGAAGCTTTTAACCCTCCTGAGAGCATTGTGCTCTTTCTTGTATGTGTCCTTATGCTAGCAAGCCCAGATTGCCAGGGAAGCTGGGAAGCCCTTCATGCAGAATGGAACAGAGAGGAGCTTTGCAATACAGATTCCTTTGCTGCCTGATGTGCACAATTCCTGGTCCAGTCTGTAAGAGGTTACATTCTGGAAGCATTGTTTGGAGGGAATAGTCCTCAATAAAACTGTGAGCAATGGAAGAATATCTTTATCTGGTGACTGAAGAATGAAGGCCTAAGTCATTTGCTATATGATGTAGACATGGATTTCTGTTTAATTGCTAGAATCAAATCCAATCAATTTCACCAAATGAGGTTAATCCAGTCAGATTAAGTTCTCAGCAGCCAGAATTGCCATGGTGTTTGATGACACCTTTTGCTAGAAGCTGTTTTTCAGCTTTTTCTGTAGACTGCAGAGTATGTTAAAGCTAAGGTTAAGCTAGTTTTTGTGTTCTCACATCCTTATGTTTGCAGCATTGAATTTATTGGCCTGGGATGTGCAGAATGCAATGAAGATGGTTGCACCATGGCCTAGCAAACAGCTGTTTGTGCTTAGATTGTCCCTGATGGGCAATGGCCAGTCTTTAATCAATCAGTGAGTTTGCAGGATGTATTATTTATGTGGGTGAAGTATTACATGGAGAACTGAAGACTAAGTCATGGACCAACCTAAATGATGGGGTGAAGCTAGTATTTGGAAAAGATTTCAAATCTCAGGCACTCAGAGAACTTCAGGAAATATCTTTTTCATAGACTAAAGCAAGGAAGGGAATACAGTGGTTATGGTTTAAGCAATATTAGTGATCTAAAGAATGTCAGAAAGGAAAAAAAAAAAGGACTGGACACATACTATGCTTGAGTGGTAGTTTTCAAAGGCCAAATGCTTACTGAGCTGGTAGAAGACAAGGGCTGAATACAAACAGACAGGATGGTAAATTTCACATGTAAATCTGAGCATAAGATGGCTTGCAGGGTAGAAGTGACTATGCAAGATAGTCAAAAATTGCAGACATAAGATGATCAGAACCTGGAGGAAAGATCTCTAGAAGAGGATCCCATGACCATGGACACACATGGCCACATAGCAGAGGAGGAGGTCAGTTGCTGTAAAAGAAAAGTTCTGTGGAACAGACTCACTACAACAATGAATGTGCAAAAGAAACCAGCACAAATAGAGGTGACGTGGTAGTGGAGAGAAGAGGAGCACTTCATCCTTCCAAAATAAAAGATGGTACAGTAAGAATAATAAAAGTTAGAGTTCAAGGAAAACAGAGGACAGAATATATGGAAAACTATAAAAGAAAGCAGAAAGAAGGGTGTTCTCAGACAGAAGACATTGGAAATGCACACAAGAAACAGCAGAAAGGTCTGTGGCTGGAGAGTCCTTATTAAGAACTTCTAGTGGGACTCTCACCAGAAAAAGTCAGGATGGAGGGCATGTGATGTAGATACGGCACTGAAAATCATCTAAGAGCATTGAAAAGTATCCACTGATCACTCTGCTTAGTGAGGCAAATGACATTGCTGCATTCCCAATGAAGTACATGAAGGATGAATGTGCAAGATAAAGGAAAACTTCATGTAGCCTTGTGTGGGATTTGTAGGGTCTCCTGAGACACAGGGAAAGGAAGGAAAAGATAAAGAGGATTAAAAGCTTCAAAATTGGTGCTATGAGAAAGGCTTTCAGATATTCATTTTCTGGAAGGAACTCACAGAAGAAAATGCTACTCATAGAATGAACTCCACTTGAAGAGAAAGCTGGTAGGACTGAGAAAAAAATGAGGGAAGAAAGCTGGGAGAGGCTCATGTATACTCTATCTGGTAATAATAAACAGGAGAATGAAATTCTGGTAATCAAAGATACAGCAGAAATCTCAGGGAAGAAAAGGATGTGCAGCAAAGAACGGAAATGACAAATAATAAGCAAGCAGGAGCACAAACAGTAATATAAAATCTGTCAGGAAACCTAAATGGGTCAGCATGAAACAACTGGAACATTAGCATGTGAACAGCAGCAATAAAAGAGGAACACAGCTATTGTGAAGATGTGAAATTGGACCTGATAGAGTTAACAAATGTGGAAAATTAGTAACTTGCGCTGGTTCTTGGTGTGCAGACTTCAAGAAATATACAAGTTAGGTGGTGATGTGGCAAATTGCAGTAATATGATGGACTACAAAGAAAAGCAGGGGGACCACATCAACAAAAGTCTGTCATGGTCATCACTAAGTTGGGGCAGAGTGATTAAAAGGTTCTATTGGAGCAGTGTTTAGAATGAACTGAAGAGATGCAGAATCAGGCCTGTATACGTGTAGACATTTATGGAGCATCAGTGGAGGAATTCTGAAATCATGGGGGATCTTAATTTCCTAGACATAATTTATAGAAACACAGCAACTCACGGTAGTAAACCTCTGGTGTCCTGGACATGATAACTGTCATGCTTATTTACAAAATAGTCATTCATAAGCAAGAGGCAATACTTACACAGAGGACTTGTGAGGCATTACAAATGGCTCGTTCAACAAAATATCCTTGGGTAGAATGATCCTAAAATGTTTCAGTTTAAATTAATTAATAKGAAAAAAAGGGTGGATCTGTGGTTAAAGCTTTTCACTTAAAAAAGGAAAGTTCTTATAAACTCAGGGAAATGTTTAGCAAAGCCTGAAGAGCTCTAGGACCTCAGTTCAGAAGCAGCATATCAAATTCCAGGTGTAAAACTATCAGGAGTCTGTATCCAAGCAGTGGAAAAAGTTTGCATGGAAAGGGGCTCCACAGTTAACTGAATTAATCTTCAGGACGCATATCAGGAACAATCAGAGCCTAGAAGGGAAGAAAACAAACTACTCTTTAAGCAGTGGAACCAGGAAAGCATGGTTTCTTACGGATGTGTTCTGTGTTCCACCTACCAAAAAAAAAAAAAAAAAACAACCCAAAACACAACATCAACAAAACCCCAAACTTCAAAACCTTACACACTCTTTCCCATGCCCCTTATATCATCCTAACTGGGCAAAACTCTGCACAGACAGTGAACAGCCTGAAGCTACACGCATGCTCTTTTGCAAACAGAACAGTCTGGTTAGGAGGCATGCGCTAATTGGCAAGTAAATTGCTGCCAAACAGAATATATAATGACTGAGAGAGGCTTCTTTTTCCCTCAGCAGAGACACTAATTTAAATCTCTCTTATCTACTCAGCTGCCAATTTTTGCAAAGCTTACAGGATCTTAATCATCATAGGTGCTTCTACCTTCTTTTCAGACTGGTTTGAAACTGGCCATTGGGTTTAAAAGTTATTGCAGGAGAGGAGAGCGTACAGTGAAAATCTTTTTTCCTTGAGAAACCAAGCTAAAAAAGATTGATCAGAAAAATAGTATGTCTTGGAGGTCAAGAAGCATAGTGATGAAGGAAGAACTGTCAGGTGTCAAAGTGAGTTACATATTAAACCAAAGAGGAAAAAGCTCTTTGGTTATGTAAATGAAATGAGTATATGGAAAGAATAAGTGAGGTCACTGTGAAATGAAGGGGAGGCAAAATTAAAGCGAAACTTAGTATGGCTCCAAAATAAAATGAGGACTTTGCTTTCCTTTTTAATTATGTGGATGTTGACTGGGATATCAGAAGCAGGATGTGTAGTGGGAACACAGGGATGGAGATAGAACAAGCATGACTGAGCAGAAGTAAAACTCCAGGAGCTAACACACATGCCCAAGAGGCACTGGATTTTTCATCACACATTCTGAAAAAAGCAGGACTGAAGATTGCAGGGATTTTTCATCTCCCACATCAGGCTGATTACTACAGGTTTGGTGAACAGCAGTTTGTCACGGTACCCCTACTCATTCAGAGCTTTGAGGTGTATCTCCCTTCGCATTTTCCTTAAAACAAGCTGAACAAAATAGACAAAAACAGCTTTCAAACAAGCAAAGATGGCTTTTATTTGAACAGCAACAAGGACATGTAGGGTCTTTCTTTCAGGCCTGTTCAGTCCGTTGCCTGAAGTTGTTGTAAGTTTTACATAGTGTCTCCTGGGCTCCTATCTGTATCACCTGTGGTGAGGTCTCTCTGTGAGCCTGTTTCAAGCTTGTTTCAGCAGTCTCTGTGTGTGCTGCAGGACTTCTGCTGATAGCATGTCTGCCACCCTGCCTGCCAGAAGCTCCTCTCAGCTGTGCCTGACCAGTTGCCCCCTGGGAGGTTTGATCTCCCCTTCCGACCCAGAACCCAGCAGCCCTCCTCTCTGCTGCCTGGCCACAACCTAGAAAGCCATACAATCCACCTGAGTATACTTATCTGCAGACAAAACAGAAGATGCTGTCTGCCATAGACACAAGGTCCTGATACTGAAGGTCAAGGAGCCTAATCTGGAGCCTGAAAGATGAACTTAGTTTGATGTAAGCTTTAAAACATGCTTTGAAGTCAGATATAAGTAAAGGCATGGATGTAAGTGGAAAAGGGCTAGAATGAACATGACTTTATCCAAAGGAGATTGTGCCAGGCTAATCTGATATCTTTCTCTGATAAAGTAATGGATTTTTTAGACAAAGAAAACATCTTAGATACCATCTTTGCAGACTTTAAGAAAGCATTCGGTACGGTGTCACATGAGGAACTGATTAGTGACACTAGCGAAAACGAGGATTACAGAAGAATTTTAAGGGAAGGGAGGAACTGCATAAAGAGGAGACAGCAAGGGGTAGTGTTTAAAAGGGAGACTCAGACTGGAGGTTCCCACAGAGTTCCTCAAGGGCTAGGCCTAAGGCCAATCGTATTTAATATTTTCATTGAAGATCTCAGAACAAATACATAAAGTGTCAATGACAAATGGCTGGGGAGTACTGTAAATACAGCCACAATCTGGATATTGTGGGAAGAACCAGATGATCTTGAAGACTGAAGAAAGCAAAACTGGAAGAAACTCTTTCAGAAAAAAAAAATGACTAGAGAGTGGTTATGAATATGTTTAAGTTGAAAACAAGACATCCCTGAGAACCAGAGCAGCAAGATTTTGGAAAAGCATTTCCATAGGAACAGTGAATGGGAAAGTCATTTCTGTACAGGATCTCTCCAAATTAATGAAAGGAATGGTAGTATGGATCCTTCTTTGGGTGTAACTGTATGTTGATACTTCGGAGTTTTCCATGGCAGTATTTGGTTTGGCTTGCTGGCATGACCATTGTTTTTCATGCACTGCTCAAACTGGGGTGGTGTTTTGTGAACTACAGCATTCCTGGGAAAGATTATTTTCTCAGTGAGCACCTTGTAGACATTTTCAAATTCTGCAGCACGTTATTTTAGTTTATAATTAGTTTTGTAGACTGGGATATCCTACAGTTTTCATTTTCATGTAGGGAACACTCTGACTTTCTCCATCACTGGACATTTATTCAGGAATGATATGTTTGGCATGACAAAAGTGATCCCAATTTCACCAGACAACAAACTCAGGATCCAAAGTGGGGGTGGGAAGGCAGGGGATGGAGTTTGTTGCCCTGGGCTGGCAGATGGCCATGGCCCACATGGCTGAATGGCTCTGATACATCTCTTTGCCTGAGACACCATCAGCTCTGGGAAGGAGAAAACTGCATGCAACGACATGTCTCAGAAATGTCTGTTGTGTGATCAAGAGYATACAGTATTTGAAAACACCTTTTTCACTTTTTCCTATGTTTTGTAGGCAAACTTTCTGTTGGTCTGAATTTCTGCAATATTGGGGACTAGGCAAGGCTAAACCACTTTGAGTTTATTCAGCTTTTTGCCCATCTTCACTTTTTCCTCTCTGTTAGAGAGAGAGTTGAGCAGATTTCCAGGAGGGAAAAAGCATAACTTTTCTGAAGAATTATCAAAATGAACAGATTCTTACACTTACTGAATCACAAAGATTTGTGACAGACTCTTCTTTTGTCCTGCCCCACATGTGTGCTAGATTTAGCATGGGAGCCACAACAGTATAAGGAATTACCTGAGATACTTCATCTCTTTGTTACCTTTGAATATGGGAGAGCACGTGTTTGCCCTCTGCAGGAACAGCTTGCCCTTCCCTCCTCTTCCCTTCCCCCTATGGAAAAATATGTCTTTTTCTGAAGTGTTTAATCCTAATCATTTCTTGAAACTTGTACTATTGGATGTCCTGTGTCTTCCTCTCTCTTGCAGGCCTTTTTATTGGCCAGACTACTTCTCCCAAAGTATACTAGGCTATTTTCTGAGGCTGCCACAGTGCCTCTTGTTCTGCTCCCAAGAATGTGGATCTAATTCTAATATATTTACTAACTTCAGAACAGAAGTAAATATCACAGTTTGGAATTTTACAGGTGATGAAAATTTCAGGTTTCTCTCATACTTAGCACGTTTAAGATTTTCATTCTCTCCTGATCTGGGCCACATGGGAATCATTTCAGCACTGACACCTGAAAGTACTGTTCAGTTGCTAGGTCTGGGTGTGAATACAGCTGCATCCTGACTACATCTTAGGGCTACCTGGTTGTATATCTTCCCCTCTCTCCTCTGGTTTCTGTGAAAAGAAGACTCAGGTCCATGATCAGGGAAGATATCTGCAGTAAACTCCAGTAGTGCCCTGTCTGGGAGTCAGTTCTTCAGGGGACCATTTGCAGATTAGAGTTATCTGGAGCAACAAAACAACTGGGAGAGTCTGCAGAGCTCATTTCCATTCCCTTCAGCTTATGAACCACAAAGTACAGGCTGTCTGGGTAGGAAGCATCTGACCACATGCAGATATTTCCATCTCAGTCAGTCCCCCCAGACTGTCTTCAGAGTCACCAGGAAGAAACAGACATTCCTAAGGCACAACTCGTCTCATCTTAAAGCAGATGTCTACATGAATTACTTCCCATTTCTCCTCCTGCCTGTAAAGGAAGAAAGGGTGAAACAGCTCAGAGAGAGATCTCTGCACTGGAGGTGTCAGAAAGAACAGTCTTAGAAGGCAGGATTCATTTAACCCAACTTCCAAGTGCCATGATTTGAAAGAACTGCTCATTGAAAAAAGGTCAGTTCCCTATCCCTCGTTTCTTATTATGTTTTCATATCTGTTTAACATCAGCTGCTTGAAAAGCTATTATTCCAGCATGTTTAGCAGTGAAATGGATGAAGTGCTCTTCTCCCACCATGCTGTGACCTCTGTGATGGTTGCAAATAAAAACTAATGACAATAAATTACAGAGGTGTTGCTGGATATTGCCAGAGGAGAGATAAAATGTGATGGCAGTTAATAGAGCATGTTTAAGAGACACCCAAATACATTAGCAAACAGGGAGAAGTGGCATTCCAGTGCTCAGGGCTGTATTACCCAAAAGATCCCAGTGACTGTTAGCTTTAACCTCTCTGGTGCTCCACCTCATACAGCATCTGCTGCACAGCAATGTGCTTCTTCTCACCCTGAAGCCTACTAAGGGCACTCCTGGACATGGAGCTGCCACATTCACCCAAATTCACCTGCAGCTCTCAGCACTGTACTGACATATGTGTGACATATACTAGTGCAGGATACAGATGTCTTGATCTATATATATTTTTATGTTGTAATTAATTGTCTTCATCAAAAAATAAGTGAGTCTTTCCCCAGTGGACAACTTAACAGTCTAAGTGTAGCCCTCAGCTCATCAGGAGAAGATTAGATACATCTGTGTTTATCTTTCCTGTTGACTCACTCCTAAGCTGCTTGAATGCCATCCCTTCCCTAAGTCTTGCAACTGTGTGGCTCAGTTCATCACTCTATGGACTGCTTTCCTTCTTAGGTGTTAGATCCCTGGCAGTGATCCAGCTGAAGTGCTGGCAGAAATGGCCCCTCCAGGCCAGTCCAAGGGTCTATGTAGTCCAGCTGGCAGCTGATGCTAAGGAAAGAGATGAGAACAAAACACATCTAGGATGACATGGTACTTTGAGATCTCTGTCCCCTCCAGACACACCTTACTATGGGGAATGTGCTGCTCACCTTCACCTAGTTTCAGTTCAGCCAGGCGCTCTTAACACCAGAGGATCAGCTATCCCTAGATCTCAGTGCATTCTCTGTACAGGTACCTGCCTTGTCCAAGCCCCTGAACTCAGGTTATTGCACTGACCTCTTTCCCTCAGTAACTCATAAGACCACTGTTTTTCTCATCTCTGATACTATGCCTTGGGTGCACAAACACACTCGTTTCCTACTAGCATACTCCAGCACCTCCTAAATGCCTCAGTGACCTTAGGTAATTTGACATAGGCCCAGTGTATTTGCAGCTCCCTTATGCCAATAAGGTCCAAAGCCCTTTCCCATCATTGCGATCACCCCCAAAATCCTGTGATTTCCTCTATTATTCACCTGCTGCCTGTAAATTCCTGTTAACCTGTCCCCTTGCCACAAAATAATGACAACCTCCCTGCTTGACCTGGTCTGCTATTGCCAACCCCAGCTCCTACCGCCCTCCGAAACCCTGCTTACCCCTTGTCCCTTTAATGTAAGATAACTCTTGCTAAAATGCTGTCTTTATAATCATTGTGTCCGTCCTGCCCTCATAACCCAGCTAACCCAGCCATCTGGGAACTAGCTTGCACCAACACAGCTGAGGCCCTTCTCTTCCCCTGTAAGTCTGTGTGCATGACCCATACTTAGTCCCTACCTCTTTAACCCCCACTTTGCTATATCCTCTGCCTTTCTAATCATACTCCCCTTTCCTGCATAATCCCACATTGTCTCAAGCCCTCATAAATCTGAGAAACCCTCTGCCTGTCTGAGTCAAGCTGAAGCCCCACCCCCAACAACACAGCTTATCTGCACAGATGTCAACCTCTTCCCTCCCTCTATAGCTTCCCCAAAACCTCCCCCCTGCAGTCCTACTAAGCCTCTGGTTCATAACTCTACCAGGAGTCCCGTCTCCTCTGTGTGATGGGAATGTATGTGATGAGCTGCTTCATTGGCATGTCCATAATCACTTCCCCAGCCACAGGAAGAAGTTTTCATTTTGCCAAGGTCTGAGGCCACTGAAGACTAGTTCAGACACTAACCTGGCCAGCTAAGCTTTCCTTGCTGCCCAGAGCTCCCTAGGAAGTGCTCTGTGCTGAAGAATGTCTATTGCTCCTCTCTTGCCATCCTGGAAGTACTAAACATCACCTCATTCTTTGCTGTAAGACCTTTCACTGCTGAAACCGGCACTTAGTCTGGGATGTGGAGTGTTTGTGCAGGTACGAGATAGTCAATGTGGTTAACTCAAATGATAAACGGTCTCTGTCTGGAAGTAATACAACAAAGGCCTCTGCATGAACTTATATCATGTTGTTCTATAGCTGCAAGATTGTAACAAACCCTTTCCACGTATAAAGGCTGAATTATCTGCCCAAATATGCTGCAGTCCAGCAGGGGAGTAGCTATGGGCCATAAACTCAAGGCAACTCTAAGGGCTTCCATGCCTGCTTATGTGCCAGACTGCAGAGATGGGGAATACAGAGCAAGGGGAAGATGAAATTAGACAAAAACTCCACTTCCTTCCATATCAGAGGCCCATGCCAGCTTCTCTTTGTACTGACTCTTCAAAATGCTATCAGAAACACAAGCACACATCTCCTTTGAGAACTAAGAGCCCAGGCAACTAGCCTGACTTCCAGATGGCTAAACTTATAGGAGATGAATCGTGCACCAAGCTAATATCCAGATACTGATGACTTCCAAGCAACTGGGAAAATACAAAGTCAATCCTTCTTCATGTACCTTTGCCCAAACACTTTGAAATGTCAGCTGTCTGTGAAAAAAGTTCATTTTTCTCCTTCCAAAGTGACTAAGCCATTCTTAAAAGAACCAATGGTGGATATAAATGCATGAGGTGTCTGTTTGCCMCAAAGGGCCTGGGACTTCCACACCACAGCGACATCCACACCTTGTAGCAATGAGTATGACCTCTAGGAATGAATCGTACTTTCCATAGATGTTATGGTCTCAGTGAATATGGTCAGCTGGAGTGTAGATTCATTCTGAAAAGACATGTCAGAGCTGTGTTTTGTGATAGGGCAGTGTGCATTAGCTGAGGAGGGTRGAGGAATTACAGCCTCATAAAACTGCCTAGTAAATCTATGTCCAGTGTAAATGTTTTCAAATACATCCCTTCCAGTCTCTTGGGATTATCTGCCAATGTAAAGGAAACGAGGCAGTGGCTAAAGTTATACCAGAAACAGCTACCCATGAAAGTATGAGATTGGCCAGATGCAAGAAAGGCTTCTCCTAGAAGATAACAAACAAGAAAAGGGCTGCACTTGCAACTCAGAACCTAGTTAAAAGGTCTGTACATGCCACTTGTGCAGCTATGAGAGGTCCCACAGAAGTGATATCATGATGGTTGGTACCCTGCCTGTACATTTCCAGCCCAGAAGCCCAAAACAGCTCTGAGCTCCTCCAAGCTCTGGAGCTGCTGCACACTTTAACGAGGGCTCTTGTTAAGCAAGTGTGGCTGAGCAGGCCTCTGACTGTGCAATAGGAAAGCCAGATTAGCCCAAAGGTAGGCTTTGGCAGTGTGGGGGTGTTGATGGGTCAGCTGCTTTGAGCTGCACAAAGGGTGAGCCAACTGCTAGCTTGAGATCCTGTCTTCCGGCTGAAGGCCCATGTGTGTCTCTGCAAATCAGGTTGCTACTTCTCCAGTGCAGAAGAGGAACAGCACGGATGATCTCCTTGGCACAGAGTTCAGATGACTCTTGTCCTAATGGTCAACAGAGTGTCTTGTACCAGACTTGTATGCAGGTCAGAAGCAGGGATGTACAGACAATGCAGGGAAAGGACGTACGAAAGCACAAAAGAGCAAAGACAGGAGCTGGTTGACCTGGCTCTCTTTGCAGTTACCAAGCCCTTTCTTCCAGCAAGCAAGCAGCTTGGCAGCCTACTGGAATGCTTCTAGGCTGGGTCAGGCTCAGAGCTGAGGTTGCAGCACTGCCTCTAGGTTAAAGAGGTGGATTCAGTTTGCAGCTGTGGCATGAACTTCCCATGGATCATTGCCATGTATTGTGGCTTTTCTGTGTCCAGCTGGCATGAGATACTGCCCCAATGATAGAGATTCTGTGAGTACACTTCTGTCATTAGTTTCCATACTTGGTAGAAGCAGCATGGGAAGAAAGGATGTTTGGCTGCTCTGGACCAAAAAAAGGAGAGGTAGCTGTTTTAGGGGCTTCTGAGAGTCTTTTGTTTGTTTGTTTGTTTGTTTGTTGCTTTCCTGCAATAAACTCTCCCAGGAGTAGCAATAGCAGCAAGAAACTCAACCCGGCCATGGCCTAAGTGAGAGTGAAGCAGACTCTTCCTGACAGATTATTGCTCTGGAGTTTGGTTTGTCAGAGCATGTAAAAAACGGCTGTCTGCAGAGACAAGATAATCATGGGCTCTGTCTTTAGAGACTGCTGGGGGATTTGAGTAGCTCTGAATGTGTTCAGCAAATATCAAGAACAGCAAATCTGGGATGTTGGAAAAAAGGTCCATAAGGCAGGTCCCATTCACTACTGACCCCACTTGAGGCTGAACTGCAAAATGCAGGCACCTATCTCGTCTCTTAGCGAACTTGGACCATCCTGAGGCCTCAAAAGTCCTTCACCCCCTCTTCTCTAGCCCGGTCACACACTCTAGCAATATGAGGACCCCAGGTACCTCTGGTTTTTGTCAACGATTTTAAGCCAAACTCCATTAGTCTCCTCTCTCCCTCCATCAGCAGTGAGTTGCAAAGGCCAGTTCACACTTGGTCTCCTTCAAGCAAGACTTGCTCCAGCCCGTTCTCCTCTGTGCTCTGGTCTAGTCATTAGCCTCAAATGCCTTACTCAGGCTGTATTTCTCTAAGAAACTACCTATCTTTAGTCCTACCACAAATTCAAGAAGGGTTGAGGTATTCCTATCAGTACTGGCTTCTTGTCTGCCTTCTCTCTTCCATTTTCATTCCAAAATGTCCTTAGGAAGGACAAAATTGTTGGAGTGCTGTGGCTGAGGAACTTGAGACCCTCAGTATAGTGGGCAGGARATTCAGGGTAAATCACAGCTGGAGACTGAACAAAATGGCTGTGGTGGCTGTGTATGAAAAACAGATCCCAGGGTGAGTGCATCTCAAAATGGTRACCTTCCTTGCTATGTGGGTCTAAGAGTAACTGCAGATAAGAAAGGCATGATCACATCCCAGTCCTGAGCAGGAGAAGAAAAGGGAAAAGTAAATAAAGCACAGCAGCGCTCACTCATCTCCCGTGCTAAACAGCAACAGCGCAAAGGCTGTGATTGCTAATTAAACAATATCTGCCATGCAATGCAGGCAATGAGAGTGACATTTACCTCTTGTAGGCTATAAATATCCAGCCATAAGCAAACATTTCTAATCAGTGATTATGGGTGAGATTATTTTTCCTGATGTTATAAGTGACTGTTTGTTTATGCAGAGTTAATGGGCAAGATGATGCTGGAGGTGCTGGCCAAGGATTCAGGCCTAGTATCTGCACCATCGCTTTGGCACCATGCTGAACTGGGTCACCAGGCTTAGGAGGACATTCCAGACACTCCAACGGAAGCTGCATTTGAGCCCCACAGACCTTGTTTTCAAGCTATCTGGAGCAAAGAGTAGAGTGAAAATGGTTCCACCTCAGGGAGCAGCAATTCAATGCAGAGAGGGAGGTGTGCATGTCCTCCATGTTTCAGAGTCTGCCTCCCAAGTCAGATGTTAGTGCACAGAGGCTCTGCCCTTGCTCTGAAGTGAGCACTGCATGGGAGCATTGACTGCCCATCTTGCTGGGTGCAGCTTACCCACCAGATGGGGCCAAAGCAGCCATGATGCACTTAGGAGGAATTGAGCTTGGGAAAACCRCTGACAGAATGGACAGAGGTGACCTTTGCCCTGCTCACATTCAGCCCATCTAGAGTCTGAGTCCACATCAAGAAGGCAAGCTCTTCTGCTTTTGCAGGCTTTTGTATGGGGGCTAAATCTGGGCCTGAGCAATTGTGAAACCAGTGGGGGCAGCAAATATGTTTGTATCAGTCCTTAATTATTGTCAAAAYCATGTGAGGATGGAGAGACATTTTTCACTGCATCAGCATTTTCTACTCCGGTGCACAATCCTGGACTCCCCACACCACCTACTTGTCTTCTGCAGCTGTATAACAGCCCCGTACAGGGAAATCCAAAGGATTGGCAGGATAAACTCCTGCATAGTAACAAGAGGCACCAAGCACTGTGCGAAGGATACAGGGAGGTACTGAGATGTGTGTGTTGTAATGATTTGTGACAGCTCTCTTCTTATTTCAGGGAGTGAAACACACCAGCACGTAGGGAATATGTGGAAGCAAATATAGCAAAACAAGCTTGAAGAGTTGGGACCAAGTAGAGCTAGGGCAACTCCTGGGCCAACAGCATCTTTGCTGGTGTCCCTATGTTTTATCAATGTCTTTGTCTCTCCTAAAAAATGGTACCAGAGTGACAGACACAATGCCATGTTTAGAGACAGGGCAATGTAACAGTCTAGGAGCATCCCTCCTGGGAAGGGTGCTTTCTCAGCTCTCTTCTCTAGCCTAGATGTTGACCTAATAAAGCACCCACTGGACCCAGTGCTTATAAACAGTTTCTGGGGTTTTCACGTGTTCATAGCTAGACTATCCATCATCTGTATCACATGTTTAGATTGGGAGGTTGTTACTGCACAGTTCTTTGCACACTGGGCCCTGGGATTGGCCGGTTGCTTCTTGTACTAATATCAAGCAAAGTGTAATAACTAATCCTCACATCAGTTCATGTAGAAACCAGTGGTGTATTCCACAAACACCACTCTTCTCAAGAAGAAAGGGCTGAGTTCTAGACTTTGATCTTCTTGGTGCCAGTGCTGCTAATGAAAGCATCATTGTCAAAGCAGGTCAAAATCCAGTTCTCAGGAATGTCTTGATGCCACTGCATACAGTTTCAGAGACCAACTCATAGCTGCCTCCTGCCTACTAGCACCTGGGAGGACCAGTTCTTTATCTTTCTTACAGGGACCTTACTGGTTGCATGACCCTGAGACATTCCTGGTGCAGCAAAGATCACCCACTGGTCATGAGAAAAAAACTCAGCTATCATGTCATTAGGTCTGATACATTTCTCAGATGTGCCTGCTGGCTTCTGTCATGTCCTCCTGGACAATAAACGGACTAAGTGAAGAACTTTAATTCCGGGATTAAATATCCTAAATAAAATTATAGTTATTGGGTTGGAAGCTTGGAGGTAGGATGCAAGCTGGTTTCCTCTGGATTCTTACCTTGCATGTAGCTTGTATTAGCTGTGCTCAGACAGGTGGTGCCTCTGGAGGGCATCTAACAGCTCACTGAGCTTGTTGTCCATTCCCCACATCTGGAAACAGGTGTCTCCTTATGCCTTTACAGTTCCAGTGGCTTGGATGAGCACTGAACTGATCAAAACATTTCTAAAACTATTTTTCATTGGAAACTGAATTTGCAACAAAGTGAAATTTACCATAAAAAACATGTCTGCTGCCTGGGGAAAATGCTGACGCTCTTTCTGAAAATGGAATGCCTCCAGAATCAAAGTATTTGTGGTTCCTTGCCAAATTCCATAGCCACTGATTCCTGTGATATGCACTCTAATTCAGTAAGAGGAAGAAAGTGGTGCGTTGTTGGAGAAAGAATCCAGACAGAAAGCCCACCTCATTAAAACCCCACAGCTACAACTGCAGCTACCATAATGTACTGTAATGCTATTTAGAACTGAATTTTGGAGGAGTTCTGTAAGTCCCAGAAAAGCTGGTGGGTTATGCAGAGAGGAAACTATGAGGCTGAACAGGAACTTCAACAGAGGCAGACTCAACTGAAAAGAGAGTACAATAACTTCCCTCATCACTGCATAGTTGTACATCAATGTTGTTATTATAGATGAGCATGGGGAGAGCTATCTTACCAAAAAAAAAGGCACAGAATGGTCTTTCATCATGCACCATGAGCTACATGCTTGCTTCTTTTACCAAGTCATTAGTACTTGATATTCTTCTCTTAGGGTCATTTTTTCTGATCACTGAGATGTCCTTACAGATGACAAGGATAATGGCAGACATCATACCTTTTTAGTTAGCTTTCAAAATGCCTCACAAAGTATGTCATAAACTTTTAGTGAGGAACCCAGTGCAAGCAGTGTGGTTATACAAGAAATTTCTCATGACCTTGTGTACCACAGGAGGGGATCAGTGTTTTATTTCTCCAGTCATTCTTCTTATTACTAGTATTTCAGGGGCACAGATGATGTTCCAGATAGGTTTTGATCAAAACATAGCTTCTTTGGAAAGCTTTTTCTGTGTGAACACTAGGCTACACAGTTCAGCCCAGAATAGCCCGTGAAATGGGTAGCATTGTGAACTCCTTTCATCTGTTGGGAAACTGATGTAAAGGGGGACAGGGAGCTAAGTAGGTGGTAGATTTAAACAAGCGTCCTGGTAGGCCAAGCTGTGCTCCAGTCCTTGAATATGTGAAAGTAGAGGTTAGTTCATCAGGAACCTGCTCAGCCTGCACTACAGTGAACTTGTTCCTTGCAGAAGGGGATCCCTTCCGACTGGACCGATACCTCCTCTTATGCCTCTGGCTTCTTCCCCCAGAAACTGTGTGCATGATCTGCACGTAAATTAACCACACGGAGCCATGATGGGCTTGGGCCCTTTCATTTCCAGATGGCATGCCCAAGTCACTTTCAGCCTGACAGAGCAGGATGGTGGGGAGGGAGGTTCTTGCAGGTCTCTTCCTTGGGGTCATAGCTGGGCCTCTAACCTTGTTTAGAGGGCAACAGGACATGCAGGGATACCAAAAAGGCCAAAATCCTCTACTGAATACCTGCTATAAMATGGCAGTCTGGAGAATGAAAGTGCCTCAGATCAAATTTCAGATCAGCCCCTCTCTCTTCCCTACAGTCAACCAACTTTTGTTCCTATGATAAGATCACTTACCTTCTGGTGATGTTAGACAAGCCAGAGAGAAATACCTTCAAATATCAGCAGCTCAATGGACACTGTGAACCAGTTGTCCTCCAGCTTTCCAAACACTTCTAGGTGCTGGCTTCAGAAATTTAGCACATATATTGCTGCAAAGTAACATTACTTATTGCTTTATTTCCAAAGCCAATGTCTCCATCACAAGTTATTTTCCTTGATCAGTCAGTGACTAGTACTGTTTTTAAAGAGGTAATGAGAAGATAAATTGTGCAAGGCAGCTGACAGTAAGAGCATGAAATTATGTCTCTGAGGCTTGCTGTCCTCAGGGAGCAAGGCCCTGATCGTTGGCGCTGATTGCAAACCTAATTGGGTCAGTAGGAGTGCTGGGTTTGCTCACGCAAGATCACCACTGCATTGCCCACCCAGACARCATATAGGCTGCAGGGATGTTTAGCAGGGATTAATCGATCTCTTCTTTGAAAGTTTAGTTCAAGAGGTCCAAGAAATTAAGAGGGCAAGGAGGAAGGGAGAACACTGTAGTCATGGCTGAACAARGATCAAATTTTATACATAGAAATAAAAATCTATCTGGGTTTTTCCACACTGACTGAGTGCCTCAGAAATCAGTTTCCCATCTTCCAGTGCCTGTGAGACGAGATAAGCAGGACTAGGCCACAGAGTCCTTGAAGGCAGCTAGTGGTACACTTCAGTTTTTAAAATGTGGTGCATTTAGAAGAAAAAATATATATTTGTGCCAAAACCACAGAAAACTTGAGATTGTAACTCCACTCATCACAGTCCTAGGAGGGGGAAGGGCATAACTGTGAACCTTTCTCTTGAGTATAAGGAGACCCACTGTGTGTTATGTGGTGTCTATGACACTTAACAGATTCCACTCAGTGAAGGGCTGCCTGGTTCCTACCTGTTAATGCTTATTGCTTAGGTTCAATCTGGACCTTTTGGTCCATGCTGGGTAGAATCCTTTGCATGTCTGGAGCTGTATTCATGGTCTTGGCTGCTTCTGAAATGCTGGAGGTTGTGTTTGGCCATACCCAGTTGACCATCAGTTCAGTTATCCTGTCTCCGGTATTCATAGAACAAATAAGTTAAACATTATCAGCACTGCTGCCGGAAACATGTAATATCTACTGCCATCTGATCAGGACTGGCCTTATAGTTTAGCTACAAGTTAAAGAGCTGTAAGAACCTTTTGCCCCACTGCATTGGAAGTAACTTGGCTGAGATATCTAGAAATGCAGCTCTTTGTAGTTTGGCTTTGACCATCTTCAGCTAGGTTCAAACATCAACTTCCTCAGAGACAGACAGATCTGCCTAAGCACCAGTGCAACACAATCAAGGAACCACTGTATTGGTTCCTACACGAACCCACTGTGGAGCCTTTCCCCAACTTGCAATAAAAATATATCATAGGCATTACAGCTCTCCTCAGCCTGGAGGAGAAGCAAAGTGTAAAGAGGACCTAAGATGGTTTGGGGTCCTGAACTGGACATGTACTGAGAGGCATCAAGGGCCATGGACATGCAGGGGATGGTGAGAAGAGCTATGTGTCACAGGTGAGAGATAATAAAGTGTGCACAGAATAGGTGCATCAAGGACAACAGCTTTGCACGTAGTGTGTGGGAAGGAACATGAATATCATAGACAACAAAGTGTATAAACTGAGAAAAGTGTGGCTATAGACCAGGAACAGTATGTACTGGACTGCCCAACTCTGCATACAATGCTGCACTAGTAAAATGGGATCTAGTACTAAACACAAGGAAAGCACAGAGGTGATGCTGATCACATGGCTCTGGGAAGTCCACAGTACAGAACAAATGGAGATTTTGTTTGCAATATTACTGACTTCTTGACTGGGACCAAGTGATGTCACTGGGCTCCTGCTTTCAGACTGAATGCTGCAAAATCCTGTCTGGTTTCCTTGCTAATGATTCATCTAGCAAGTGGGATATACAGGAAAGCAGCAGAGAAAGTGCATGGGAAGATTGCATTAGGAGCTTTGAAATATTGATGTCTGTACTCTGCGTAAACTGTCCCTTCTCCACCAGCCCAAACAGGGAATAGTGGATCTGTGGCAGTTGTTCCTGTGCAGAACTTGCCTCAGCACTGGAAATTGAGAGATGCAGTTCTCTAGGTCACAGTGTGTAAAGCACAGAAAGGGCTTTTAATTCATGAGTGATTAGAGAGAGACAGATAGACAGGCAGAAGCAGGGCAAGGCTGTGGCTGACAGAAGGGAATTGTCACAGGACTCTGAAATGCAGAATTCATTGGTGATCTGCTTCCCAAATCCTTGTCTGTTGAATGTGACAGCACATGGGGTGAAGCAGAGACCACCCTGCTCAGGGTCCCCTGAGACCTGCTGGCCCCTGGCAGCAGGTCCCACAAACAGCCACACACTGCAGCCTCTAGTAGCACCAATCTGTTTTTCCCAGCAATTAGGAACAAGTTTTGGGCTTCCCCAGAGCTGGAGCAGGAAGGCAGGATGTGACAGTACCTAACTGTGCACCTGCAGTCCACGCAACACGAGTACAAGGAGCTGGGGGAAGACTGGACTCTAAGCAGTGTGGAGAAAGAGTGATCTGGGATTGCAGGTGAGGGATGCACTCTCACCAGGTCATCCTGTTACTCCCTGTCTGTTCCTGGGGCTCATTCAGGGATTTCACATCTGGTTGTACTTGGCACTCCTCATGCTGCACAGCCATTGACTAAGCAGGCCACACGAGCACAGAGGCCAACTGGGGTCACCACCATATCAAATGTGGAAAACTGAGACACCAAAGGGCTCTGGAGCAAAAGACCCTTGAGTTAGGARCCACAGATCCTGTGATCCACTGGTATTGCCACTAGCTGGAAGGTCTTTGGGAGCCAGTCCGAGGTGATATAGGCTCTGCTTCTCTACTCTGAACATCCTGCAGTGGGTGACTGCCTGCCCTGGCAGTGGGACCCAGGCCCATGTGCACCAGCATGTGTCTAGATACGTCATCTCTGGCCTCAGAAGGGAGCTCGTCAGCTCCGTGTTGAGGATGATTTTCTCTCCACACCTCAGTGTCTTCCCTGCCACAGGAACCTCTTATCCAGTCACCACTATCAAGTCTTTGAAGCAGGGGCAGCTGGAAGCAGAGCTAGTGCCTCTGTGGGTAGTGACCTCTTCTACTTTATTTGCAGTTTCAGGTTTTCCTTCCAAATGAGAAAGCAGTTCCTGGCTCCTGAGTGGTGTATGGTCCTCACCCCCCCTCCAGGCCTGCAAGTACCCCCAGGCTACCTTGTCCATGGCCATGACTGGGGCCAGCCCTGCATCTCTCCTTTTGGGGACACCATACAGCTGTGGTTATCCCATCTGTGACAGCCTTTTACCTTTCCCATCACATCAATACAGTTAGCAGTTCCCTGGGAACTCCTGAGGATGCAGGAGCTCTCTCCTTGCAAGCAGTCTCTTCCCAGGCAGTGTTTCGGGGAAGGGAGTTTGGTTCATGTCCAGAGGCATACAAAAAGCATTGAGATGCCCTGAGGTTCATACCTACCCCAGGACAGGCAGAAGGATAGCCAGAACAGTTTGTGAAATCATGAGAGGCATCTGTAAGGCTGTGAAAGGATATTAGTTAACAAGCTGTGGCAGGAATAAAGGGATTTTATCAGGGTCAAGTAAGGGAAGAAGGGGCCACCATGAGGAGACCTCCTTAACAGAGCTGGGACACTCTTGCTCAGCAGATACTTGTCAAGACTTGAAGCTGTTGAATATGTGCAGTCAGATGACTGGAGGGCCAAGGTTCCAGTTCCCCACACGTTTATAATAGTACAGACCTTTCCAAGGCTCTGTGCCTCTTTCATCCACAGTATAGAAGTCCCTAGAATCAGTGTTCTGTGAATCCTGGATATGGTGGGTTTTTTTGTTTTGTTTTGTTTTGTTTTTTCCTTACATTCTTGCAAGGACAAAGTCTGTGAGAGACAAGTTATCCCCTTAAAGACTAGTTTCATTTCAGACCAGAATGGACTAAAGTATGAAAGGATAAAGCAGTAGCAGTAGCAGTAGCCATTAGAGTCAATAGTCCACCTTATGATTTCCTGTTSTAGGATGGAAGCAGCACTGACAGCTTTATGGTCAGGACTGGGAGCTGGAGGAGAACTTGCTTTCAGCTATTGCCATTTCCTATCTCTTTTCTGCAGACATCTGGTGAGGGGTCTCTCTCTGCAGGTAAATCTTTTTTTCCCCATGAGGGAACAAAAGCCAATTTTGAAACACTAAAATGTTTCACAGAATGGTCATTCTCTGCCCAGTCTCAGGAAGTACCTGTGAATGTGAATAGTCTGGCAGCCTTGAGCTAGGCCACTGTGAACACTTAGGCATCTATCCATGGTAGTGCAATTCAAGGGACAACATAAAGCAAAGTTTTCTGAGCACAAGCAGATTTCCTGTGCTGAGCTGGCTGGCATGTCACTTTGCCCTGGCTTTGCTGATGGGCAGGCATTTCAGGCAGAGGGCTGGGATGGATGGCTGAGGGCACACGAAGCTTGTGTTGCCAAGGTCCACTCAGAGCCCTGTGTTCAGGGGCAGCAGTATTTGTCTGCCTGGAACTGCATAGTTTGCAGTTTATACATTTCTTTTTATCCTTGTATTATTAAAGACAGCTCCTGATCTATCTTGATGTTGTGTTCCTGGATTGGATATTCCTTACCAGGCAGCAGGCTGGATTTGTACCATTTTTAGCAGCCTCAAAGACAGATAACACTTCTGTAGTATTTTCCCAGACAGCTAGCTGGCTCTGATGAGCTAAGCACCATGGAGCCTCATCAGAGGATGAGTGCTTTCTCTTACCTTTTACAAAAGACCTTCTCCTACCTTCCCAGCATTCAGTTGACAGACCCCTTCCTCCAAAGAATAATAACCTCTACTTCCTAGTCCACTCTCCAAAGCAGCTATTGTCCTCCCCCACTTTTCCAGTGGAATTGTAAAAGGTATTGTTAGTTGTGCTCTCCACTTTCCASCAAGGAGTCCCTGCCTGAAGCACCAGCCCAAGCCCCTCCAACACCCAATGGATCTACAGGGACTTCCTGTATGAGTCCTGGCCAGCCACTCTGTTCCTCCTCACCGCTCTCCATTCCACCCTGCAGCTCAGCTTCTTACAGCTCAGCCCAATCAGCCTTGCCCAAGCCAGCAAGCCTGTGCTCCCCAGGAAATGATCTTTTTTCCCTAAGAAGGGATGCAGCTTTGCACTATATTCTCTCCTGCTGTCTCTTTACTCACAATTGCATAGGCATGGGAAGATGATGGAGAGCAAAGGCTGAGTCCTGACAGCTACTAACATGTGCCAGAACACATCTCAGCCCATCCTGTAACCTTTAGCCTGCAGCCTTGCTTCTCTACTCTTTCCATCCTGTTGCCTGCAGTCCATGTTATACTATCTGCCTGGCTTCTGGAGAAAGATCTTTTGTAAGTGGGAGAGAGACGAGAGCAGAGGGAAAGGAGAAGAGACAAAGACTAGATGAAATTTCCCAGGGCTTCATGTGCACTCAGGTAATGTTCCACTCTCATTAGAAGCATTTGTCTTGGGATCATTCATAAAGAATGTGACTTGCAAATGCTGCTCTTGACTCTGTATCAGAGTAAACCAGAACCTTGATACAACAGTGGTGTTATATTGCATGAAGCTGAAGTCCTGTTTCTTTGAAGAGCCTGTGGAGCACCTGAAAGCTCATTAACATGTTTTGTCCTTATCATGATCCTGTCTCCCAAGAGTCTGGGGAGTTGCTGTCTACATAGACATCTCAGCAGTTGGGTCCTAGAGCAAACTGTACTCACGGTTGCTATAATTCCACTCATCCATTTTTAGCATTGTCATGAACTGTTGAATGGCTGTGATATTCCATCCCAGAGCAGCTGCATTTCTGTGGTGGGTGTTAAAGACTCAAAACGTTGTCTCTAGTGCACTGAATTCTTTGTAAGGTGTCATGTTCATTCACCATTTGTCAGTTCCTGCCATGCTAATGTGTCTGAACTGCTGGTCTTGGCACGTTACTGAGCTGCATTGTGCTCCTGGAAAGCCATGCAGCACTGTAACCTCAACACTGCATAACTACAGCATGGTACTGGATGGGAGGGAGCATCTCAATGAAATTACAGTGTTTTTATTATCTGTTTTTATTACCATGAGACCCAGCCTTTGCATTCTGCTCAGGAGTTAATGAATCACAATTCATTGCTTCACTTGCAGAATGCAGAATATTCAAGGGAGAAGAAATAGGAAAAATCTCAAGTCCAGCTGAAGGGTCTATTCTCAGCCTGCCTTCTGTGAGCAACACTAGAAGGTGTCAGCATTTACCACGTAACCAATCTGTGCTAGGATGATGCCACCTCTGTCTGTCCCAGGCAAATCAGACTCAAAAAGATCAGCTGGGGGTTGCCAAGGCTAGTACCTTGCCATTGCAGGCAGCTGTCTCCTATCTTCCTGACATCTCCCACTTTAAAGGCATTTCTTTTCTTGCTTTTGTTCCCCTTACCTGAAGGCTGATCCATAATCTCACTGCTTGGCTAGTTCAAGACCTTCTCCTAACTTCCAGCCCAAATGTGTTGATGACCAGTTCAGATACATTTGACGTATCAGCTTCTCCCTCATTGATCCTTAGCACAACAAGATGCATTCATTAGCTTTAAAAGGACCAGAGTTAAAACTTATCTGTAGATATTTTTATTCAATACCTGTGTGAAATCCAAAAGATGTGAAGCCAAAAGTTAGGTGAGATTAAAAATATATATATTTATATTAATTAGAAGAATGAGTTATTAATAAATACTACTAACTTATTAAATTAATGAATTGACAATTTCTACCAAAGATTCAAAAGCATGTTAAAATTTCAGCTCCAGAATTCAGAACCAGTACCTAGCTCCCTAAAGACCAGATGAGATTTTACGTGGAAGGTAACAACCCCATTACTACGGTTGTGGGCTTTTCTGTCCACTTTGAAGCTGCAGGTAGTGGTAACACAGGGCACAACTAGGGTTTCTCCCTAGTCCCCAGTTCAGACATCATTGTGTGCATTGCTCTTCACCTGTCTCTCAAGTGTCTGAGACTGACATCACAGCTTTCTCCCTGACAGTCTTTCCCTGTTACGCTTGAGGTTGATGCGCAGAAAAAGGCTGCTGTGAAATGCAACTGACATTCTGATAATAGTGTGTTGTCTTGCCAAGAGGAAGTCTGAGAAGGGATGTTCCCTTGGTCCAGGCAGTGCCTTGTTTTCTCCTGTAGCGCTCCTTTCTGCCATCCCTGCTCAGCACGGAGCAGTGCTGGGTGCGTGTGTTGCTCTAAAGGGAAACACTGGCAGCTGTCAGGCTGCTGGTGAAGATGAAGGCAACAGGGAGAGCAGGGTACAATAAAAATAGTGAACCTTATTAGCTGTACATGTGCAGGTGGGGACTGGCAAGAGCGATTCTCAAATCACAGTGAGTCACTGCTGTAGCCTTTCAGAGCAAATAAGCCTGATCAAAATATTAAACTACAAGGAAACTCAGTGACATTTTAAGCAAGAGGAACTAGAAGCCACAAAGTCTGCAAATGCAGAAGGTGGGCTGTGATTCCAGGTGCTCTTAGAAAATTGTTTTCTTCCTGCCTGTGCAAGACAGGCAGAAACGCAGCTGTTTCACAGACCACGCAGGCCCTCGCGGTTAGCCTGCACCCAGCTGCAGGCATCAGAGCATCCAGCAGGTTAAGGCCATGGGGGTCCAGTACTGCTTTGTGGAAGTGACACATCCCAGAGCCACGGATCCACAATGCACTCCCCTTGTTCTGGGCAATTTGCTCTAGCAGAAGCTTTATTGTGATTCTGCAGGCATGTGTGCTTAGACCTCTCCTCGTGTTCACCAGCTCGACCCACAAGCAGTGTTTGCGCAGTCTTTCTTGTGTGAGATGGCAAATCTGTGACATTGTCATAGCCAGGGTGATTCTAAGGGACTGTATTACACTGGGACACTTTCATTGCTGGAGGTCAGGGCAGCAGAACATCCCACCCAGCATCTCTCCTGGGAATGATCTGGGAGGAGAAGAGAGATGAGATCAGACTTTCAATGAACTTTCCCTGATGGAAAAGGCAAAGCAATTACATTAGCCCTTTTGAATTCTACTCCTGCTTACCAGGGCACAGGGCTTTCTCTTTCAAATGCAGATGAAAGCACTGCCTGGTATAGGATTGTGTTTCCCTGGAGGGTATTCAGAGCTTCACTGGCAGAGCCAGTGGCAGTGCTGAAGGGAGAGGGCTGTCCTCAGAGATTCCTGTCTGCTTTTCCAGAAGGCTGCTAGAGCCCCCTCTTGGCTTTTGGGGCTCCGTCTGAGAAGGTGAAAGATAATGTAGGGCTGCTCTGCATGGAAAACAGCTGAGAGGTACCTGTATTCAGTGGAGTCCAGGACTGGGACCCACCTCAGGGTCTCAAGGGCTTGTTACCTTGTGGCTGAGCTAAGGGGAACGATACTTGATTTGCTTTGCAAAGTACTCTGAGTTTTATGAATGACAAGAGGCCACAGCAAAGTAATGTAGAAACTGGTGAACGTCCAGGGAAAGAGGCAGTTCAAGCCATGTCTGGCCACTCCGTAGTCAGTGCACAGTAAATGCATTAGCATGAATCTCAGATGGCCTATGTGAAACACGTCACCTGCACGGAGGAGGCTGCAGGCCTCCTGGCAGTGATAGCAGTGGTGGCTGGGCAGAGTTCCTATGGAGTAGGGCTGACAGCAGCAAGGAGGGGCCACACTGAAGGACCACAGACTTATACAGAAGCTCCCTTTAGCGGTCACAGCTGGGCTGAAAGCCTGCACCAAAAATGAGCAAGAAAACTATTTAAGTGGATGGGGAACTGCTATTAAAGCCCAGATATTCTTTCCTGTACTAGGTGTTGGCTCAGCTCCAGGACAGGCTCTTCTCATCAGTGAAGCAGATTTTGCATTTCTGTCTCAATGTTTACTGCTCTATAATCCATGGAAGGACTTTTCCTCCGTGCCACACCTAACGCATGGCACTGCCAAGCCCAGACATGTGCCCTAAGCCACGGAGACAAGCAGAGACACCTGGCTGGACTGTATCACACACGGCAGAGAAGAGTTTCCCATCTAACAGGCAATTCTCTGCTGTGCACCTGCAGCTGGATTAGGGCTGCTTTGCAGCACAAAGGAGCCGTCAGCCACTTTGAGAACCTGGCCCAGGAACCATGGAACATGATCACAGCCAAAATGTTCGCTTTTATGAGATTTATATATGCACTTCACATCAAGTGCATCCGTTATTGGGGAAAGTCTATTGGTGGGATGATTTCAGCCCATAGCACTCTATGCAGCCATGTTCTTTTAAGCCGATGGTTTTACAAAACTTAACAACAAATGCAACTTCAGCCTTAACTCCCACTCCTTTCTCCTATCCCCTTCACACAAATTACGGTCAGCCATAATGTGGGACTGACCCAGCTGGAAAAAAAGGCTTTGGTGGATCAGTGCCCCAGTCCAGTTCAGTTCCCCACACCCTGGCTCAGCATGAAGCAGCCCAGGATCAGGGACACAGGAGTGTAAGGGGAAAAAGAGACAACGGTGCCACTGCAGCATGACACAGGCTCAGTCCTTCCAGGTAGTGAATACTGCTATATATTTCCGTCTCTTACTGTGTCATTGACTTTGGCTAATCAATAAATGGTAGACATTGTTTGCCATAGTAAGGATCTCATCCTTTTATGTGCTGAAACACCTCCAGCATTTCTCCAAGGAGCTGCATTTCTCCAGTGAATCTCATTTTCCTACATTTAGAGATGAAGCTGGAGGTGATCTGAGTAAATAAAATCAGGATAAATACATATTGGGCTAAGCAAAAATAGAGATCATGGAGAGGAGAGCCCACAGTATGGAACTGCAAAATGGTCAAATGAAATGAGGCTGTCACTGCATTTTGTGGGATTTCCCCAGTGTGATTTTGGAGAAATATTTCTCTTCCTACAAAGTAAAATGCTCCAGACGAGAGCCTGGGAAATGAAAATGCAAGGAGGAAAGTTGTCTGCACCTTAGCTGTCAACTGATTCATTTAATGGGGCATGACTAGCAGGCTCTCAACAGATTACTGTCCTCATATATGAAATGATTTTGACAGCATTAAATTGGTGTTATAAAACACAAGGTGTGAGAATCTCAGGTATCTCCTAAAGATACCAGGTTAAGTGACACTGAATGCCAACACGCTGATTTTCAAGCGGTTTGCACAAGGAAAGAAGCTGGAATTACCAACCCAGAAAGGAAGAACTTTCCAAGCTCTGAGATAGCAGAGGACCATATGAACTATTGGGGATTGGAAAAGGGTCTTAAAGGGACTTGACAGTAGGTACAGTGGGCATGTGATTCCGTTGCCAGTTATGTGCCAGTACAGCAAGTACTTCTACTTCATTGAACAGATCCTGCCCATAACCAAGACAGACGTTCAAAGGAGAGTATAGTGTCACCCTGCAGGGAGCCCATGCAAAAATGTTTTGACATCGTCCATGTGGTCTGTGTCAAAGAGCCTCACAGTGAGCACCCCATTTTTCTCCTCAGTAATGGCTTTTCATGTCCGATCTGTGATTGTTTGCTCTTCCCCAAGGATTTGCAGTATCAACCAAATATTTGGCTCTACATTCCCTGAACCACTTTAAAATGGTTATAGACTCTGTGTGAGGACTTTAGACATAATCACATCTTTCTGAGGTTGCTACTCCCTGGCTGTCCAGGAGCCAGATCTCTACTTTTAGGACTGCCTCCCCAGTAAATTTTGCAGCACATCTCTTTGTGCAGAGGGARTCACTTTCCTCAAGGAGCATGCTTTGCATCTGGGTTACATCCACTGCTGTGTGTCAGTACCATCTGGACAGCAACCCACCACAGCATCAAACAGGGGAAGCAAATGGAGAGTAAAACAGAGAAAAGGGACAGGACAAAGGCCTTACCTGCTCTAGGAAAATGTCCTATTATGCTATTATTGTATCCTGAAAGAATGAATTTGCTACTCAGGGAACTTCTCACCTTCCTTTTCCCAGCCTCTTAGTCTGAAATACAGGTGAGGGTTTTCTCCCAAGCTCTGGAGACTGTTTAAAGCCAACAGGGAGAAACAGGCATCTCTACATGGCTATAGCTTGACTGCTTTAGATCTAGGGTGAGAAGCAGCATGCCCTCACAGTGCCTGTCTCTCTTCATGGACTGTGAAAGGAGTCCAGACCAGCTCAGGGGAGACAGCCATAGGTGGACAGAGAAATATTGCTCCAGATGTCTGCCCTTAGTGTTACTCCAGAAAATCCTGTTGTTTAAATTCAACCCTTAAGTTACTGCATGCTCATTTCTTAGATGAATGCTGTGGGGAGGGACTTGCATAGGATGGAAATAGTGTGGTTGGTGCAGTTTATGAACCAGACTTTCCCATCCTAACTTCTCAGTGCTCCTTGCTTAACTGCATCTGCAGTACAGCTCTCTTGCCCTTCTCTTTGTCTTCTTTTTCACACCTTCTTTCACGGTCCACCCTCTCCAGGGACAGTGAACAGTCTAAGTAATTGCTAGGGATCCCCTGTCTCAGGGAGCCTCTCTTCCTTGTGTTATCTTACCCAACGGCTTCAGGCAGGACCGCTTGCCACCTTCAGAAGGATGCAGTAGGGCTCGGTTGGTTCATTTGAAATGCCTTGGTCCATCTGGGCCCAGGATTTTCCTCCAGCTGCACGGTGGTCCTTGAGCAGTGATCAGACTAGAGGTTTTTGCAGGCTCTCAGAGAACAAAATAGGCAGGCTTGGAAAATCTTTCTAGCTAGGACAAAAAAACATTTTTCTTACTGAAATGTAGCTGTGATCTTTACTATGAAGACACAGACCAAGTACTTAGGGACGATTCGTGCCTATAGCAGTTTTGCATTTGGTTCAAAATTACTAAAGCAAACCAGTCCCACAGCATGCTGCCCCAGTTCCCCTCAGTCTGATATAAATATCATTTGTCTCTGAGAGAGGTAGTTGCGTCCTTATTCCCAGTTCCAGTTGCTCACCCCTACCTCCATCCTTTGTACAGAAAGTGAAATCAGGAAAACTGATCTGGCTGGAAACTAACCTGAACAAAAAAAACAAAACAAAACAAASCAAACAAACAAACAAAAAACAACAACAAAAAGGCAAAGAAATTCTGTGTGATCATATATGCACATACATGCACTAACTCAGGCACAAGGGAGGCAGGAGGAGCACGTGGCTGAGTGCTGAAGTGGAAGCAGGAATTTCAATAGCAGCCGGCACTTGCATCCAATTAATATGTCCACAGAACTGCTCCATTTGGCCTTGGTAAGCTTAGCACAGAAATGAAGTAAAACAGCAGTAAAAAAGCCATGTGCCTGCAAGCATGGCTGAGCACCAGATTTGCTAACATGAATATTCCCATGGAAGACAGTGAATGAGTAAATAGATAGAAATTGCTTTACCTACAGGAGAACAGTTCATACTGCTATAAATATTGTACTCTACCATATTGCCAGGTTTCAGTACAGAAATATAGTAAATATTGCATAAGTTACCAGGGGAGTTTCAGTATTGCCAACCACATAAGGTAAAGAAACCACAAATGAGATCTAAAAATAAAACTGAGGTTGGATTAAAAACCACAGATTCAAAATAAATAAATGCTGAGTTCTTTTGTTTGTCTTTTGCCTTCTGGGCCCTCAAGGTGCAGTGCAGTGCTGTTGCTGCCTCTTCGTTACAATTAAGGAGACTATGATCTTCATTTAATGAAATGACAAGTGAAATTCCTTCCTAATTAAATGATTCAAGAACCTCAGGCTTTAAAGACTTATGATAAAAAGCTACACTCTTGCTAAAACTGACAGAGTTGGGCACACAAGTATTTCTTTTGGGTGATGTCCAGTTTCTATGGAAAGAGGTACTAGGATGCCACAAAGATGTAGTGGAAAGGCAAACTAATAATTTTGTCATAAAATTAGCCCTAGTTTTAATGCTTTTACTTCAATAATTATTGCAGGATATCCAGACATAAGATGTATTTGTATACACCTAAATAATATAAATACTGTAACTTGTGGTCAGAAAAGGTTGAATAGTTATACAGGAACATTTCAGTGTCCCAAGCAATTTGGTACATTGAAATTAAGGCAAGTTTCCTGCACTAGCTGGACTCTACATTCTATGTAAGGCTCTGTGAGCTGGTACTGAGCATCATATTCAGCACCTGCTTTTGTAGATCACCGTCCTTCTTTCTCAAAAAGGAAAGTAAGTTCTTCTAACAACTTTCAGACTTTCTCGTTTGAAAAGATTTTTTCTTTTAAAATTGTTCATTCAATTTTCCCAGTATCTAAATCTCTCTCAGACTTGCAAATGTAAAAAAAAAGAAAGAAAGAAAGAAAGAAAGAAAAAAACAGTTCATTGTTTCAGATGTTTTTTAATTAGCCAAGCAGAAAAATTCTAATTAGAACATATGGAAAAAAGGGGGTTTTGAATTAAATATTTATTTTAAAAATTAATAATAAGCATGCATAAAATATCCCAGGATCTGTGCTCGACAGGAGGAGCATAGCACTGCTTGTGGTCAGAGTTAATGCATCTGTCCTAGGCTCTTCCAAAGAACATGTATTGTCTTCTCCAACATGAAATCTGATAGAATGGAAACACTGCAAGAACAGAACAGGCAATTAGTAGTAAGAAGCTAGATTTTGAAACTGGCACATGCAGATATTTCTATGGGAGTACTATTTTGAAGGCCACTGTTTAATATGACTTCAGTTAGACTTAAGCAGATGCTTATAGTTAACCATCTGCTTAGCTGCTGCTAGTATTAGCAATAGTTTTAAACAGAGCTTTTAGTTCTTTCCTCTTGTGGTGTCACACTTGTCTTTGTAGTAATAAAGCACTTATGCACACAGTTCATTTTACATGTTTGATTAGTGTTAGTGACTTATATGCTTCAAATTAAGAATATGGTCAGTGTTTAATTGTATCAGGGTCTTAGTTCTCTGTGCAATGCTGGTCCAAAGCCATATTCAGCACCTAGCAGGCAAGTGCTGGAGAGAGGCAAACAAGTCCCCCATCTAGGAATAGAAAGTGCCAGAAATCAGTACAAGGAGGAAATAAACTCCAAACAAACATGACACACGTGTTCTTGTTCCTGGCCCCTAGCAGAGATCTAGATAATATAATGAGAAAGTCCCTGCTTCTCTGTCCAAACACCTTCAGGCTGACCGTGTTCCCTGGCAGATTATGAGCAAGTGTATTTCTATGTCTTGTGAGTGATTTAAAATCAGTTGAGGAGTTAAGTGTCTGTTTAACTTGATCATCATCTCCATCATAATGTGGTACATCTATCACTCCTAGGCTAGAGCCAAGACTGGAACGGTTCTGCCAGGATCCTGGTCTGCTCAGTGTAAACTCACAGCCCACCCTCCTCATTGCAGTCTCTAGGTATCTTCTTCTATTGCCTTAGGTGACAGAACAAACACCTATTCCAGGCTACCAAGAAGGGAATAAGAGCTCTGACCAGAAAATTAAGTAGGTGCCTGCAAAGATATGACTTCACACCTAGGACTAGAGCAAGGGCATCTTTCTCAAAGGGTTTTGTTTCGTTTCGTTTTTCCATCCCAAAAGCATATGGTGAAGAGCTGGTTAAGAGTTCCCAGCCTCTAATCCAAACTCAGTGGCCCATAAATATACGTTGTCCTCCCTTGTCAACAGTTTGAGTGTCACTCACAGATAAAATTTTGATTTGTAAGTTTGTTCCACATAAAGGAAGTGAACTAATTACCATCCTGGTTGTGCCTTGCTGGTCAGGAAACAGGCTCATGTGGGGCAGATTTTTTTTTGCTTCTGGGGCTGGATGTTCTCTTTCTTTCATTAGCTGAATGTTTTCGGGGCATGAGATTAGGCTGAAATTAAAAATTTGAAAATCCTTCCACCATCCTCAACCTGGCTGTTTTATTCATGACTCTTAGCTCAAGACCAAGAAGCCCAGCAGGCACCACTCTCTGCCCCACAAGGTTATACATGCTGTTGTACTCTGGCAGCTTCAAGGCCACCCTCAGCACTGCAACAGACTTGTGCATCCTACCCATTTCCTTCAGGGATGGGACTGATTCAGGAGAGCTTTATTCTCCTCTGCATTTAAGCTGTTTAACTCCCTAGTCCTAAGAGCTACCCCAAAACTAGTTTTGGCTCTCTTCCTAACCCAGAGAGTTAAGCATCAGGACATGCTAGAGCATCCCTTGGGTTTTCCTATTTTCTAGCTAATGACATAAGACGCTGGACCACTGGACACTCTATTGGTGGAGAGTTGCCCACATCACTGAGTACATTCAAGTTCTCAGGAAGCCCCTTTTGGTTGCATGGGAATCCAAATAAGAGCTTTTCTCTTCCAGGAAAACCTTCTGCTAGTGAATTACACCTGGACTGTAACAAGTATCGTGGCCTCTGTGCTAAATCTAGACTTCCTGTGCCTTTTCAGTATAAAGAGACAGATGGGATGGCTAGGCACCTCTGTGCTCTTCCTTAAGGTGCAGGAATTAATCTAGTATTTGATCTCCTCATCTCAAGCTGGAAGTGCAGTCCAACCCCACTAGACTCACTGGAGAGCCCTTCTTACAGTAATTTCATCCTAAGTTTTTGTTTCTCTTTCTACTTCCTAACAGAGGGAAAACCAGAGAGAGGACTTTGTGTTCCCTTTCCTTCTCTTTCTTGCCAGTATCATGAGGTTAAAAACAACCATATGTTTCTTCTGAAGGTATTAGCATAATTATCTCTCCATTCTGAACGTGAAATAGCTGACTGTGTTCCACATAAGATTGTGTTTAACTAATCCTGCTTTAGAAAACCACACTATTTATATCTTCCAAAATCAACTTCATCTTCAGAAATGCCCTTTAAAGGACACATTTTGTTCTATTCTGACCATATGTTTTCACCATGATCTGCATATTTTAAACGTGTTTCCAAAGGTTAGCATCCAGGACTGCTCCCCCAGATGCTTTGTGCATTGCTGTCTAATGTTAGTCATGCAGCCTGCTCAGCTGCTTGATTTTTGAGAAAACCAGTCCATATTTATCTAATTACTTTGTGTTTGGAGAGTCAGTGTGAAGTTCTCAAACACCGAGGGGATCCCAGGCGCTGATTGTCAACACCAGCTAAGTTTGTCTGAAAGGATTTGCCACCAGCCTTGCAGTTTTCTGTCCCAGAAAGAAGGTCCTTGTTCTCTCTCTCTTCACCTAGATTTCTTCTATTCCTTTCACCATTTCTTTTTCCTGATTTATGCTGGAAGATGCAAGCATAGGCAGCCTTAAATAAATCAAAATCATAGGAAATCAGAACAAATTAAGTCTGAAATGCCGGAGAGAGATTTTAAACTCCAGATCAGTAGTGACAGTTCAAACATTTCCATGTTGGGGGGGGGTCACTGTCGCTGTTGAGAAATCCTCACACAGGGCATGCCTACTTTCCAGATTCTCCTACTGGTGAGCCTGTCAAGTCTCTGCTAACATCGGAAAAAAATGTACTTTTCAATAGATCTGATATTCAGTTGCCTACACAGAATGAAAAAAAATTTCTTCATAAGGAAAACCGCTTTTCCAAAGATGCTTCAGAATGTATTGGTTTCCTTGGAGAAAGATATTTGGAGCTCTGTATAACCTCTATCTTCACTGTAGKTTTTTTTTGTTTGTTTGTTTGTTTGTTTGTTTTTAATATCATTGTAACCAAGATTGGAAAATATTCTTTTTTGTGGTTTTCTTTTCTTTTTTTTTTAATCTCTAGTTGTTCCAAAACAAAACTTGTATTTTACTCATAGCAAGCACTTCCAGTTTGTTTTTTTGCGGTTCAGCACTGTGAATTTTTGAAAGAGTCAGTGAATATCTAGACAAATGTACCACAAAAGAGAAATGTGCTTGTGTGCAGGGAGTTCATGAGCAGATATGGTTTCATGGTACGTGTGGAATAGCTGCATATGAGGCCTGTGTAGGAGGAAGATACTCCACTGTGACTGAGCACGAGTTTGCGAATGCTTTCAGTAGAGGAGACAGATACTTTTCTGAGTGAACTAACTGTTCCTGGACTGTTGACCACTGTATGATGCAGTCCTTCTCTCAGCAGCCTTGTTTACTCAGATGTTTGTGGGAGAATGATTATTTTCCACCTGTTTTTTTGGTGTAGCTTCTGCTACACCATGCACCATGTAGATTTTCTGAAGCGGTCAGACTGGATCTCCAGAACGTCAGTGCTCATTGTGGCTAAATATTTTCCATCTGAAGCTGTATATTTGTCTCTTTGCTGATTTCTTATAGGTCATTCAAGCCTACATTTCCTATAGCCTTAAAATAATTTAGCAAATGAATGAGCAAAACCCATTGCTGTGAAGCAATTATGGCTGCCACACACATACTTACCTGTTGCAACACCACAAAGGTAAGGATGTGCAGTGTCCCCTGTCCCCACATATGCTCTGAGCACTACCTCTTACTGCAGCTGCCCAAACACGTTAGTCTTCAGACTTCATGGCCACACATCCTTCTGCCTCTTAATTACCGGTCCTCAACACAGCTCCCCGACAGCTTTCCCCCTTGCAACCAACTGTTCCTGCAAACACGGACAGCCTCTAGAGGAGTATATAGAAAGTCAGACAGGAAAGAACTGAAGCTGTAGTATGTGATCTATAGCAGCCAAAATAAGATCTCCGTGGAAAGATGGGCATAGTCCATATAGGTATTTCAGTTTTTCAGTGTGGGCTGTGCACAGAACATGGGGCAAAATGTGTCACAACTATTAGATGCACAGACACATCAGCATCTACATTCACATAACAGGTGATTGTATACACTGATATTACAAATCCCACTGATGAGAAACACTGTAACAATTCCAACAACAAAATCTTAGCTTTCCATCAGTTACTCAGAGCAAGTAGTTCCTCAAGATCAGCCTGCATTCTGTGATTTCTTTCTTGTATTTTTTAAAGCACAGTATATTTAGCATGTACAGGTGGATTTTGTTTTTCCTTTTCACTTCTTTAATACTTCCTCTTTCAAGTATGTTCAGATGGTGATCCACATGAAGCAATACCCATAAAAGTGACATACTTCACTGATACTTAATACAGATCAAATATGATTTAAATAATGGGATGTAGAAAATGCTGAGGCTGTTTTGAATGAAGGAATTCCAAATTCCATGGAGTATGTTACAGGTAGACTCGACTCTGTGCGTGTGTATGTATATGTATTACAGTTTAGAAAGACTTTTATTTAGGTTGTAAAAACAAGACGTCAAAAGGTAGCAAATAACTGAATTGGAGTTTCATGCGAAACCTTAACTCACAAAGTGTTTAGATACAGAATGTATTTTTTCCAAATGAAATATCTGTCTTAATCACTGCTGGGAGCAGCTCTGAGCRTGATTCACTGCTTTATAGTGAAGGAGGTGTACAGCAGTACCAAGATATGAAAAGCATGAGGCACAAAATGACAGTCCCTGTAAGCAAGGCAGAGTAAGCCCTTGACGAGCATCCAGGTGAGCCAGACGTTTCTCTTGCCACTGCCAGGAAGTTTTCGCAGCCAAGTCCACACTGCAAATTCTGCTGACAAATCTGCCCTGGCTCCAGGTGTAAGAAACGCTGACCTCCTGCTTGACCTTGCTATGCCAGCAAAACATGGAGCCCTAGCAGCAGGTGATAACTTCTGCTGCCCTCAGGGTTGCTGTTCAGACGGGGTGCTGCTGTCGGAGGATGCTGTGCCGCCCTTTGGAGGCTTGGCTGATGTGGGCGAGACAGCAGGGTCTGCCTCGTGGGAAAGGCCTAAATGAAGCTGAGCTAGTCAGTTAATCAGAGCCTTTCAAAGTTGCTTTGGTTTCTTGTTGCTTAAGTTTCAAACACCTGCAACGTGATTTTCAGAAGTGCTGAGCTCCAGTGAGCTGCCACAGCCGTAACTAGACACGATGTTCTCTCTCTGCTTTGGCTAGCAAACTTGTGATGAACAGTAACAAGCCTGAGGTTGAGCTGGCACTGGGGGGAGGATTTCTGTTCCTCCCTGCGTTGCTCTGTGGCCTTAGGGAAGTGATTCCACCTGTCTTCATCATTTTCCCCACATGTAAACCAGGAATAATTACACCTGCCCTACCTTCCCCACAACAGTGTTATGATTAATTAGCAYCTGATTTGTGCTTGCAAAATCCTATTAAAAACCCCCTGAGTGATCTGAAAAATCTGACCTGCATGTTCCATGGTGGTTCCTCAAAAGTGTTAAAACGTTGCAAATGCAAGTACAGTCACTCTCTGGCTCAATTTAATCTGCGGCAAACAGACCCACCCTACCTGCAGTGGGAGTCTGAAAACCATTTGTGAGGCTTAGATGAGTGCTAGAGGAAAGCCTGCATGGAAAATAACAGTTCCATAAACAGTACAGGGTTTGGATGGCGTGGGATACTAAAGAACAGGGCCATTCACCACTTAATGAGGATTAAAATAACTCTTGAATAGCTGCCTTATTCCCTGAGCATCCTGTTCAATGAATGAGTCATAGGATTACAGTTGAAAAATAGGCTGGAATGGTGGAACAAAAAACTAACATAATGAATATCAAATTAAGGGTTTGTGGGCAACCTTTAATCTGGCACCTCCAGCCTGTTAGTGACTGACATTTTGACTTTAATTGTAGCTTAATCTTTATTGTTGTTGTCTTGTGTGTCCCTAGCTACAGTCCCTTTTTTGGGTGGTCAGTTTGTTTGGGTATCGTTAGCCAGGTGCAGAAACACTGTGCAAGCAGGATATTCATAGCATAAAAGTATAAAGTAATTATTGGCTAATGCACAAGCAAGACAGCTGGGATTTAGGATCTATTAGGCTGAGGATTGGAACGAGCACCATCTCTGATATGGCACCCAGGGATCTTTGCTGCCCGGGCAGACACCACTCGCGAGGGGCTTGGCCTCCCCGGCTCCCTGGGATGGACCTTCCGTGCTGTGAGTAGCTGTCTGCCACCATCTCCACTGGCACTGCTGACAGGGGTGACTTGACCCGATGGCCTGACAATTCCCAGTTAACCCCTGACCAGACTGACAAGCCTCCCTGTTTTTTTKTTGTTGTTGTTGTTGTTTTGGGTTTTTTTTTTTCACCATTAGTATTTCATACCGTTCCATGTTGGTGTTTTTTTTCCATCTTGAATCCTGAGTYGCTATTGATCTCATGTCAGAAATCCTATCTCTGTCCCTAATTTTACATTTTATATCCCTCTACAAAATTAATGCCAATACATCTCAATTAACAGSAAAATGCTTTGGATAGCGAATGCTTTACTGCTGCTTCCCTCACCCAAGCACCCTGCTCAGCTTTGCTTGACCAGAGTAGCAGAAGTTAAAGGACATTTGCTCAAGAGCTCCCCTCTGGACTACAAATTATGAATACAAAATGCCAGAGGGAGACAGGCAGTTGATAAACTGGTAGCTTTATGCCAAAAGTATTTACATTCTCATCATTAGTTTTTGGTCTGCTTTCCTCCTTGCCTTCTGGGCATGTCTTTCTTTTAGTTCCTAAAGCCTGAAGTCTTTTGTCATATTTAAGTACCCTGGAAGATTAGCTCTTGAAGGGGATTTTCTCTTCATTAATGCAGATGCCAAACAGTTATTTTGTCATCAGAAAAATAAACTGCTTCTTATATTCTTCTCTGAAAATCTCAGCTAGAGAATACGGTTGGAGATAGGCAAATGCTGAGGTTGCTGAAAAGACCAGAAGGGAAGAAGGAAAGGAAAGGTATTTCGTAGGTGGATTACTCCTGTTTAGCCCATTTCTTTTCTCCTGTTGAATACAGATTTCAGAAGACTTCTCAGTACTTTAATAAATGCTGTAAAGCTAACATAAAATATTTCATGACTTTCAGGACCATCGTATATCTGTAAAATAGTTGGCATGTACTAAAAATATCCTTGCATTGCAGTTTTCATAAGGAACTTTATTAGCAAAGACAGGTTGGAAAATACACCATTTTCTTTCCAGATTTTGACACTTGCTATTTTTCCCATTATAGAACAAAATAAATCTAGTTTTTATTAACAATAAACATATAAGAAATCATTGAGACTGAATAAAAATATGCCCCAGAGAAGACTGAAACAAAGTAACAAAGGAAAGGTTGTGTCCCTATGCAAAAAAATATAATCATTTTTCAAGAAGATATTCTGGACAGGAAGTACAATTGGAGTTCATTTGAGGCTATTTAAAATTTTCTTCATCACTTACCATGGGTTTTGCACCTCAAGACAGACAATTCAGTGAGTGATTTATGCTGCACATTAGAGCTGTCAGTCCTGACCACTGGAGGAAGTGCTTCTCCTTTCAAAGTTCAGATCAGTACCTCAGCAAATGAGAAGACCCACCTCTGAGAAGAACTGGGATGAAAGGCTGTCAGGCACCTTCACATCCCAGGACGTTTACTCAAGCGCTCTGATTTCAGTTGCCCATTAAGGGTGCTCTCAGATCACCAAGGGGCCTGATCCTGACTTGCTCTGGGCACTCACAGTGCCCATTGCCCAGAAACACCTGAGGGAGCTAATGTTGCCCAGATGCCAAAGTTGTTCAGCATGTGGTAGGAGGTGCCTTCAGAACATAAAGCATTCTGTATACTCACTAGAAAAATTCTCACTTCATGTTTTATCATTCACTGTTAAAAAGCTACTGGCACTTCTTAAAATCAATCATTGGATGCCACTAGACATGGATGGCACTAGATTCTCTAAGTCTTTCCACAAATGCACATGCAATTTCAGCAAAACTTGAGGAATTATTAATTGAAAGATCTCTCCCCTCCATCTTCAAATGCAGGCTGAGGATCTAAGAAAAGAGGATCTTGGGGAAGTTTAGGAGAGCACACAAACCTTTTTCACATGTCCATAACCAATGCATCAGTCTCAGGAATGGAAGATGAAAAAGAGAACAAGAAAGAAAGTCTTGCATACAGGCTCATTTGCTGCCCTAGGTGTTGAACTGTAGCCTTTCTCTGCAAAACTCTCTCTTTTTGAATATCTAAGGCCTCACTGCCACCAGCAGAAGTAGAATCTTGGGGCCCCATCCCCAGCATGTGCTGGCACTGGTGCCCATGTGGCTGCAGGGCAGGGAGTCAGGTCAGGGGGCTGGTCCGGCTCGAAGCTCCCCAGGGCACTGCRTGGGTTGTGTTCTCAGCTGAGCCAGTTCCCCAGTGCGGCTCATGGAACGGCTGTACGGTCCCTCTTGCTGGCACACGATCAGGGCAGGAGACAGGGTTGTCCTGCTCCTTTCAGCAACAGGTTATATTTGGGCTGGTTTCACTGTACTCTAAGTTAACAGAGGTCCTCAGCAGTGGATCCCATGCAGTAGCACCGAGAGCTCCTAGAGTCCTCAGCCAGGTTGATAAATGCTACAGAAGAGTCACCTGAGCATGGCAGCAAGGCCATTGAGGCAGATCCTTGTCTAGAGACATCCCTTCCTCCCTCCTACAAGCTCAGTTTCCTTCTCCTCTCAGAGGGATATAACCTTTCCAGCCCTCCCATGGCCTACACCTCCCCTCACACAGCCACCCACCACTGTGCTTCATACAGACCCAGTGTCCTATCCCCTCCAACATCTTCCCTTCCCCTTTCATAGACACATCCCATCACAGCCTCCCCTCCTCCACGTGGGTGAAAAGTCTTATTTCCCAGAGCAGCAGTTACTGGATTCACACATAAGCCACATATATAATCTCTTGAGATTGCAGCATTTGTTCTGTTTTTTCCTGTTCTAATTAGTGAATCCATGTCCTTTGCAAAGAAACATGAAGTCTTTTAAGTCCCTGTCCTTCCATGTGACTTCTTCCATATTAAAAAAGGACTGGAAACACTGGTTTCCCTTCTGTCCATGTAAAGTCCCTTTCTTTCTGCTGGTTATTGTTATCTGGTTACTCCTCCAGCTGTGCTCAGAAATTTCTTATTGTGGTCTGATGATTCAGAGCACTATGCATCCTTTATTTCCCTAATGGAGTTCCCTAGTAAGTAGCTTTGAACTCAGATCCCTGTCTCTACAACAGATATGCTTCTGCCTAACTGGCACTTCACAATTAACAGCATTATCTTGTTAAACCTGAAGAAGTGCAGGAAGATCAGCCATCATTTTAAAGCATTTCATAGCTTTGAAAGTGTTTGTCGTAGGCTACAAAAGTGGTAAATGAAACCCAGGGCTGCATTCAGATGCCTGATTAGCTCAGCCACATGAAAGTGCCAATAATTCAGGGTCTGAGTATTTTTATATGCCAGTTTTTAAGCAGTGGCCTCAGAAAACCTGAGTTTTTTAGAGGAAAAGAAAGGAAACAAAGAATTTGGAGAGAAATGGAAAGCTGATCAGAATCACAACACAATATGAACCTATTCATGCCGATATGGGTGTTATCACTGTCCTCAGCAAAGACAACTTCATCCAGGAGCAAGGTTGCCAGAACAAATGACTGCATTGGAGTACTCTGTGTTTCCCTGAGAGAGAAGCATCTTTCTTCACTTCTGATACAATGAATGTGTTAAAGTTTTGTCAGCTACTGTTTTAAATACTTGCATTTCACACAGAGAGGTGTCTCCATCATCTGTGTGTAGCCTTTTATCTGTCAGCTCCAGTAGTGTGCAAGTAACGTTAGCTGAGAAAAGGACAAACAGTTTGTATGTTTGTTTTAACAATTTGATTTCTAAATTAGTTTTGCCTTAGCCGTGCTGGAAAGCCTTGCTTTTCTCAGCTACTCTGCACAGCTGCAACCATACACCTGCCTGAACCTAGGGGGACTAACATAAGTACCACAAGTTACTATATCAAGCAGTTTGCAAGATGGACCCCTCCTGAGGAAATATCTTGCTTTCTAAGTTTTTCAGGATAGAGGTGTCTGTATAGCAATTCAGTCATGCTCAATGAACTTATCAGATGCAAATGTAAAGGAGAGGTCATCGTAAAACACAACAGGCTCATTGCTCACTATTCAGTTTGCAACTTTCAAAAATAGTAAATAAAATAATAACTAGTGGGTAAGATAACCAATAAAATAACAGGTGGACAGCAAGTTGAACATGAGTCATCAGTGTGCCTCTGTGATGAGCAAGGCCAACAGCATCTTGGGCTCCATTAGGAAGAATCTTGCCCGCAGATTGCGGGAGGTGATCCTTGCCCTCTACCCAGCACTGATGAGGCCACCTCTGGAGTACTGTGTCCAGTTCTGGGCTTCTCAGTAGAAAAGACACATGGATATACTGGAGCAAGTTAAATGAAGGCCACAAAGATGATTAAGGGAGTACGTGTCATACGAGGAAATTGCATGTGTGTAAATACATGATGGGGGGGAAATAAAGAAGACGGGGTCAGACTCCTCTTAGTGGCATCCAGTGACAGGACAAGTGGCAGCGGGCACAAACTGAAATGCATAAGAAAATACTTTTTTCCTGAGTCTGGTCAAACACTGGAACAACTTACATGGGCAGGTTGTGGAGTGTCTATCCTTGGAGATATTCAGAACCCAACTGGACACTGTCAACTGAGCAACCTACTCTAGCTGAACCTGATCAGCAGAAAAAATGTTGTAAGAGGGAAACAGAGTGTTTGGTTGTTCTTATGACACACAGACAGCCCTAATGGTGACTGTACACAGCAGCTGCCTTTGTAACCAAAGACCTTACAAATTCTGCATAGAGGACTTGTGAACTGAATCTGAGTGAAGTCTATATGTACTGGCCCAGAATTTAGCTCCATAGCTTTTCAGAAACACAGAATATTTAAAATATATAAGAAAATACCTGAGTTGTTGACCAACAGGCCTCATGACCTAGAAATATCAACATGTGGAGGAATTTTCTGATAATATATTGTTTTCCTAGTCTAGCAGAAAAATATGAAAAATCTAATAGGAACTGAAGCCAGGTAATTCAGATCAGAAATAAAGTATATTATGATTTTTAGTAATGAGGTCTAAAAATATTGCATTTTTTTATATTAGGTTTGTGTCAGACATACCATCACATAAATTCTTTTAAATTCATGTTACTGAAAGGTCTGTTTGAACTCAAACAACAGCCAGCATCTGATGCAGAAATTAGTGAGTGGGATTCTGTGCCAGACTTGCTGGAAACTAGGTGAAATCCTATCTGATCCCATGTCACAGATCTCTGAAATTGCCTCCAGACTGTTACAGGGATTCTAGAAATATCAAAGGTTTTGATTTTTCCCACCCATCCTCATGTTCATTCTGTCACATTAAAGTGAAATGAAAATATACAGAGGCACAAAAACTGAAATAAAGTGGCAAAAGTAATTACTGCAGGATTTTAGCTTGCTAAAAGTAACCGGCAGTGGAGGATCCAAAGGAAAATTCTAACTTGAGAAGATCTGTAGACTGCTTATTCAAGGACATTTTAGATGCTTATGTGAACCTGGCCTCCTTTCAAGTTTTGCTCTTCACATGTAGTTAGTAGTTGGGCTAATACCCTTTCTGTATTTTCAGCTGTCTGTGTATTTAATGAGTGCCTGTTTTCTAGGTGGAACTGTAAGTAAGCTAATGTGTCCAGTCTGTTATCATCCAAATAAATAACCTCTGATTTTAATCTTGACTATACACAGACATTCATGCTGTGCAGGGAGATGAGCTTCCAGTGAGGTAATATAAGTAGAAGCAAACATGGATTTCTCAGGAACAAATCATGTCAAGCTAATCTAATTTCTTTCTACAACAGGATACTGGGTTCTGTGGCCAGRGAGGAGCAGCTCATATTAGAGATCATGACATTAGCAAGATTTTCAGTAGTTTCTGGGAAAGTAATATGAGACCAATTTGGAAAACATGGTCTATAATGAATCTCTATAGGGTATATGCCACAATGGTTCGATAACCATAAATTGCAAATAAATATCACTAGAAGGCTCAACTGATGTAGTTCTGCATGTAGGCTTCTTGTTAATGATCAGCATGGTGGAATAAGAATCTGCTTATTAAATTTGCAGATGATATGAAACTTGGAGGAGCATAAGTCTATTAGAAGATGGAATTAGAATTTAAAATGTTATTGGGAAATTGGAGAAATAGGCTGAAAAAAATTATTAAATGGAGAAAAATGATAAGTGTAGGACTGAAACAGAAATACTAAAAAACCATTCTATATGTTGAAGAATGTTTGGACAGGTAGCAGTTCTTTGGAAAAACACCAAGGAGCCATAAAGGATCACAAACTTGATGTGAACTGGTAATTTCTTGTCATTATGAAAAGGGAAAATATCGTAGAAGGTTTTGTGAATGAGGGTAGAGAACAGGAAAAATCCAGACGCTCCACTCTGTACTGGTAAGATCTCAGGCCAGAAACGTATCCTGGTTTGTATATCACACTTGAGAAGGATGTAGGTCAATTAGAAAGTGCACAGGGAACTAAAGTGAAAACAATCAAAGGCAAACAAAGCAAGCTTTATAGGGAAAAATAAAGGAAATGGTGTCATTTCTCCTGAAGAATAAAATTAAGAGGATATATGATAACAGTTTTGTCATAAAGAACTATTGCCAAAATAAGGGAGATGATCACTGTGTCCCTCGTAGACAGGAAAGAAGTTAATGGCCTAAAAGGTAGTAGGAAAGACCCAGTGAAATAGCTGTCCTGGGGAGGAAGAGAGAACCTCCAGAGGAGGTTTTAAGAAAAAGTTTGACATCAGACTAGTTCATTCTGCACTGGTAGAGGATGAGATCCAAGAAGGTATCTTGAAGTCTCTTCCCTACTTTACTTTGATTCTATAACCAGCCATAAAGATCCAGACAAAGCAAGTTCTTTCTTCATTGAGACTTGTCTGGAAACTTCATATGATACAAGAAGTTTATCAGCAGTCACTTACCTAATGTTGTTGGGTTTTTTATTACAGTGAGAAAAAAAGAAATATGTTTTCCAACCCAAGGGGCAGTTACTAATCATAGTGGCAGCAGTGGCACTGCCATTGATAGTCCCTTGCTACTTTGCAACGAAATGCATAATATGGAATGCAGCAGGTCTCACAACATTCTTACTGCTCAGGGGAGTGAGATCTCCAGTCCAGATGCAGCTACTGAGCTCTGCTTCCTGCATTTGTGAGGCCTCTTATTTGATCCTTCTCGATACTCACACAGGGCATTGCTGTTGCGGTGGTTTTGGTTGCAGTGGGAGAGTCTGTTTTTCAGGTGTCGGGGGCCAATGTCATGAACAGCTCTGCATTGGAAGGAGATGCAGCAGTAGAATAAGAGCTATGAGGTTCCAGGAATTTCCAGGAATGCACCACTGATGTTGATATGCAAGTCATGGTTTGTTTCTGTTTGGACATGCTTCTTACCTTTGCAGACAACTCTAATTTGCAGGCTCAGCAGAAGGGGAGCAGTTTCCCATTATCATGTTCTTTTAGCATCTGGAATTTTAAGTGAACAACATAACAGAATCTTCTGCTTTCTTAAGCATTTTCTTCTCCTTTCTTTAATCATGCTGAGATTTCCTGTAAATACTGTGAGCTGTAATTATCTTCTGCAGATCAGTGGGTTTACTAAGCTGTTTCTTAAAGGGATTTTTTTTTCTGTGAATTTCAGATGACCAAGAACAAAATTATAGTCACCTGATACTAAACAGTGCCACCCAGACACCTACACATGGTAAGAGAAAACAAAGAGCAAAATTACACGTTGTAACTTTTCTCTGCCAACCGGTAACATTTACTGGTATCAAAGTATGTTTAATGTTAATTGAACAGTTCCTATGGCAATGATGCATGAATGATGTATTTCATTAACATTAAACATAGGAGCATATTTTTCAATACTGTATACGATTAAATATGGCCCAGTTTTTTACTTTGCCTGTCAAGTTTGTGTTTCCCCATGTCTGGTTGCTCCTTTCTCACTTCCATATCAGCAAGCTGTTGTCAGATTTATCAGGCCAAAACAGTAAAAATGATAACCAAAGAAAAGTCCTTGTTAGCCGAGCCAGTCAACTGATAGTGCTGCCTGTGCAACATTAAGATAGGTTAGAAAGACAGTGAATGCAGGGCAAGGATTCCTGAACTTTTGGCATTGCAATATAAGGCACAAGTTCAGTTTCACAGATAGCTCCAAGTTGTCCAGGCCGCACTTAATATGGGTCTGGCTGGAATGATCTGCTGAAGCCCCTGACTCACCACACAATGTCTCTAGTTTCTAGTATGTAGGATAGGCAAAACCATGAAGAGATCCAGGACTCCCACTGCCCTCTTTTCACAAACAGAGGTGCCTCTTTCTAACCCATTTCCAGTGTTTGTTCTTTCACACCATTCCAGGCCCTATTTATTTATTTATTTATTTATTTTATTGTGGGAAAGTGACATTTCACTGGCCCTAGGAATTCAGGAAACGCAGAGCAGCCGTCATGACCCTACACCCACCGCAGGATGGACCAGCACTGACCTATCCCCTGAACCTCAGACTTGATACCTCAGGAGTAGTCTGGGGCAGCCTGTCACCACCATATAGCCCGTCCAGACGTTTCTTCAAAGGCTGAGAGCAGCCGTTACAGAGTTTCTCCAAAGCTTCCCTGGGTTTGGTCTTTAAACCCAGATAGCTTCTTAAGTGTGAATCCTCCTGCTGACATCACTCCTGTTGAGCTATGGAAGACCTGGATTTTCATTTGTCTTACCTCTATATGTGGTTCAGCACGTTCATTGGCACCTCTCTATCCAGCTCTCTCTCTTTTTGACTTAGTAAACTTGTGGATCCATCTGTCATCCTTTAGCCAGTAGTTTCAACAGTTCAGCTGCTTCTCAGAGGTACCCCTTGTTTCCCCCCTTATGGTTCTACTGTCTCATCCCAGATGGGAGAAGTGCTTTCATTTCCCCCTTGGCCAGAATCCTTACTCCTCTCTGTTCAGCCTCGTCCCTCCAACCCTTCCACCTTTTCGAGTCTCACCCCTCTTCTGCCTTAGCTCCCTCCTCCCTTTGACTTCCTTGGCCCCAGCTTAGCAGAGTTGAGTATGGGCAGAATGTCACTCCCTGCATTGCAGCAATTGCAGACAATCCAGTCAAATCACAGGCACCTTCAGCTTCCTGAAGGAAGCTTCCTTCTCCATCCAAATCCAGATCACCCATTGCCACTCAAATCAGTTGTTCGCCCTGCCTCTGTGGAATCAGTCCAGCCTCTGAGTGTACCCCATCCTCTCTGCTTACTTCTTTCTTCATCTGCTACCTTGTGTTGGCCTCCTCCATGTTCTTCCCTGCACTATTTACCCTCTGAATGTGAGATATTTGTCCAACATTTGCATCTGGAGCCTCCCCTCGTCCGGGGAAGTGATAAGTGATGAGTAAATCTCATCATAATATATTGGTTCACACTTCCTGTAGCTCTGAATCTCTGCATGTACTACTCTTCTTGTTATGGTATTTGATAAATATTCTGGAATTAATTTATTGTGAAAGCTGTGTGTGTTGTATAGAAACTTACACAATTCTTTGTTGTAAAAGAGGGTGGGAGAACAATTGCTCTTGAAAAGGTCACCTCAAATCTTTGGTGTTTCCCTTTCCTACAGGGTGGGTCAGGGTGCTCCTCAGCCCTCAAGTATCTTTCAGCTGTAAGACTATATATATTTTTCCACCTCCCCAAAAACACAGGAGAAGCAATGGCAGCTTTAAACCTCACAATAGCATGGGAGTATTAAACATGAATTGACAGCCTCAAACACTGCTTAGAATATTTACTTTTTTTTTTTTTAACTTTTTATACAAAAGATAAGAGGAGAAAACCTGAGATAGAGTAATCAGGCTGGCATTGTATTGTCATATCTTTAGGATCCCAGGCCTGCCCAGAAGGGCCAGATGAGTCCAGTTTACCAGTGTCTCTGCCAAAAGTTTTTACTTTATGTCCATTGCCAGGGTCCCTGTTACATTCAATAATTCAAAGTAATAACATGTTCCAAAACAGTCAACCTTCCCTCTGGACCTGGCAGGTGCCTTTCTTTTTTATGTACTTGAGAGACAGAATCAAAGTAGACATATTCATGATCACAGATTAGTGAATTCCACTTTTTTTTTTTTCCCCCCCCTCTGTTCTCATGTCTACTCTGCATCTTAATAGTTTGCTTATACAAAGCAGGTTGAATGATCTGGCTGCAAATAGTTGTTTGATTAGGAGTTACATTTTGAACATAAGTTATCCATGTAGTCATGGACACTTACATTCATGATATTCATGTGTCCTGTTGCTGGTCATCCACTGATTGGTGAGCTTAAAATATTTGGATCTTTCAAATAAGAGACCAAGGGAGTATTCAGCATTCATAATTTATTGCTGAAATTCTGAGATACATTAACAAAGCCACAGATTTAATTTAATTCCCTTTCTGGACAGGGCATGGTATATATTTTCTGTGTGATTATGCAGATTCGTTGGTGGACTTTTATCTTCCTGAACACTGTGTTTGTGAGTTCCGTTTCTTACCCAGCCTCTAGGCACCCACCACACAGTGGCACCATCCACAAAGAGCAGGAGACCGGAAAGAAACTTGACGTGCCCTGTATTGCGTGTGACCAGTGTTCACTCTGAACTGAGGAGAAATAATCAAAGAAATGTTCTCAAGTTACCACCACAAAGCAAGCACAGCAGTGCATGCAGATGACATGCCACCACAAAAAAAACTAACATTGCTAACACAGAATGTAACTTCATCCAGAAAAGTCATAAAATTCCTCCCATGAATGGAAGAGCTCCCCACAACATCCCCAAACGACTGCCTCACACATCAGGGATACACTTGCACAGTATACGTGAAAGGAAGCATGAGTTGTTGCAAACTGTGGAATACCTGTCAGAATGAGAGTTCAGCTGCTCAGGGCTGATGACCTCTCTCCCATCTTCCACCATCCTAGAAACTCCACAGGTTCCTTACCTTCTCCTATAATTCCCATTACAATACCAGAGTCTCTAGACTTGCGTAACCTTGGGACTGAGCAGGGGAAGCTCTCTACAACCCAGCCGTGTCAGACATGGGACCCGGGGCTCTGCAAAGGACCTCCTTATCTAGAAGGAAGTACGAAGGCCAAGTCCTTCATGGTCCCCTTTCCCCTCTCTGTATTGGCTAGTCCTTTGCAAAGATAGAGCAAAATGCACCAGTTTATCTCTTTCTTCAAAGCTCTTAGGAAGCACGGTGCCCTCCTGCTTGGATGGTGAGCCAGAATATCTCTTCCCAGGCATTGTTCAGTCTTTTGGGGAGTCACTGTGAATTTAATAATCTCTTGGGGATTCTTTGGTCAGGGCATCTCCAGGATCAAAGATTTTGTTACACTACAAAGAGCAACAGGACCTTAGTGTGCAGGCATGATCCAGATGTGCTGTTGCAGTGAAGCAGCTACTCTGCCAAGCAGCTTTCTGGGAATAACCTGCTGTACCCCATCTGCTCGGCAACTTTGTCTTTGTTCAGCTGAGGTAGGCAAAGAATGGTAAACATCTGTTTTCATGAAGCAATGTTAGTTTGTGGCCTCTGTACTGCTCCAGTCAGATACCACTGTGCTGAACCCTCTACGAATGCATGTAACAGCTAACGGCACCATGTGCAAATACTCTGCTTTGTATCACTGTCACAGGATTTTACCTTCAAAGAATTAAATTGGAAAAGAATATGATCAACCCATGCTCAGAAAGAATCAGGAAAAAAACAAAAACAAAAACAAAACAAAAAAATGGACCTCAGTTATGGCCATGTTCAACCTCAGATTCCCAGAGTAGAAACTCTCACACCTTCTGTTTTAACCTGCTCAGGGGGTTGCTGGCCCAGTCTCAGCGCACAGCTTCTCAACGCAAGGGATGATACACCCCACCGCAGTAGGTTGTGCAGCTGCCAGATCAGTGATATGGTTACACTGAATTCTTCTGATGCAGGAAGGAATGCCTACTAATTAATGACGAGATTGTGTATAATCTACTCTGTCAGGCTGCCATCATTTAATTAGTGTAGTGCTGTTTGCAGCACAGCTAACAGAAGAAAATGTCCCTTTTCCCTCTGCCTGTCTGTCAGGGAAGGTTCACAGAGGGGTGAAACATGTGTTTTCTGTGTTTGGAAAATGTGATATATTGTGGCAGACAATTTCCAGTGAAGATATAGAGGCATGACCACAGACAAGTGGGTCTGTCAAACCATGGTCTGCAATACCAGGATTTCATTTTTGCTGTTGTCGACAGCTCTGAAGCAGCCAGAGTTACTCTGGGTCTCCCACATCCACAAGAAGGTTGGTTTTCTCCTGGTGTAGGTTTCTTTGTGCACCTAATTCACTTTGAGGACACCAAATGCCCCATTATAAAGATATCTGCACTGCTTTGGAAACCTCACCCTAAACGCTTCTTTCACTGATGTACTTCAGACCTCAATTCCTCTGAAGTCATAACTTTGATGTTGGTTTCATTAGCTCCAGACTTTAGTTTTACATCAGCTGCAGATTTTTAATTCTAAAGGAAGAACTCTATAGCTATATTTTTGGAAAGATGTAGTGATTTTGTATGTAGAAGGCAAAGGTGAAAGCTCAAGTRTTTGTTTCTGTGTGCAGCCAAATTTTGCACATGAAATGCAGGTACATCTTTTGACACATTCATTTATCTTGAGTAGTTATGCAATCCTTATGCAAAATAAGCACATAAAACTATTTTCTTATAAAAAATTTAAAATATGAAAAATATAGAAGCTAAGGGTGCAGAGAAGGACTGAGACAGTGTAGGATTAGCTGTAACAGAAATGTACTCTGCCTGCCTGGGCTCAGTTTCTGTAAAGCTTATTATTTTATTTTTTATTCCTGCTTAACTTTAATCTCATTATAGTTAGTGCATATTTAATTATGTTAAACTACCAGGAGTCTTGTATAAACATTTTTTTTTTACATCTACATAAATAAACAAGCAAATTGGTAAATAATGTAGTTAGTAGGAAGTTCATATAATTTTTATATCAGTTCACTGCATTTGGTAATTATATCTGAAAGTACTTAGTAAACCACTATAAGTGGCGAATGGCTTCACTTCAAGATTTTAATTTGGTCAAGTATTTTTTCCACAGACGATGTCTGGATTTGCTCTGGTGGAGGCAAATTTAATTTTATAGCTGTAGGCATGTGAACGTTAAACAAATTCCTATGTATGCACATATGTATGTATCTTTTATGTATTTCTGTATTTTATCTCTCTTCCTCTCATTCTTTCTTCCTGTTTTCCCTCCTCCCTTCTTCCCTTTCTCCCTCCATCTCTCCCTCCTTTCTTTCTCTTTCTTTCTTTCTTTTCTTTCTTTCTTTCTTTCCTTTGTTCCTTCTTTCCTTCTTTCAGAAATTCAGGGCATCTTCCTTCCTACACAGTAATAGGGCTTTGGGGAAATACATTGCCAAAATAACTCTTGCATCAATTTTCTAACATCAGACCAGAAGCTTCAATTTGGGACAATCCCAGAAGATATGAAAATGATTCCCTATACTGTCACATCTCCTCCAGCAATTTGTTGAGGGTTTTGTGTCTGTTGTGTTTAAGACACTGTTTACAAAATCAGAACAATTAAGGACTGTTTAAATTAGATTTATCCCCAGTAGAAATATATGTGAGGAAATTAAAAGATAATCAGATCTCCAGAATACAACCTACAGAACAAATAGACATATTATGCACATTGTTCTTTTTGCAAAGCAGCAGGGCATTAATGAAAGTGGAAAGAGTAAGGAACCAGGTAATCTGGGATGACTGGACAACATAGTGCCAGCTTTTTGATCCATACAAATTGCCATTTGTGACGAGGGTACCAGTGGTAATCCGTGGTTCAGCTGCTTTGTACACCAGCTTTGCAAAGCGAAGCGCACAGGGAAGGGCTTCGTTGTACTACAACTCCAGTTACGCAAGCTCAGGGCAGGCTGGAGTAAAGTCTTCCATGAATCAGGACCAGCATTTACCAGTACTGACCTGAGCACTTGCTAGGAACATCCTACAGTGCAAAGCCACCCTCGGCGCAGGGGATGTGCAAGCCCTGGGAGCAGGGGGGATGCAGTGTGCTCCGTCAGTACACAGAGAACTGCCAGGTGCTGCAGAGCAGCATTTCAAAGTTTTCAAAGTCTCTTCTACAGGCCACGATGGGGCCATGGGCAGATTTGAGAGCTGTGACTGGCTTCCGATGGCATGTGTGTGCGCTGACCTTCCCTTAGTTGACGGTGTACAGGGCAGTGAACAACCCTCTGTTTAAAAATGGATAGAAGACTTAAACGGCAACTTTCTTTAGAGGATTCAGCATTACAGCAACTTTTTTTTTTTTTTCCTTAAAGACTAACTACTTTGTGGCTTTGGACAAAAAAAAAAAAAAAAAAAAAAAACACTCTTTTTTATAGTCTGTACATTAGAGGGGTTAAAACAAGGTCCCAGCTCTGTGTGCAACCCATCTGCTGAGCATGGAGTCCTTGCTTTGCAGATGAATGTTGTCTTGCATCCCTGGCCCATGTTCCAGCCAGCAAATGGCCATCAGGAAAAAAGCACTGGGAGCTCATGGACTAAAACTTTGTTGTGCAACTGTGCCTGCATTCTTACCCTGCTTCCTGTTGGAGAAACCCAAGGAGTTTTTCTCTGTGGTAATACAGATGTTAAGTAAAGGGCCAGCATAGGCAGAATAGCTCTGACACTGTCCTCAGATTCCTCTTACAAACCTTGAACCACAAACAAGGAGAAGCAGCATATTTATCCCAAATGAATGTGAGACTGGTGAGAAAGACCAAAATTTCTGGAGGTCAAATCACAACGTCATAGAAAATGGGATGTGTAAAATTACTGAGACAAATGTTTGCTTTCCATTTGCATTTCTAGAAGTGCTATTAGTGTGGCACTGCCTATGATTCATTCAGAAGGAAGACTTCCTTCCCAGAATACTGTGACGTTCCCTGCAGCACCTCTAGCCTGCCTCGGAGTCTTGAGCCTCACATAGTCCCAAAGCAGGAGAGTCCCACATGGCCCACTAGACCTGAGATGCATCATTTGTGTCTCTCAGCAACTGGAGCCGCTATGAAATTATTCACATACCTAACCTGCTGCCAGGACCAATGTATTTGTCTTTTTGAGCTGATGTATTTCTCTTTTTGAAACAGCTTCTCCTCGCTGGAGTTCAAGCTTTGAGCATGAGGCACTCTCAGAGTTGGAAGAAGTTAACAGATTGACATTTTTCAATTGCATAGTCTCAAATTCAGCAGCAATGAGTCCTGATCCCAGCTCTACACAGTTCTGCATGCTGGCTGCTCTGATTCCAGAGCCATGTGTTGTTTTTTGTATCCCCATGAAACGGCAGGTAACCTGAGGAAATGTGAATATATCTTTTCTTATGATTTTTCAAAGCAATTCTACTTTCTGAAATTTGCCGTCTGATTTTAATTGGCGACATTATTCCTTTCATTCTGTGTTGTAGTATGTAACCATGCTATGCCCTGATAAACACGGTGTATATTCAGAAACATATTCATGTCAGCGGACCCTGAGCGATATGATTCAGGTATATTATTGTGCTGTGTGTCTGTATGGTAGCATATGAGGACATCATCTTGCAGTGTGCTGATGTAGTTCATTGTTGTTTTTTACCCTTTCATATTGCGGTTCAATTCTCAGCAATGAGCCATGAATTAGCTAATACTAGAGCCATCCTGCTATGCAAGAGATTTTTTTTTCATTAAGTGGATTTTAAATCCCACATCTCCAGATTATGTAAATGAGAGATGCTATTCACTGAAGAGCTGCTGATCTACATCACAGACAATCTGACCTGAAATGTATGAATCTCTCTCTGAGATTCTTTGTAAGAGATGAAAAAGACTATCAATAACAGTGTTTGTAACACAAGAAGCATGAAAACACAGACATAGCCCCTGAAAAAGCTGAAGATATACATTGTAAATTTTATTTCTAGTCTGAAAATGTCAGTTCTGTGCCTGTTATAGTATGTCATTTCCAGGATGGCTGAGGAGATGTTAAGACTTGGCACGCTAGGCTACCAAACATCATCAGTTGCTACCATATTTTCCTGAGGAATGTATTCTTTTGTAAGAGCTTGCATCAGAATTGGAGAAGACTTTGTGTCTGAGGCTTCAAATGACTGAGCAGAAGGCAGTGCTAGGGGAGCAGCGTGTGCTTTGACAGAGGACTGAAACTATGATGAGCTGAAGCTGAGCAGCAGAAGGCTTGGTTGTATCAGCTTCTCCTAGGTGACATTGTTTGCTTTCTCTGGGTGAATGTTTTTAAAGGCATCTGTTGAAAAGTCTTGCAAAATTCGCACAACATATGTGCAGACTCAAATGCAAATATGGAGCACATCCCTTTTGCCACTTGAGCTTTGTTTAAAACTTTGCCATAAATTCACTATTTTGTCTTGGTATCATCTGTTCCTGTCTTTGTACATGGATGGTTCCATACTTCATGTAACCACACTTTGAAACAGAAACCATCTTCAAAGAATGGGAACGGGGCAAGATACTTCATGCAGAATTTAGGTCTGGTCTCCATCACACAAGTCTCTAGCTTTAAAAATCTTGAGACTGCTTCTTAGCCCTGTGGTTGCAGAGAGGCTGTGAAAAATTGCCAGGAGAATGAGGCTCTTTCTCAAAGAAGAGTGATTTTCTCTCCTTTATAGATTATAAAATGATTGAATGAATGAGGTGGAGGAGTGAATTGAGGGTGTCCACTCAGTGGCAATCTGTAATTGTAGAACCCAATGCATGGAGATAAAGTACCGCAGCCCCTTAACATTTATGTGATGACATGCCAACTCAGGGCCATGACCCCTGAAAAGGTGGGGCAGGAAACATTCCCTTGCCAGTCCATCAGCACAGGGATTGCTCTTGGTTCCCTAGGTGCAATGCTCTCTGTCATTCTCGCTAGTATCCAGTTTGTTCCAGGGCCACCACYTTCTCATCTTGATGCAAAAGCCTAGCCCAAATTGTGGAGGGCACCCATTCTTTGCCTGTACCATGAACCCATGGGTTCTTCTGGAAATGCGGCAGTGTTTGGACTGGCTCAACAAATCTGGCCCATGGATCAAAAGACATACACAATTCTTGTTTGGGGGGGTGTCCAGAAAGAGAGATTATAGCTGCAGAGGATGAACCTTTCTCCACAGAGATGTCTGCTCCCTTCCCAAGGTTATGATGCCAATGTTGTGCAGCCTTGTGTTTTTGGCAGTGCTGTGCCATGCCACCAGCCTTGCCAGTGGCTGAGGCAATGCAGCATCCCAGCAGGAGCACTGTGAAACCATTGATGCTCAATGCATCAGTGAAATTAAGAAATGTTGCAGGGCTGAGCCCTCTCTAGAGAGACTCTGCCAGAGTTTTAAGATGTTGCATTGGTTGTAAAAAGGCATGGTTACTTTGAGGCCATAGCAAAGAGAATTTAGAAACATTCTCCTTCAACCAAATGACATATGGATGATGTTCCCATCTCCATTGTATATGCTTTACAACGTGGCGAGTTTCATTTCCTCCATGTTCCTCTGCTAAAAGCTTTGCAAATTGTGGCCAGAAAGCATGATGTGTCAGAGAGGGATAAAATGGGGTGTGGCTGCAGGATGGAGTTGAGGCAAATGTGGATAAATACTGACTTTTAAAGGTAGCCCCAGTAACCATGGGACTTTGTCCATTTTCCTGTGGTCATCTACTGTTGTCCAGAATGTAAAGCTGGACTAGAATTAGTGGAAATGCTGGGGCATGGAGCAGTGTGCTACCTCCGATGTGTTGTGGTGAATAGGAAGACTGTAACACTATGTCCAGCAGCTGCCACAGGAGCTGATAAACACCATTAACAAGAGTGAGACCAGGGAAACGTGACTCAAATATGTTGCAGGAGTGAAGAACTACAAAGAAACTTCTGCTTAGCTGTTCCCAGAGAATAAATTGCATAAGATATTTCTCCTTACTAGACCCTCTCAGTTCCCTGATCTTGCCCTCAAACTACATTATGCAAAAGCCATCTGAAGTTATCTTTAGTCATTTCAGTTTATCCCTTATTTTGCTGAATGATGGGTAGTGGATTTCAAGGTGACCTCTCATTTACTAGAATCATTATGGTCTGTTCCTGACTGACTAGATGGAAAAAGCAGTAAGAAGATGTACTGATTCTGCACAAGCCCATTAGATAAATCTGTGGCACTTAATTTCACACACCTCATGCAAGCAGTCAATTAATGCTCCTGCTCTGGCAGTGAACACAAATTCCATACATATGACTAGGCTTATTTCAGCTCATCCAGCCTCCATGCAAAATGGAGATTAGATACAGGTACTGGCTGAGAAATTTGGAAAGAGATGTTACCCCAGGGTCCTTGCCACACAAACATAAATAGGAGTCTCTGTTTACTGGATAATATCTAATCAATTGTTTCCAGCGCCCTGATGCATATGATGCACTTTCTAATCCTACGGTCAGTCTATTAGACAGGGATTGAAGTCATCAGTAAGAAAATAATGTTCTCAGAGAGATGACACATTAGCTATATGCTCACTTGGGGTTTTGTTCTTTTTACCTTGTAATAACACTATTCAGGAGTGTGGAGACACACATAAGTAACAGGAAAGAAGCATTTATTAACCAGCACAGTTATTGCATTGTTAAGAGGAAATTTTCACCATTCCTAAAAGCCGTAAAAAAGTGCCTCATGATTTCTCAGAACTGGGACAAGAATGATGCTCTGCTAGAGAGCTGTACTTTTCCTTTTCTGTCAGGTGGCTTACACTGGCTGTCAGTGGTTGTTGAGTTCAGAGAACAGTATGCATGTGCTTGATGAAGACTGTAATGCAAATGCAGCCCCTGTTCCTCACTGAGCATTTCCTTCCTCCTCACCTTGCTGTGCTGGCAGCAGTGCAGGATGACACAGAATGAGGCATCCAATGCTGGAGCCAGGCTGACACTGAAAGAGAATGGATGCAGGTCCTCTGCTCACAGTCATACTCCAGACGTAGTTCTCGTGCAAGAGCTCATTGGTGCATTTTGTTCCACAGGAGGCTATGTCATAAGGAAGTCCATGGAGCGGCAGAGTGCATGGAATCAGCAATAGGCAACAGGGACAGGAAGAGAACAAGTGTTGGTTTGGTTTGACATGGTGGCCRTAATTCAAGTACCCAAACATGAGTGGTTCTGGTCTCTGATAGGTCCCCCATCACTTCATCCAGCCCTGTGTGGAATTCTCAGACACTCTGGCATACCCAAAGTGGCCCTAGATGCCTGCATTTAGGCCTCTGAACTGTGCACAGAGGGTGTGAGTCTGCTGAGAGCTGCAGGGCTCTGAGCAAACTGGCTTTGGGCAAGAATGAACAGGTTTCTGCAGGAAGATAAGACTGTCTCAGCTTCTCTGTGGTGGAGAAGCATGTGTACAATGTGAGGCATAGAGGACAGAAAGTGTAAAATATCTAGGAGGAAGTGACAATGGGAGGAAGGTCGGGGAGGCAACTCTGCCTCCCCACATGCAGATACACGTGACAACTGCAAGGTACATTTCTAGGCAACAGAGAACACCAAGGAAGTTTGTTAAATGTGAGCACTATGAACGGAAGGAGAGGTCCTGCTCTCTAACGCAAACAGGACTCCATCAGGCTGCAGGCAGGAGTCAGGCAGCTGATCAGGATGGGACAGAGAAGAGGAGATTAACTCCTGCAAAAATTTTTGCTCCTTAAAAAGGAAATGAACAGTCTAATTTGTGCCTCTGATCTATAAAAGGGTCTGATGAAAGGACTGTGCTCTGCTTGGGTGGATTTTGTTTTAAATTTTGCTGGGAGACAAGGGAAGTTGGCAGATGTTTGGACACTGTTTGCACAAAGCCAGCAGATTTGTCAGGGTGAAACTCCCCTGCTGCTCAATAACTTTGGGGCAGAAGCTGCTCTTTAATCCGCACCTGTCTCTGCATCAGTGGAGGTAAAAGGGGCTTGAGGCACCTGGATGGATAATGAGCACACATTGCACTGCTCTTCATGAGCACACTTCAGATGGGTGCACAACAGGAATGTGTGCACCCAAGACTTAAGCATTCTGGAGGGTTTTCTTGTGAAATTCACAGTTTTGTGGCCTGGTTGTTCCTGGCCAAAAGTCAAGTAACTTCCTCTTGATACTGACCACCAGCCCTACTCATCTTAGTCCTTAAGCTGAGTTGTGCAGTAGATATCTAACACCCCATTTCTGCTAGGTCAGTCCTATAATGTTCCCCACAGTCCCATGGGCAAGGAGGCTTCTAGAGCTTATAGGCAGCAGGGAAGCACAGCAGACTTGCATAAAGAAGTATGTGTGAGAGGTCTATCATATCCAGGATGACCCTATGTCCCAATAATGGAGTCAGGTACTATTGCAAGGCCCTGAACTGCTGTATGCAGACTGGTCATACAGGCCCTCCTCCTTGCTCTTCTGCCTTGGGTAGGTAACTGTGTGAGCAGACACTGGCCAAAGGGTAGGGGAGCTCCTTAGCATAGAGGTGCATTGTGTGTTTTGGCTAAGGTGCATCCCTATGTCATCCCAATCACATCCCTTCTCAGTAGCCTGCAGCACTGGGAGTGGTCGACAAGTCTAAAAATGCTTCTCAGCTGTGTCAGAGCATTTTGTCCTCTGATTTCATTGTCAGACCACCCTTGAAGTGGCCATCTCCTTAGCCTTTTGACCCATTTAATGCAATCCCATCACTGCTGCAAGCCCCCGCAGAGCCACTTCATGCTTCCTGTAGTCTGTTCTAGCTTTACTTTCAACATTGCAGCAGCTGCTATTTTTAATACTCTTATCTCTGCCTAATTTAATGTCTAAACACCTGGGAGATATAAATGTTATAATTCAACAGGCTCCTGTTGCTTAGCCGAGCTGATGAAAGACCATTTCCCATCCAACTTGTGGAAAAGGGGTGTGATTTCAGTGCCAAGAAAACTCTGCAGATTGCCTGGACTTGACTTTTAATATCCAAGCCCAGTGCTAGTCTTTATTGACAGTGTCCTCAGCATTTGCTTCCAGACACAGGGCATTTGGGGTACTGGCCTGGGACTCCCTCTGTGAACAACAATTGAAAATAACTAGGGAGAGGGCATCCTCCACCCCACATGGACTGCCCCTCATTTGCTGCCTCAGAAATCACTCCAAAACTTGCCTCATTTTCTGATTGCACCCAGACGTGTCCCCCACTGCTCCTCTTCACACTTTCAATTGTGCAGGGGAACCCTGGCTGGCTGTAGAGCCCACCAGGCCCCTGGGGCCATGGACCGGGCTTTGCTCAGGAGCCTCCAGGTTCAGAACGCTAAGCAGAGACCTAACATGACAAAAGAACAGTTTGATTATCAGTCCCATTTGAAATATCTTCATAAATGCTTTCCCATAGCTCTGAGGGCAGGGAAGGCACAACCCACCTATCTAAAGGTAGGTGACGTTATCTGAGCTGGCCACGTCAGGCTGCTATGGGGGGGGGGGGGGACGTGTCATGGTGATGTATCCCTCCACGATAAGTGAGGTGACTCGGTCTGCCAGGCCTACCCTCCCACTGAGAGAAAGTCTGATAGGTTGTTGGGCTTTTGAGGCAGCAGTTTGATTTTATTCGTAACTGCTGTGGACACCAAGGGAAACAAAGTTACAGGTTCCATTTTTCACTGATCTGCCAGTGCCAGTTTGAATTAAGTCCAAGAACCTGCTGCTAAGGCTGGCCCAGATACAGCTCCTCTCCCTAGCCAGGGTTATGGGAATGGCCTACCTTTCTCACCTGGTTTTGGTGCACTTTATGGACGTGTCTTTTTCTCTTTTTTTCAGACAAGCCACGGATGAACAATATCCTTACTTCTGCCACCGAACCCTATGATCTGTCCTTCTCCCGGTCCTTCCAGAATCTCTCTCACCTCCCACCATCCTATGAGTCTGCAGTCAAGACAAACCCAAGTAAATATTCTTCTCTGAAGAGACTAAGTAGGTGTCAGCTCATTTCATTTCCGTTGTAACTCATTTGCTTGTAAGCTGCAGTGGGCACGATGCTAAGGCAATAATCTTTTTCTCTCTGTCATTGTACTGCCCAAGTTGGCATCTCTGGTAATGATTGTCTTGGCTGTCGCTTCCCATCAAGAGAGAGTGTAGAGAAAAAGTCACTTCATTACTTAGAGAGCACTTGTGGTTATTTGCTTACTGACCTCCTTGCTGTGCTGCCTCCCACAATTCTGTGTCGTATCTGGTCCTGATAGAGTCATCTGAGAATCCATTTTCTTCCTGTCGGAGTTGAGATGAACCAGTTCGGCTGCCGCAGAACAGCTGAGCTCACCTCGGTGTGTGGAAGGCAGATATCTCACTATCTACAGATGTAACTGAAACCAAATTACAAATCCAGACCAACAGAAAGCTGCTGGAATGGCTGGGAACATCCGTTTCAGTAGAAGCATGGCATCTGCCTGCCTCTCACAGCATTGTGATCTGTTTCTTGGTGTATGTGTCCTGACCCAGTCCTGACCTGTGCCGTTCACTAATTTATGGTGCACATCTCGTGTCTCAACATGTTGCTCACTGCCTTGTTCACACTAGTTAGTATGTATTCTTTTTTTATTTTCTTATGTATTACCTTATTCTGCCAGATTTTCCATAGTGCCCCAGCCCATCACTGTTACTGATGGTGAACACTCACATAGAAGTCTCTTCAGTTTTGGTGGGATTATCACATAAGTGACCCTTATGAGGGAAAATGCTCTCTCTGACTGAGACACCAGGTTCATAATATGTTTCCATGGACATATTCTGGATACATTCAATTAGACGTTGTCTCATTTAGGGAAATAACTTAGGTGTTGCAATAGCTTCACTAAAGGTAGCTGGGTATGAGGAACAGACCTCTCTCCCTTAGTCTATATAAAATCTGCACTGCCAGTTTAGCCAGCTAAGTTAACACAAAGTGAAGGGACAGAAAAGCCTTTGGACTGTCCACAGCATATCCCCATGTGGAGGATTTTTCAGAAGAGGAAATGCAATAGGAATGTGACACAAAAATCTCAGCCCACTGCCTGGCACTTCAACATGGGACATAAATACATGGTTAACTTCTAGGCAAATATATCTGATGTGCTTGAAAGTGTTCATGTGCTTAAATGTTTCACAGAACAGAGATGGATATTTTTCTGGACTGGAGCCTGACATTCTCCCTGTTCAGTTTGCCATGCACATGATTCTTCTTCTCCAATGAGCTTTTTTTCCTAGTGATAGTTAGAGCCCTCATTCCCAACCATAAGCATGTCCCTGTCCCCACATCCCAGTGACAAAATGTCCATGTCCTTGAGCAGCTTTGGTGATACTATCAAATACTGAGAAACCCTTAAAATCATAGCATTATAATACTGCAGCTTTAAAACCTCCCCATTATGAGATGATGCTGATTTATTTTCATTTCTCAGCTGAAATAACATAAAAAAATGCATCCCTTGAATATTCCTCAAAACTGCTGTTCCATTTGTAATTCATTTGTAATGCCTGGGATTACCTGGCATACATACTTTTCCTTCAGAGTCCAGGAGATCTCCATCTCTTGACCTCATTCGGAATAGATTAGACAAGTGTTTAACAGGAACAACAGAAATTGCTGCTCCTATCATGATCCAGGGGATTGGTTAGAATCTCTCCAGCCTGTGATTCATTTATTTGCTTCACATATTGTGCATAGATGCTCAGTGAAATATCCTCAAGCTCCATATTAGGGATATGGATGTATCTCACTGAAACACTAAAAAMCAACAAATTAATGTTAACCAAAATTCCCACCCTTTCCACAGCCAACATCTGGAAATGTATGACAGATATTAACATTAACCTCAGTTCTACTCACTCCCGCAAAGTTCACCTGACTCACACTGAGTATTATGTCACTCATATGAGGCAATATAATCACTGCCCTTGGCAACACCTTATTAAGTGGTGTCTTAGCAGTCTGACCCATGGGGTCCAGCAAATTTTGCTGAGCAGTTAAAGAGAGGCTGCCCCTACCTGTCCAACCTGCTCCTTGGTAGATCTTTCTGCTTCCCGGCAGAAGGGAATATATATTTGGCTACAGCACTCCATTTCTTAGTCAAAGGTATTTGTCTAAAACTGACAAAAACAGGTTTGTGTTAAGGTGACAAGCCCACAATATTCTTAAATTTCTTCAAGCGAGTGCTGAGCGAGCAGAGCCATCCTCACTCTCTCGAGATGTTTCTGATCCTCTGGACAGTTAGTGGCCCTGTCCAGCTGTGCTTCCCCTTACCCGTTCAGGGAATATCTGGCAATCAACTTGAATCTAAGAATATGAGAGTTGATCTTTGGCCATTGGCTGTAGAAGGTATGTGGAGCTTCCAAAGGCTCTCAACCAGAGAGGCTGAAGTGGTGACACTGGTGTCTGTCTTTATAACCTAGGTCCCTGACATTCACCTCCTTATGTTTTCAACAAGATCAGCTCTAGAAGGCAATCCCTGCACCACCACAGGGAAATCCACCTATCTACTAACAAAAGGCAGGTCTGGACATAGTTCAATCACCTTTACAAGCTCCCTCTCGCCTTCCTCTCCACTCTCCTCTCAGCTCCACACCCTTCACTCACAGACTCCATGGACCCTGCCCTTCTTCTGCCTCCCAGGGGCCAAATGCCTTCGAGCAAGGCTTACAAGATGCCTGGATGGTAGGGGCTTTGAGGGAGGAGGTCAGGGCTTAGGCTTCTGGCATCAGCAGAGGGTTTGGGCTTTGCGGTTAGTGGGATGAGGGAAAGCTTGCGGGTGATGGTTCAGTGTTGGGCTTCGGCTTTCTGCTCAGGCTTTGGGGTATGGGCTAGTTTTGTGGCGTAGGGGTTTGGGTTTGGGTGGGGGTGAGGACTAGAGGCTGATCTAGCACACCAAGGCAAGGGATCAGGGCTAGGGATTAGCTTCAGACCTAAGGTAAGAGTTGAAGTAAGAGGGCAGAGATTCAGGCTTCAGCATAGTAGCAGTTTGGGTTTGGCCTTAGTGAATAGAGGAGGAGAAAGATAGAAGGCACAAGGGTAGGACTTAAGGTTAGCGATTAGGCTTAGGGAGGTGGAGCAAAGCAGCTGATAAATGCCAAATCAGCTGTGTCACACTATTTATTTAAGTAACTAAATATGCAGTTTCAGCTCCATAAGCGCTAAAAACTCAGCACTCCCACTGGGTTTGCATATACTCAGAACCTCTAGAACCACATTCTTATAGCTGGGCTTCTCCAAAGCCAAAGGAAATTAGGCGCCTGGCTCCCAGACCTTTCACTGTAAAATGCCAATATCATTTTCCTATTCCAAATGAAGGAGATAAAACCAACATAAAACTTTTGCGGAAAAAAATGTAAATGCTTTGCTTTTCAAATGAATTATTGGGTTTTGATTTTTCCCTCCAACACAAGGGAAAAAAATGGTCTCGGGGACAAGTCAGCTTATCCTAAAGCCAAGTCAGATGAATCACTCAAACATAGGTTTTATACAAGTATTACATTAGAGACCAATCCTGGCCAATGTTTCAGAAACTACCAAAAGGGAAAAAAAGGAGAAAAAAAAGAGAAGAGAAGAGAAGAGAAGAGAAGAGAAGAGAAGAGAAGAGAAGAGAAGAGAGGAGAGGAGAGGAGAGGAGAGGAGAGGAGAGGAAGAGATATATTGTCTAGCATATGTGATTCCCATTAATTCTGCTTCCAAATGTTTGAAAATCATTATCAAAGCCCCAGGAATATGAGACTGGTTTAAGAAATGAAATCTCTGTCAATCTATTGTCCAACAGTTTCTTTCTATCCTCTCAAGGCTTCTGACTTTTTGGAGTCCACTCAGGACACATTTTTGAACATTTATGCGCAGCAACGAGGGAGAAACCTATTTGTTCGGAGTTTTATTTTGGATGAAATTAAAAATGTCAGTTATCTCATGAAACTCAATAAAACAATAAGGGRTAGCAGTATTAAAGCCTCATTATCCCAGTGAAATTGCTAGTGCAATGAGGATCAGATGAATCAGACTGGTTGGTTTCAGGGGAGACATTTTAGATTTATCAAATGCAGCCAGACATCAGCAGTTCCCACCCCAAACCCATTGGGTGAAGCACCTGTTGCCTCCACACTAAAGGGCCTGGATTAGTATTTCATTCTTTCCTCTTTCTGGGTGCAGCAATGCTGTTGTTCACAGCTCCACTGAGGTTTTCCCTCAATGCAAAGACACACACGTGATACAGCACACTCTGCCTTTTGTCGAGCTACATTCTCCATGACTGGTTCAGTCATGATGTCTTTGCCCATCAGCAACAGCACATGGCCCAACATTGGAAGAGAAAGTGGATAGTGGGTACTGTGTGTGCCTCCAGCCCAGTAATCTCTGTGCCAGGCTGTTTCCGTAGGGTTCCTTTGCATGAGACCTCATTTGCTCCTTAAGGTGGAGAATTTTACTTTGCCTTTGTCTGGAGATTACCCTTCTTGCACATCAATAAGTTTGCTGCCATCTGATCCAAGCAGAGGATGGCTGTTTTCCAGGTGTCTGGGATGAGTCTCCCTCTGGCGTCTTCTGGAGTCACTGATGATCCAGAAGGATGGGAGTAGCCCATGCCTCTTAGCATTGTGCTCTTTTGCTTGGCTTTATGATGGAGTATTTCTGGTAAGGGACTGATGCCCCATGCTTTACACCTCCACAGAGACAGGCAGGTCACAACAGTCCTCAAGCAGCACTGGGCTTGAAGTCACAGAATCACAGAATCATGGAATGGTTGAGGTTGGAAGGGACCTCTGGAGATCACCTAGTCCAACCCCACTGCTCAGGCAGGGTCACCTAGAGCACCTTGCACAGGATTGCATCCAGGCACGTTTTGAATATCTCCAGAGAAGGAGACTCCACAACCTCTCTGGGCAACCTGTTCCAGTGCTCTGTCACCCTCACAGTGAAGAAGATTTTTCCTCATATTCAGATGGAACTGCCTGTGTTTCAGTTTGTGCCTGTTGTCTTGTGTCCTGTTGCTGGGCACCACTGAAAAGAGTCTGGCTCCATTGTCTTGACACCCTCCCTTAAGATATTTGTGCACATTAATAAGATCCCCTCTCAGTCTTCTCCTCTCCAGGCTAAACAGGCCCAGCTCTCTCAGCCTTTCCTCATAGGGGAGATGCTCCAGTCCCCTAATCATCTTTGTAGCCCTCCACTGGACTCGCTCCAGTAGTGCCACATCCCTCTTGTACTGGGGAGCCCAGAATTGGACACAGTACTCCAAATGTGGCCTCACCAGGGCTGAGTCCAAGTCCAAGTCCAAGGACTGCTGATTCTCCTTCCAACTAGGTAGTCTTAGTATCCCAGCTTCAGACATATTAATATCAAACAGGTTTCCCAGAAAGTTTGTTTCATCTGAAATAACTGCAGAACATTTTCTTCAAATTTCAAGTTGCTTTGCTCTAGGATTAAAGTGGTAGATTGGGATATACCTACAGTAGCTGACCTACCCTCTGAGTCCGAGACACTTGTTTAAAAGCCCCAAAAGGGGGGGAGGGGAGGGGAAGGGAGGGATGTGTGTCTCAGAGAGAGCATCCCATGACCGTCAGAGCTGCTTTGTGACCACAAATATAAATATATAAAAATAGTAACTAAAACTTGTAACTAAAAATGTGACAAGGTTGCTCATGAATTACACAGGACACTCACATTTGAAACCAGAACCAAAGCATGAGTTTCCCCAAATGGGGAACTTGCCTGCCCCAGGTCACATTCCATATGCTTCTTTATAAGCATCCTGTGAAGGTGACATTGGATAATTTCTCCAAAACTCACTGTTCCTGTAAATCGTGTGATACCATGATCTGGACTCAACAGCATATGGAGTCGATTGTGTCATGTTGCAAGATGGTGTGATACATCAAACAGGGACTAAACTTGTCTATATGTAATTATAAACTGTCTCTGTGTGCCATAAACACATGTCCACACAACCCGCGCAGGGCCAGCGCCTCTCCAACAGGCAGCACGCTGACATGGATGCCCATGCTGTTTCAGCTGCTGACGGATGGTCCTTGGGTTTCACCAGAAGGCTGTTCCAAAGCGCTGTTCACTGCACACATCCCCCTTTTCACTCCATGGGACAAAACTCTGGCATTTTTAACTGTTTCCCTTTCTTTTTCCACAGCTGACAAAGAGGCTGACGAATATTACATGAGGAGGAGACACCTGCCTGACCTGGCGGCCCGAGGCACGCTCCCTATCAACGTCATCAAAATGTCGCAACAGACCAACCACAGGGATAGGCCCCGCCGGCCCATCAGGGCCATGTCCCAGGACAGGGTGCTGTCCCCTGAGAGGATCATGCCTGAGGAGTTTAGCATGTCCTATGAACGGATCCTCTCAGACGAACAGCTTCTGTCCGCAGAGCGCCTCCACTCCCAAGACCCTCTGCTCTCCCCGGAGCGTTCAGGGTACCCAGAGCAGTCTATGTCACGGGCATTGTCACACACAGACGTCTTTGTTTCAACACCTGTCTTGGATCGCTACAGGATGACAAAAATGCACTCCCATCCTAGTGCCTCGAATAACTTGTACAATACCTTAGGTATGAACCCAACTTCTGCCAAGCGCCAAGCGTTCGCCTCCCGACGGCATAACACGGTAGAACAACTGCATTATATTCCAGGACACCACCATCACTACCGCACCGCGAGCAAAACAGAGGTGACTGTTTGATATGACCCTGTGCATTGTAGATTTTCATTAAGGACTGGGGTGGTCACAGCACCCTATACTGCAGTGGCCTTATAGGCCAAGATAACCTCTAATAACTCAGTGTCTGAAAAGACTTCTCAAACAGTCCCATCCGCATTGTTTTTAAAGCCACCCCTACATTGGTGACATAAGAAGAACCTAAGCAAACAAACAGACTATAGTGAGGGATAATGGAGGATATTTCCTAACATGCATCAGTTTCTGTCAAAGAAAGCCATAATAGTAGATGGCTCCTTCCAAGGGCTCACCTGCACTATCTCATTGTTTTTACGAATTTAGGACTTTTCAATTGCTACAAGCAGAACCACTCTCATACAGCCCATGGCAGGGAGGAGGAAATGCAGCACCCCATCCTGGCAGGAAGGGGCCCTGTTGCCATCTCTCATGCCAGCCCTGATGTTTGACCTTTCTGTAGCAAGTAGTTAAGATTTTGACTGCTGGGGATCACCTCCAGACCATTCAATATCAGCCAGCACCCATATATCTGTTCTTCCTCACCCTTGGAGTGAATTCAAGGGCAGACTTTCCTAGGGGACTGGCAGATCTAGGGACAAGAATAGCCTGGCTGAGAAGTGAAGTTTTAGTTTATATTAAATATACTCATAAGATAAAAATATACTAGTGCCTACAAATCGCCTGCTCTCTCACTGTAGGAAGTAGTGGGGTCGATGTGTTCAATAAGCACAAATATGCTGAAATGCTTGTTAGACCCTTTCTCCACTCATTCTAGTATCTTGGTGTCTATGAGATGTAAATAGGAAGGAGGAATAGGGTTTCTGTTCCTTCAGCTTCTTGCCACTGCTGAACCTAAAGCGCCAGAATTTGTTCAGCTTTGCACTGCTAACCTGTGCTAGAAGTCCTGACTCCACTGAAACTCCTACCAGGCAAGGCTACCACAGATTTCACTGAGCCTGGATTTCTCCCCAGAAGTTTCCTTTCCTGTTGTCATTTTCCACCGGCCCAGTCTCCCTCTTTCTGAGCATATTTCCTCCATTCAGTTACAACTTAGAACTCCATATGTAGCAAATCTTTTCCTAGCCCTTAGCAGAAACACTAAGCTAAGTGTGTCAGTATACCAAAAAGTGGGTTGGAAATTTTCCATGATTGTTGCACCATGTAATGGCCCCCAAAAGCCATTCAAATTCCAGTTCCACCGAGCTCCAATCCTAGCCACATAGACAGTCACATTTCATGCAAACAAATTATATATCCAGCATAATTGTATTAAATAGGCATGTTGTATATCTGATATAATGCTAATTAGATACTATATATTTGTGAAATCTTTTAAAAATAGACTCATGGGTCCCGAATTTGTGAGGGTTTTATCTTTGGCTTTCTGGGTGGGTTGGGATTTGCTTTGCTTTTTTTTTTTGGTTGATTGGTTGGTTTGTGTTTGTTTTTTTTTTCCTTGTATATCTGTTCCTATCAAATTTTGTGGAACTAACTCACACTAGAACATACTTCTGTGGCCAGGAAAGGGTCTCAGAGGTTCTGAAGGCCATCCATACCAAGTGCTGTAACATCATTAATGCTGGACTCTCTCCAGCATTCACATACCGTGGTGCATACACAAAGCCCCATCACATGTACGCATCCATATTGCTCTTCCAAACGACAGGCATGCTCCCTCCTCTGGATCAAATGATCATTGACTTCAGGTTGTAGCACATTCCCATACAGTACTTCTCTCTTCGTGTGCTACATTTCCACAACTCTTTTCCTACGTGACTCTTCACTAAATTGCATTTAAATTAACTCTGTCCTTCACCTTCCCCTCAAATAGCCTTATAGTTCCCAGTTCCACCCTCCACTTCCGTAGCATAAAATGACTGCAGGTTGTTCTGAGCCTGAGTCTCATGTGGAGGCTGATGATGTGCACCTAGTTCTTCTGGTGCAAGGTAGGCAACAGGAGTGTGCTGTCTTCCCCAGGGGGATTTAGGGATAGACCTCAGTGGGATAGACAGGTTGGCTTTCATTGTGCTGAAGTTTTCAAAAGAGATCCAAGGTACTTCTCTTTCCCAGACTGTCCTGGCACTGCTGGTCCTAGTTCATGGGCTTACTTCTGCCCCACCCGATAGAGACTGTGTTCAGAATAGATTTCATCTGAAATACCGAGGCTTTTTTTGACGGAAACTGAGCTGTGAAGGAACAAATAACTGTCTCCATGGTTCAGATTGTCAGGTTCATTACTGTGCAACCTTGGGCAGAATATCTCTGGGTGACACCCAGATTTCTTTATGAATCACTGTGGCAGATCATGTCCTGGGGACAAGAAAGGAAAGGCCTCTCCAGAGCTCACACCTCATGTCCTGACTCCTTACTCTGATGGACACTCCTCTCCCCTGACTACCTCCAAGCTCCTCAGCTCAGTCACTGGATATTTCTTAAAAGGCAATTCCATGTGAAAACTTTGCCCTTGTTGACCTCCCTGCCATCTAAAGTTTTGTGGCTGATTTGAAGAGAACAGAAACACACATGGCTGATGGAGAGGCAGTCTCTGCTGAGGTTCTGAATCTCTTCCATTCTCCTCTTGGCCCAGACAAATCTGGGATCTTCCCCTCTGCAAGCAGGGGTATGTGAACACTGTGGGAGAGGAGAGTCCACCCTAGAGTCTCCAGGACTTGAGGTGGCAGAGCCCATGGAGCAGAGGTGACCATGTGAGGCCATGAGTAAGTGAACACTCCTCTCCATTTACATGGCCATATGTCCCAAGTGATAGTCTTTGTTTAAATGTTCAGTTCATGAATAAGGAAGCTACTGGACCAGGTGCAAATATGAAAGGTTTTCACTCAAGTACCCTGTGCAGATGCTGTGCTGTGCTGTGTTCCAGGCCATTCGACATCAGAGCCTTCTCTTATTCTGACTGACCAATATCACAGGCCCTCTGCTAGCCTGTACTATCTGGGCAATAATCCTCCAAAGAAATGCTGGGCCCATCTCCTGGTCTCTTCCACTCATGCAGCTGTCTCAAACAGTTGTGTCCCATAACCATCAAAAAGCCTTTCTAGACAAAAATCTCTTCAGGGACTCTGCCACCACCACAGAAAATTTTCAACAAATTTCTCTGAGAAAATGGCCCGGATGGCCAAAGTTTGTTTCTAGGAACCGTGTGTTGCTGTGGCTTGCTATGTGTGCTGGAATTGGTTGGTATCTTGAACAGTGGTGTTTCAGCATGCACAGGTGTTCTTATTTGATTTTTTTCTCATTATCCCTTGTTCCTGAGAGTTTTTCACTGAAAGCACACATGGTCCAAGACTGGGAGTCATGATGAGCCTGGTCCCCAGCACTTTTGTTCCCTGTGATCAAAATATGATGGTAATAGTCACAATTTCCTAATCCAGAGAGGCATCGTGAGGGTTCATACCATAATGTCTATAGAGTTCTTTGAGACCCTCTCAAAATAGACACTGTAGAACAGGGAACATTTTTATTAATCTTGTTTGCCAGAAAACCRTTGTTCTGCCACATCATGTCTGGTGTGTTGCAATCCAGTGTCTGTCCAGAATGAGAGTGTTGGAGTTGGCAGGGGCAACTTCCACCAAATCCTCCTGCTTTCCTTCTGGACATGGTTCCACTAGCAGGCAGCAGTATTTAGAGATGCTGTTACTTGCACTTTGACTTTTCTGCTTTCTTTTCCTTATGTCTGAGTCACCATCTCATTCTGTACTCAGAAGAAAAGCAGGAAATGGTCACATTCCTCTGTACAGTAAAATATAATCTGCCTTGATTAATTTAATGTACTCTGAAGGATTGATCTGTCTTTTTCTCCAATCCACAGGTGGAAACACACATCTGTGGAGCATCCAGTTCCCAGAGTGCATGTGGAGGGACTGGGGGAGGGTGATGTTGAAAAATTTATATTATTTCCTACAAACTGATAAGTATTCACATTCCCCAAGCAGCAACATGTAATAGTGAGTTGCATTGGGTTTTATACAACTGTCCCATTAATACAGATATATGTATGTATATGTATATACACACACAAACACACACACACATATATGTATACATACTATAGAATGTAATCAGTAAGTTCTGACTGACCCTGTAACAGTCTAATCTTCCAAAATATATTGACTCATTCTTTGAAATACGGAAAACTATTTTTAATGAACCACACAGATCACCATATGGAATGGAAATTTTATCATAAAAGTCTTCTAATGACAGTGAATTGTGTTTTAAARGAAAAATGAAAATGAAATATTTTTTGATGTTTTAATGGTCCTTTTATAAATAATATTCTGTTATTTGCTGGGAGGGTGGTGGTGGGGGGAAGGGACAGGGGGAGAAAGAGGGACAGTTACCCAGGAATAAGCCCTCCTTTCCTGGCCTACATTTATTTTCTACCTACTGTTCTGCTTTCCTGGCAGGCTGCAAAGCTAATTCCATGAATCTAGGCTTCCTGCATGCATATTTTGGTTCTTGTGACTAGCAGAAGCTTTCCCGTCAGAAGACTGGAAGAGCCTGGAATCATGGTTTTGTAAGAGGTGGGTAGTTCCTGGTAGCTGGGAGGATTTCTTCATCTTCTTCCTCCACAGTGAACAAACCCATCATGAAACAGGGTAACTTTAATTGTATTTGCTGTAAGTGGTCTAATTTGTGATCAGTTTGCCATCTTCAGTTTGTGTAATGGAAAAATAGCTAGTTTAGCTTTGTTTCAGATTTAGTGATTAATCTGGAAGGAAGCACTCTTTGAAATACGTTCGATACATATAGATTTAATGTTCAGGTATATTTCAGATGAGTAAAAACATATTACAGGAAAGAAGTGAGAAGCAGGCTTAAATATTTTCATTAAAAGTGTTGTTAGCAATAAGCCTGTGTTGGGGCTGTTTCTGAGAGAATAGCCACTTCTGTGTTGTATGTTCATAAGCAGATCAGAGAAGGTATCGTTCCTAGCTTCTCTTAGCTGGTTCAAGGCTGTAATGGAGGTGCCCTCACTGAGCCCAAAATCCTACTGGGAAAACCAACCTACGTTTCACCTCCTGGATCCCTGGGGGTAAGGAGAGCATTGGAACGAACCCATTGTTTGAACACATTGATGTAAATCTGAAGTCATCTGTAATCTCAGCAGCTAGCGAAACCATGTCCTGTGTCTCTGCTGTGACTCCACGATGTCCGGGAGGTCTCCATCAGCACCATCTCCACYGCAGTGAGACGGCGTCATGCCATCCTGACGTCCTGCCCATGTGCTTCRTAATAGCTTCTGACCTTCAGTCTGTAAACCTGTTAGAAATTTTTGTAGCAAGAATTTCTTGGCTCTGAGAAAGACACTTCTTACTGTACTATTTTTAGTTTGGGGAACAATATTTCCTAAGAGGAGTTAAGTGGATATTTTTGTGCTTTAGCCCAGTTTATGGATTCCATGTTTATTATACAGTAGTACTAAAGAGGAAGTACATTTGTATCTGTAACTTTGCACAGACTCTTGGTTAACCATTAAATAAGCTTCAAGATGAGCAGTATTTGACTGTTTTTCTCTGTATTATTCTTGTTGTTATACTTACCTGTAAAAGCACATTCTGTATGTACTGTAAACAAAAATATTATCAGTTTAGTAAAATTTAGAGTCTTAAGGATTTTTCCACTTTTGTCAGTAACAAATATTTATGGATTCAAAAATAAAGGCAATTTCAACATATAAATTGTTTCTTTTTTGATATCTATTGGGGAAAAATAAAAGGCCATTTTCTTGGCAGCATTCCCAAACTTTGTAACCAGCGTTTGAAAGGTAGATATCTATATTTCTGTGTGTACTTAAATAGCATCTATTAAAATGAATTCTACAAGGTCTGGAAGAGTCATTATTTTTATGTATTTATTTATTACATTTCATCCTCATGACAAAAAATAGCAGGGGTAAGAAGCAAGACAACACTATTTGCTGTTAAAGTTTTCAGTGTAAATCTATTTAACTTTTATATGATTTTATTTTAAATTTGAACTTCTTTATGTTTTTATTGATAAGCCATGATTCACTCTCCATCTAGAAAGCCTTGTATTGCAAAGTCAGAACTTGTGAAATGCTCATAGTGCTAGAGATTTTTAACAGGGGTTTTGCATTTGCTGTTGGCAATACTGCACACACGAGTTTCCCTGTTATTCATCGGAGGTTTGAGGAGTGCCAATGAGGCCAGAGTGTGTTCCTCAGTAGACACCTCTCACCTCCACCATGGCGCGAAAGGCAAGAGACTGCATTTTTATCTGAATTGGCTCTGAGTTTGGGGTTTCCTACAACTACAACTACAACTACCTGGGAAATGTGGCAGGATTTTTTTTGTTTTGTTTTGTTTTTTGTTAAGGAAATGCCAAATTTTATATTTCCATTTTCATATTGATTTGCCTTCAGCATTATACAGATTTGCTTACATTAAAAATGTGATAGCTGGTAATTAGGAAGGACTGTTGAAAAGAAAAATTGTCCAGGCCTTCAAACTCTTTTATAACATAACACTGGGACTGAACGAAGCAGGCCAGATACCACATGGTGATGCTCCCCTTCCAGCATGGAGCAGCTCTCAGCCATCCCTGTATTGCTGGGCTTTGGGAGAAGCTATTCTCACCCACTGGAGCCACATCCCTGCCTGTGTTCCTCCTCTGTCTCCTTGCAGCTCATACAGGTTATGGCATGCAGCTCCAGGCAAGTGTACCAAAATAAAATCACAGGGCTAACACCCCAGGGAGTCCTTCCCCACCACTGCCTCAGTGGGATGCTGGCATGACCAGATGACCTCATGGCACCAAGCTCTAAGCTCCTCTCCTGTCTTTCTTCAGACACAGCTTTCTGCTCCTTTGCTGCTCGGCTTAAATAGATGAAACAAGCTTTAGGGTGCAATCTCCCAACAAAGCAAAGCCATCTATTCAGCTTCCAGGGGACCTCTGGTGTGAATATGGGACCTTTTCTGCTCCTCTGGCCTGTCTAGTGCTTGGGGTCTTCTATCTCYGTAACAGCGGAGCTCAAAGTCAGGAAGGTATAATCAGCACTTCCTAAGAAATACATGAACTCAGCAGAGTTAATTAAAATGCATTTTAAAGGGAGAAGTTTCATTTTGCCTGGCAGTTCTAYTCATAATTACCCAATCCTTCGTAGCACTGATAAGTGGGGAGGGAGCAATGGGGAATTAGCTAATTTCTTCTTCACTTTCCATAAAAGGCATTGAAGAGAACAGCAGGATTTATGGTGTTGAGAGCCAATGATGACTGAGATGAAGCTGGAGCCAGTTCTTACCTCAAAGGACAATAAATCCTACTGCTTACAATTCTGATAATAATTGATTTCAGTATTTGGTGAAAAGCTTACATTTTGTTAGCCAGCTTTCACTCACWTCATCTTCCCTGGTCCCATTCAGTGGTCTCCTCAGGAGCCGTACTGGTGGCCCAGAGAGGTGTCTCCAGTTATCTYGTCAGATTCATGGCACCCCAGAGGCGGTTCCTGCCAGGCAGTCCCTGGAAAGCAGGGTGTCATTYCGTGTGTGTGACTGGAGGGACACTTCCGTGGATGTTATGAAAGAAGGTGCCTGGCCCACACCTCGTGCCAGCTATGATAGCCAGTGCCATGTTCCCGGCTGRCTCTGCAAGGCTCTCCCTGGGCAGCATTGCAAAGGGGCAGCGGTCCCTGCCCTCAGCTGGCACATAGCACTTCATCAGCCCAGCCGGAGCATGCTGCAGTTCATTCACACACGGTCCCGTGGGGGAAGGTGTGGTGGTGGAGGCCCTACTTTGTTTCTCTGGAGAACACGTACAGTGCAAGGCCTTTCTGGCAGATCTGCCCGTGGGAGCAGGGACGGACTGAGCAGGTCCCCGTGACAGAGCCAGCTTCCTCACTGAGGACCCCAAGGGAATAGAGCAGAGAGAGTGCAGGGCCAGCTGTGAGCAGGGCCACTGTCAGATGTAGGCCATTTAGCTCAATGGACTTTAGAGGGGTGTGATGGGTACGGTGCAGGGTCACTTTCACTTGGGGAGCAATAGGACTGGCTTTTGCCAGCTGGCTCTTTTCCTCCGTGGAGACAGCCTGGTGACAGTTCATTCCCACAGGAGGATCCTGGTGTCGTCTCCTCATGCTTGTGTTGGCGCAGAGCACAGCAAGAGCTTCAGGGAGGTAAAATATTAAATTAACAAAGAGGAATCCCCTCCCTCTGGGAAAGGCAAGACTGTCACAAGCTGAAAAAAGGGCAAGGCTGTGTCCACAGTCCACTCACTCCTTGAAAGGTGGAAACAGGTTCTGACACTGCTGTGAGAACTGAGAGATGCTGGTGAAGTCTGAATGAGAACAGGAGTCAGAGTGGCATGGATGGCCCACCCAAAGGACCCATCTTCCAGCAGCTTTCCYGCTGTCCCTGGGCTACAACACAACATATGGAAATGTTTCCCAAACTAAGGATTAGCACTGCTGGCTGTTGCTTTGGAAAAGTAATTGAGAAATGATGAAGAATTAAAGGACCAGAGGATAATTAACACCTGTCATCATGGGTTTAGGGAAAACACAACTTGTCAAACAAACCTGAATTCATTCTCTGATGTTATTAGAATTCTGGCTGGCAAAGATAACTGTTTAGATGCAATATGCTTAGCCTTTTCTACAGTGATGGACCGTGTGCTGCTTGACAATCTGATTAAGATTTTATCACTACACATTATTGAGAAAGCCGATGTTAAAGCAATGCAGCAGTAGGGAGCTAGCAAATCTCAAGAGTAAGTTTCAGTGTGTTTTACTCTCTGAAGACCTGTTGCAAGTGATATTTGGGAGAACTTAACATGAGATCACATGTTTTTCAACACTGTTCTCAGCAATACAGAAATAAAGATAAAATTGTTGTTGCTAAAATTTGCAGGGGACAATGAGGGTCTTGGAGGCAGATGGAAATGAAAGCTGTGAATCCAGAGCACTCTGGGTCTTTTGAACAATAAATGCCATAATGCAAATGCAATCAGGYCTGCAGGGTCAAGGGATAGGGACTGCATTTAAAAAGAAGGGACTGAAGCAAGGCCTCTGGGACAGAGAGATGTCTTGGTGGAGAAACAATTGAACCAGAGCTCACAGTGAGACGCTTTGAGGGAGAGGGCAAGCAGGGCACCTCGGGCCACAAATACAGCATCCTCTTCATTGCAACTTGGACTCAGACTGAAATAGTTTCAGAGCTGGCATCAACATTTTTATAGAGGTGTTGAAAAAGAGGAGAGTGCACACAAAAAAAATCCTCAAAACTGCACTGGGAAAATACTTTTCAGTGAGAGTTTTATAGAGCTCAGTATTTTTTGGTTTGTAGCAAGAGGCTAAGAGGTGACTTGATCACTAGGTGTAAGCATTTTTATGGGATGAAAAACATAGGATGTTAAAGACCTTTTTATTCCAGCATCATAAGGACCACTTGGTGAAAAATAAAGACAGACAAACGATCACTGGAACAACCTGGTGAGGAGAGTGAAGTTTCTAAGCATGGATGATATCAAAACCTGAGTGGCTGCTTTTCTGGAAAGCCTGCTTCAGCAAACACATCCTTGGTTTGATTCTGCRTACAGGACACTGTTGGTGATTATGAGCAATTCAGACTAGATGGGTGATGTTCCTTGCTGTCTAATAATGTTAAGTCTTATTGCTACAGTAATTCTTTGAACAGGATATCACTTTTCTCTCAGATATTTTCATAGACAAAATCTACAATTCAGTGAGCTCTTTCATGAGTTTAAGCTCACTTCAAGCCTGGAAGTGCTCTCTGCCCATGGAGGAGGGATCTGTTTTTGCAGGGCATTTTCTATCAGACACTAACATGCTTAAAGTCATTTAATAATGAATGGAGCTTTGCAAGAGCCTTCAGGAACATTATCATTCCCTGCAGAGCAGAGAGGGCATTAGATGGAAGGACCTTAGGAAGTGACTCATCCAAGTCACACAGTGAGTCAGTAGCAGACTGGAAACAGGACCCAGTCCCCCTGGTCCCTCCCTGTTGAAATGCCAAATAATAGTTTCCTGCCTATAGGTTCGAGAAACACTTTCTGTTTCTTTTAATTTGAACGTTGCGCTGTTGACGAAATTCAGCATCTGTCAGAAGAGCAGAGCAGTTTGACTCTGCAATAACGGCTCATGGTTGGTGTGGGCGAGGAGAGAGAGACATTGTGGGGGGCAGAGGACAGATCCTGTGGGTAATTTTAAGCACATATGTCCAGGCACGGCCAGGAAGCTTTTTTGCCCACCTTCTGGCTGTCTCCTCTTGCCTGACACAAGACTGCATCGGGTGGCTCTGCTTAGAGCCTCCTGTAACGACCTTCCAAAGGTCTGCAGGCCCTGTCTGAGATAGCTCAGGGCTGACTTAACACTCCTTCAAAAGATTAGTGCTGAATTTCTGCTTCAGAAGTCCATTAGTAGCTGGACCTGCTAAGGAATTTTGTAGGATTTTATGATGGACGAAGGTGTGTGCAGTGATCAAAATTCTGCTCAGTGGCTACAGAGCTCAGGAGGTATCCCTGTCCTTTCAGGCCAGGGTTCACCTGACCCTGCTTCAGCACCTGGAAGTTAAATGTCTAAGTCCAAGCCAAGATAGGTGTATAATATTGGTTGCTCTCTGGAGATGCCCACAAAGGGATTATATTAGACTGAGGCCTCTAATTCTGAGATATTTAACGTGTGATTGCCAATCTCACTGCTCAGTCTTCCACCAGCAAAGTCTCCCAGGCACCAGACTTTCTTTCTCTAGCTAGACCTTTCAGATCCTGAAGGATTCCCTAGCAAAGAGTGTTTTTTTTCCTACCTCACCTGCCAGGCCTGCTCCATCAAGCCTCTCTCAGACCACTGGCATGTGGGTTACCTAATTCTTATCCATGACTTCACTCATCTTCTGTTAGTGACAGCAGTAGGAGAGACTAATGAAGTCTGGGAGAAGATCTATGTGAGGGCAGCATCGATTTTGTACGACCACCTTTGGTCATAACTGCACCTGCGACCACAAGCAGTGATTAGGAATAGGGATCAATGAGCTCAGCCAGAGCTTTGGGAATTCAAGGCTCAACAGTGTTGGGAAGCGCATGTGTCAGGAGGCAGCAAGGGCAGGCTGCTGAAGGGAAGCCAGGAGCCTGATAACGAGGCAGCAGACAGTGACCTCACCACCAGGATGCAATCCCACCAATCCTGACCAAGGTCAGCAGAGCAGGTCCAGTGGTAGTACCCAGGCTCATCCAAGAGTCTGGATCAGCAAGGCCATAGTGATGAGATGGGTCCGAGGTCAAGCCAGGAAGACAAGTCCATGGGTTAGGGGTAGGATCTGTGAAGGATGCAGCCAGGCAGAGGCATGGCTACAGCACAGCTCAGAAAGAGACCAAGGACGACTGCCTACCTGAAGAGCGACCACCAAGGGAAGGGGGTGAGCACGCACAAGGGCTTCACGCAGCTGTACAGTTGAACTATCAAGGTTGGTCCTGAGCCAATGCAGCAAGCCCCCTCAGGAGGAGAGGAGGTGCACTCATGGCCCTGACAGTGTGTTSAAGGCCCTCAGCAGCAACAGCGTACGAAACAGCCTGGTCAGCGCAGGTGCTGTGAGAAACAGTGCATTCCCAGTGAGGGGGACCAGCCAGAAGTCCAAGCAGGGTCTCTCCTCAGCAACTGTAAGCTGTGATTATTTTATTAAGGCTTATAAATTTAGCAGAATCTAGGTCAATTTTCACAAGAACAGAAAATATGTGGCACCGGGATTGTTACTTGGCCAAACCTCCTGTCCTGTCCCCTTTAGCTCCCACCCTCAATGGTCACATGTCTAAACTTTTTCAAATAGGTTTTTGCCAAATTTTGTCCAAAATTTTTAGCCTGATGCAGATTTTTTTTCCTGCAAAATGTCACCCTGATTAAATTTTGGCAAAAAGACAACCAGCTGCAGAGATGGTCTCCACACAGAACACCCTGATCAGCCATAATCACCACACATCTCACACTGGCCCTGACTGTCATGACAACACATGCACATTTACCCAGAGAACTAGTCAGTCAAATCAGGCACCRAAAGGAACTGAGGTAGCTTTAAGTTCTGGGCTATCTATCTCTGCTGTGAAATATAATATAATTAGTAACAACAACAAAAACAACAAAATTATTTACCCAGAAGCCCTCCTTCTATCACAGAAACCAATTATTGTGCTGTCAATTATAATATCTTCTTCAAGGAGCCATTGTGTTGCATCAACCACCTTTGATATGTGGATGCTCTGCTCCATCTCCTTTGAAGCCCATTATAAATATTAAGATTAATTTAGAAGTGTTTGGATTTCTGACTATACTTGTCTAATAGGAACTCTTCTGGTTGCTTTAAAGGCTAAAAATCCTGCTTGGCTCAACCCGGTACTTCCAAGGAGGCTGCCTGCAGCCAGGGCTATCAGCAGTACCATGCCTTGATCCCCTTGCCCTTGGAATGAGGTACCACGTACAGTTCATCTGCAGTATCACAGGGCTGTAGGGAAAGAAGTATTTACACATGACTGTGGACAGCCATCACCTTGCTTTCTCTCTCCATGCCTCCTCTCATTTTCAGCCAAGAGATGAATTCACAGGCTAAGTTTTGTCTTTGTGAGCAGAAAGGGACCTCCGTATTCCTAGCTGAAGATGTGCCCCGTGGCCTCTGAGCCAAGAGAGAACTGCACCTATTTTCTGCCCATACTGTTTCTGGGCAGACACAGGTGATCCACAGCAACTGTTCCATTAAGCAGCATTAAGAAACACACAAAGGAGGAGTGAGTCTCAGGGGAGAAGGTCTTAAAATGAACAAGTACTAAACTGATTGCTCATATGCATGCGGAGCTGTTGGTGTCTCTTGCCACAGAACAATGTCTCGGCATGGAAGCCCAGGGTTGGCAGCAGCTCCCGTAAACCTACTGTCTGTCTGTGAAAGACATCATGAAGGTACTGCTGCCAGCCCAGGGGAGGCCCAACTTGAGGCAAGCTATTTAGTATTCCCACATATTGTCCTAGGCTGCTGTGTCAGATTAAGCTGATGACTGACTTCCTATATATGAGCAGTGGCCTTGTAACAGCGTTTATGAGGAATTACTACTGAGAACACTGCTACGTGGCACTGACTGTTAGCTAGTTACCCAAGCTTTCTGTATTCAACTAGTGAGTCCAGAGTAATTGCTATGAGTGATAGCAGGAGAGCATGTTAGTACTCATTAGAGACAAATTGAGCAGCCTGCTGTGAGCAAAATAAGGAGGCATTTACCCAGCCTTTCTTAGTGTCCGTATTTACATAGAAACATCCCCCTGCCTATGGGATTTCAAGAGATGCTTTTACCAAAGTCTCCAAGGTCAAGGTTGGTAAATGGGGACTGTGTGGGAACATCCAATGGGGATGACATGAACTCTCTGTTCTGCCCAGGTTAGAGGGAGTTCAGCCTGGGGGCATGCATAGCTAGCTTTAAATATAAAGAAAAACAGCCAACTATGTTGGAAAAGTTTTACCTCCAGGGGAATCAGGCAGCTGGCTTGGACTTTGGTTTAATCCCCTCCACTAGTTCAGTTCCCCTCAAGTTGTGTACATGTTGGAATCAGCTCATTGAATCTTGGTCACCCATCAGCTCTGTCTGTCCTTCCATGCTGGGTTGTTCTTCCCCTTCCACAAAACACAGCAAATCTGTGCCACCCTTATTTGCAAGTCAATGGTTGGGAAAACAGTATGCCTTCCCTTTGGATGGAGAAGGAAAGAAACCAAGGTGTCTTAGGATCTGGCTAGTTTCAACTGCTCTTTGGACTGACAGCTTCACGTTTCCACTCCCAAAGTAGGCTATTGCTGCAGATGGTAAAGAATATTTCCTTGCAAGGCAGAGGCTGGACAGAGTTGGAGGTCCTGATTTACTGTTTTCTGCCCTGCAGATTAGCAGTGGTTCTGCCGCCTGGCAGGGTGTGCAGTCAGTTCCACCCCAGCACCTCTCTCCAGAGATTCCAAGATTATTCTTGATACTCAGGTGACTTCGCTGCTGGGGGGTTCAAATCCAATCACTGGAGCATTCCCCTGCTGCAACTTCTCTCCATACAGTTCACAGCAGCACAGAACATCTTTTTAACCTAACTAGGCAGTAGGAAATATTGGACTGTCAATCATGGGGCAATGCACACTGAAACAGAGAGAGGGGACCAAGTGTTTCAGGTGTCTGCTGGCAGGAGGACACTGGCTGGAGATATAGCTATAAAGACAGAGAGGTCACAGGCTTAATAGCTTATTCAGGAGTCCTGCAGGGTACTGTTCGCATATGGTCTGCCTCTCAACCAAAAGAGCTCTTGCCGCAGGACCTCAGCTCATTCACTACAACCTTTTGTCATCAGCAAAGAGTGTGTACTCAAGGACAACCCTGCCTCCATGAGGCACAGATTTGTGCTGGCTCCAGCATTAGTAAAAGAGGTTGTTTTACTCTTCCACCAGGATACCTCAAACTGTGAGTAACCTTAATCTGCACCCCTGCTCCCAGGCTCCTCTGTGACTTTGACAGGGAAAGAATCACTCAAGGTCTGATAGTCCAATTCAATTTACTCCTTCCACCTCTGCACTGGAAACCTCCAGGCTTCATGGGAAACTGTTTCAGGACTGGAGAGATTTGGAAGTTCTCTGGAGCCTGCAGCCTGCTGGCTGGGACATGGCACCATTGGAAACATGGTCAAGAATGGCAACAGCTCACCCCAAAACACACGAGGCTGCATCGGACCTGTTGCCCTTCTTATTGGCCCAGCCATGAGCCCTGAGGGCACTAGTTCCTGATTTTTTTCCCATCCCTGTTATAGTTTGAAGATATTTTTGCCAAGACAGCCTGGTACCAGGTAATTGGACGGATCAAAGAGCTCAAGAAATGGATTTAGTCAAATGTTGGATTATGTAATTAATCTGTCTTCCACATCACGTCTTTTTCCCAAGGTAAATTCAAATCAGCACCTGTTGGAGAGCCTATTAATCAATGTCTGGGCTGTGGTGCATTGGAATTCAAAGGCTTTCCATTCAACATGAGGCAATTTCTCATTGTCTCAGGAGCAGGCAGCCACCTCATTCACTTGTAATTAACAAAACTGCTATACAGCCGCAACACTTCAGACGTGTCTCCCCAGTGTGTACCGGCTGCCACACTGAGCTGGAGGACACAATGACTGCATCTTCCCATCTGCCAAGTGTGTGGTTCAGATAAGAGAATCTCAGAGCAGGTGTCACCTAGATCTATATTTTAAAAGTGAGATGGTTTCCGTTGCATTTCCAGGAGAAAGAAGGATCCAACTCCCTCCAGTCACCATAGGGCCCCCATAAGCTGCTCCAGCATGCAATAAAGTAGACCATCTCTGGAAACTGAGCTCTCTGCCACTCTCATGAAGAGATATATTCTGGGTTAAAGAAAAGGTGGGTTGTATTCAAGCCAGATTCTTTCAGTAGATTTTTTTTTTGGGGGGGGGGGTATTGGGGTTTGTTTTTCATCCAATCTAAATATGTTCTGCTGGTCAATCCGGCCAATTTTAGCCCAGTGCTGAATGTGACGCAAGGAAGCCTGCTGCTGCAGAGAGGCTGTGCTGAACAGAGTAGTTCTAAAACAAAACAACACGAGATTTCATCATGGAGGTGTGGGAGACCCACCAACAACTTCAATGATTGTGAGCACAGTCACTTTGCCATCTGGAAGTTCAGTCAGTTAATGAACTTGTGCTAACATAGCTAGGACATGTTTCTAACCCCATGTCCAGCTGGTCACAGCTGGATCAGTCACAGCTGAGTTCCTCCACAGCTGAGGTAGGTGGATACTGCTTACTTTCATGTTTTTGATCTTAATTTTTCTAAACTGTGAATCAAATTGCCAGGAGCAGCCCAAAGCCCATCCTATGAAGTTTCTCACAGAAGGAAGTGCATTATCCAGTGTGGAAAGCCCTGGAGGGACATCACTATCAGGATGCAGAACTTGGCCTCCTCCACGTTTGTGTGTGGGGAGGAGGGACCCAGCCCTAAGAATTTACCAGGAGACTAGATGCCATCGCAAAGGTACATGGAGCGTGGTGGGGGGGCTGTCCTGTTGGGCTCTTCATCAGCACTGCATCCAGGCAGCCTGGTAACTCACATCTCAGCACAGGGAACAGGGTCTGTTCTCCCAAAGGAAAAGGAAGATCATGGAATATCCAGCATCTGTCTGGAAGCATCTGGGGAACTAGGTGACTTTACAGCTCCCAGTGCCAGCCCAGTCCTGGCTGTACAGAAAGGTGAAATCTCCGACGCAGTTTGGGATAGCCTTCCTGCCAGGAAAATGTACTAAAATCCAGACCACAAATCTGCAAATTGTTCTGGTTTTTCTTCCTCCCATCAGATGTGATCCCCAAACCCTACCACTTCCCTCCTCAGAAAAGAAACCAAACATTTGAAAATGTGTGTTTTGATTTTTTTTAATCCAAATTGTTTTCTGTTTTGATGTAATTCTATTCATTTCCCAAAATGTTTTGTAAAACATAAAAATGAAAATAGAGTCATTCTAGTCAAACAATGATGTTTTGTTCATTTGTAAGCAATGATGTAGAACACCATTCCCTCTCCATTCATCCTAATCAAGACAAGTCCTGGAGCAACTGCCTTGACAAAGCAGAGAGTGAGGCTGCCTTGGGGTGGACTAAGTGGGACAATGGGACTCAAGATGCTCAGAGAGCTGGCAGCTGGGTTGGGAAACACCACATCAGTAAAAGGCTCAGTATAAGACTCCTATCAGTCTGTATATCTGTCAGTCCACAATTCAGAGCTTTCTGTTTCTGTGTGCTGGAATCACTGGAAATGGTGCCTTTTTCCCCACCCTTGTGTTAAAAGGGTTCTGCTCTGAAGTTCAAGACTTGCTGCCCAGCAGCTAGTCTGATCAAGGAAATGACTTGCTTGCTTTGCATAAGCTAAGCAAGGGTGTGCTTATGTCTTTGCACAGAAAGCCTGCAGGAAAGCAGAGGGGAGGATGTATTACAGGATCACGTATGAGTTTTGCAGGATGTTCTGATGATGAAGGTGGTGACAAAACTCTGGAAAAGCCTCCTTCTTACCTGCTTCCAGTTTGCACCTCTTTCACTCTGCTCTCTTTGAAGGGTCAGATGCAAATCCCAGCTCAGGAAGTGTTCAGATCAATGAAACTGGAATAGGCCAGGGAAGCATCACACACCCTGTTTCCTGTCCTTTTCTCCTACCCGCCTGCCACTGCAGCAAACCGGCCACATTTGGTCCGAGATGAGAAGACCATCTTAAGTTCGCACGCTGTCAAGTGTGGAGAGGTGACTGGGGCACAGAGGAGAGGAGCATAGCGAGGGTTGTTGGGGGCTGCATGTCTTCCTGAAGGAATGACAGTGATGTGCTGCAATCGGGTCTGGCAGCAGTGATCTGCACAGCCTGTCGCTGAACTCCACTGGGGACGGCAGTCATCGCCCCACAGGGGAGCTGTCAGACTCTCTGCTCTGAGAATCAAAGGCACAAAGGCAGGCCAGAGCCTCCCCACAGCAACTGGTTTTAAAGCTGATGAACACAGGCAAGATCCAGTCTCCGTATCATGCTTTTTTTTTTTTTTTTGGTTTGTTTTTATTTAGACTCCCTGGTGTCATTGCTGAGAGGTCTGGCATAGGCCTGATACAGCCATGACCACACCGAATCCCAGAAGCACCAAAACTGACCTGGATTTAGGGGTCAGAGGAGCACAGCAACTCAACATGGCTCAGCAGCTAGAAAACTAACACTGTTCTTAGGTGTGTGAACAGAGGAGAGGGAACAGGGACAGGGAGGCGACTAACCTCTGTGGATGACCGTGCTGGGGTGAGCTGCACAAATTAGAGAGATGATGAAAAGAGAGAGTGCAAAAAAGAGCTTTAAAAATGATTTGAGGGAAGGAGAGGATGTTTTGAAATGAGGAACTTAAAAGCTTGATCTGTTAAGCTAATCAAGGAGAGATTTGAACGGCAATGTGTTTGCAGCATGTAAGTACATTAAAGGGGAAAAACCACCAAGTTCTGAAAGGTTCTTCAATAAACTGGGGGAACACATACCAGGACCAGCAGCTGGGAGCTGAAGCCAGGCATATTCAAACTAGAAGAAATCTTTATCAGTGATGATAGTAAATAGAAGAACAAGCATCTATAGAACTGATGAACTCTCCTTCTTTTACTTATTCAAGGTACCATTTGGGAAAAGATATGTCCTGGGCTTGGTGTGATGTCATTCACCACACTGCTCTCTCGAGTAGCCCTAGCTACAGCCTGCCCTGGAAACTGGTCTCTGCAGTGTAGCCAGACCATCACCAGTTCCCAAACTGGCCTATGCAGAAAGAGAAGTTAATGTTTCAACTCCAAATACCCAACAGTCTGCTCCAGGAGTCCATCCACACACACACAYGTTTTCCTGTCTGCACTCTGCACAGAGAGGTTGTTAAAAGATGAATTTATCTTCTGCAGAATCTAACAGGGTAAACTAGTGTTCATACAGCAATGACTTGAGGAAGGACATGGACTTCAGCCGAATTTGGGACAAGTCTGCATCCCCCAGAGCCTATTTTGGAGACCTTCTCTCTGGATCTGCCTGCCAACACACATCTTACTTCCTTCAGGTACAAATGGGAATTTGGAAGATACCTCTGAAGACTTCCCTTTTCTTTGTATCTCACTGATCCATCTCACTGATTCTCATATTGTTGTGCTTCAGGTTTAACTAATAAAGCAATCTGCCAGGAAGACTGAAAGCTTTTGCCTACTGGCTTATTTGAAGATAGACATGGGCAATGGTCTGCCTCAGGCTGTTCTCCTCTGCCAAGAAAGAACTGGATGCCTTTCACATGTCCTAGTACAACTCTCTGGTTGCCATGATATCTTAGAAATCATATAACCTAAAAACAGTGATTATGTATATGTCATATGTATTACATATAAATATGTATGAGACAGAAGTGTTTAGCATAGATTTGAGGAAGGGACCATAAGGACTATTTGGAGGAACTCTCACCTGCTTGTCATATTGTGATCAGCTCATCACAAGCCCATGGCTGAGCACGAGTAGGGTGAAATGTGATGGCCAGGGTAGGGAGGAGGCTCTCATGATGTTTCTCCCTTAACAGCAATCCTGTCTCATTCTTTAGACACAGATTCAACTTTAAACCAGACAATCCACTGTGTGCACAGGAAGACTGAGGGGGAAGAGATGGCCCCTGCTGAAGCACTTCTCCACTCTCATCCCTTGTCAGCGATAATAGACCTTTTTTATTGTTATTCACATCAACTCATGCCAATTATTCTAGCTGGCACTGATCCCAGATGCAGAGGTCCTCTGAAGTCAAGTATGTTCCAGCTGGCAATCAACTGTCTCATTAATTTGCAGAGATGCCTTTCATTCCCTTTCCCACATGCCATCAGCTGTGCAGGGAGCCTCTCACTTTGCTCCAAAAGTTCTCAGAAACATGCCCCAGGCCCCTCACTCATCCTGTCCCACCAACCTGGCCTGAGTTGACACCAGCTGCTGTTGCTGACCCAGCCCAGATGTTTCTAAACTGAACAAGCTGGGAACAAATGACTCCTAAGAGCAAAGAAATAAGGAAGCAAGCCTGGCTGGCACTGACAGAGAAGGGCAGGATCACAGACCTGCTGTCAGGGAAAGCAAACCAGTAGGCTGCTGAATAGGAGGCACTGCTGGCTCTGTCAAGATCTCCAAGCAGAGCCAGGATCAGTTCTTCCAAAGAACCCTGGAAGCACTTTCCTGAGGAGCTGATTCTGCCTCAGAGCTAAAGCACAGGAGACTCAGAACTGGGTCAGGCACACACAGTCCAGAGATGGATGGTTTCAGGACTAGCTCTGTGATGATGTAACTCCATGGATGGAGAGCAGAAGAGAAGGCAATAGCTCCACTCTCCTTATGCCTTCAAGGACAGGGAGATCTCAGCTCTGCTTCTGGGATTACAGTTGGGCTATTAAACAAATAATACAATTTAATGTGAAGTAGCCCTGGGAGCAGAGGTCATTGATCAGGTCTTCCTGTCCAAAACGAGAGCCTCCCAGGTAATTGCTATGCTCCAGGCATCTTCTTTTTCTTCCCTTGCCATGTAGATATGATGCCAGCGCTGGTTAGATTCCTTTCCAGGCCTCTGGACTCAGCTCCAGCCCCTCACGCCATCATTAGGGCATGCTGGGATCACGATCCCTGATGGAGGCCTTCCTCCTGAGAACTGTCAGGTAGCCATCCTCACCCTCGAATCCTCATTCTCTGATTTCTTGAATTGAAATTTTATTAGCATATCATGCACTATTAAATCAAATGCCTCCCTTGGATTAAGTCTATTTTGTCAGTGCAGTTACCTTGTCAGCCCAACCAGTAATTGCATCATTTGTTTGTTTGACATGACTTACGTTCTATAAAGCCTCAAACACTGGCAATAATTATATTACTGACATTTAATTCAGCATTAGCGGGATTCCATATTGGCCTTTCATTCATGCTCCCTTGCTAAGTGCACCTGATCTAGCTGAGTCTTCCTGGCTGGCCGCTCATGATGTCTGCACACTTTGGGGCCTTTTGAAATTCTCTGGTATTCCAGGGCAGCTTGAGCATGAACATGGCTGGGTGAGTAATGTCCTCAGTCCTCTCTCTGAGGAGGGCCACGTGCAAGTCAACAGAGTCTGTGGAGCCCAGTAAATACTGTTTAACACCCCTGTTTAGCTGCCAGTAGCGAGATTCATCACTCCACTTCAGCCAACTTGGACTAATGCCTCTAGTCTAACCAAGCTGCCTGGGTACCCTCTATAGCCCATGGGGAGAGCTTGGCACCTCCAGAGGAGGACGTGTCCCATGCCAACATGCAAAGTCTGCATCTGAACTACAGGTCTCTGTTTCCTATCTGTACAAAGCAGAGACTTGACCAGAGCATATATCATGGTTCCCCCCAGACTTTCCCTCCAAATGAAAGAATAGGGGAAATGGGAACAGGCAGAAAGAGACAGTATGCATCTGTGTCTTAACCCTCCTCTGAGACACGTCTAGGGTGCATATTTGGACCTGGCCCAGGAAAATATTCCCAGTGTCATGGTTTAGATAAAGCCTGGGGACATTATCCCTGGAGATGTTTGTGCCTCCATATAGTCCAGACACCAAGCCTGTGTTACATGCTGCGAGTAGAAACACAAAGCTAAATGAGTTGATCTAATCCAATAGACTTCATCATTCTAACTTATATCTGCCCTTTCTGCATCTCTCCTAGAGCTTTTCCCACTGTTAGATGTGGGCCCTGGTAAGGGATCCCATGACTGACTCTAGTCTTGCCAGCCACATGCTTTTTTCCAGTGTCTTCAGCTTCCCTTACCAATTTCCCACATTTCACAGTTCTGGTTTGTGTGGATTTCTCTTTCCCCTTTTCAGTTTGCTTTGTATTCAGCATTATTTATAGTTGCTAACTCCATTCTTCAACCAGACTTTTAGTCAGAACTGTCTTTCCACTTTGGGCTTTTTGTTTACAAATACCTTTCCTTAAGAATTTTCCATTTTTCTTCATTTTCTTTTTCCCTCTACAGTTTTCTGTTCATAATTGTCCTCAATTTGGAGAACTCAGTCCTTTTGAAGAACAGATCATTCACTTCTAGGACTGGCATCTTTCTCCACCATAATCAGATCCACATCCGTGTTTCCTTGTGCCTTGTGAGATGTCTTTAGCTGGAAAGTAAATGCTCGTTCTCATTAGAATTTCAGCTTTCTGTTAGTGGCCTCCAGCACATCTCCCAGTCAGCATGCTCCATGGCAACACATCTACTCTCCCCACACATTGTGCAATCAGCAGAGGAACACACCCTGTGTAGGAGGATCTAGAGAGGGGCAGCACAGGGYGCACATGTTAGGGGTCTAAGTGGCAGAAAGGATGCTGGAGTCGCCCCATTTGGGTAACAAATGGAAGAAATCTGCCAAGTTTAAGCTCATTTTGTGGAGAAGAGCTAACAGATCTCATGCTCTCAGACTGGCCCCAGCTCTATCTAAACCTTTCAACGGAGAGAAGAGCTACACACTGTTCACCAGGTACCCTTGTAATGTCACAGAGCTGTTAAAGGGAGGTGCAGAGGGAACACCTTCACCTCCCCACAGAAACGTGCCAGGCAAAAACAGGACACTAAGCCTCAGGGGTCCCTGTCTCTCCAGGGAGCTGAGATAAACTACACACAAAGAACATCTCCCTTTTCAGCATCTCACCCTGCTCCTTGCAGGTGCTGCCCCTGAAGCGCTGATACGCATGCAGGAAGGAGGGTGACTGAGTAGTATTGTCAGCTCAGTCACCTAGTGATGAGGACTGTGATGATACACTGCGTGATGCAAGGAGCAAGAGGATCTGATGAAAGGAAGCTGGTCAGCACAGGCCCCAAGCAGCGTAGCCTGGTAAGCAACATGAGCTGTTTTCAGCATGCCAGTTATTGCTGATGCAGCCTGTGCTCTGCAGTCACGGCTTGCCCCAGCAGCTTTCCTTTAAAACTGCAGCTCAAATCCCAGCAGCAGCAGTTCGAGGGAGCCATCCTGCCAAGTCAGACACCTGAAGGTGAGACATCCTCCTCAGGGGCAGTGGGCATCCACTATGACTCCCCTGGAGAGCGACTCAGGCATCTCCGTTGTTCCCTGTCTCTCACAGGCCATAAGGAGGGAGTCTCCTATGGGGCTCCCCCAGACCTCTGCGGTTCTCAGGACATGGGGTGGGGGCACCCCTGCAGAGCTAGAAAGCAAATGTGGCCTCTTTGATCTGCTACTGATTTCCCAGCAGAATGGTGGTAATAAAGCTGTATGAACTGGCTCCTGGCAGTAGAGAGGAGAGCCTGCCTCTGGGAGCCGAGGAGAAAATTAATGAGTGCTCAGTCAACTGCTCCAGTCATTACTTTAAGGTATCTGCGTTAATCTTAGCCTGAAAGCACTCCCCTTCGGCCCCACTCCAAGGGCAGTCCCAGTGCAGCTGCCCCAGTGGCAGCTGTGGTCTCTCAGCCCATCTAGGACCTGCGGGGAGATGGGAGGGGGAACACACGTGGCTGATGCAGGTTTTCCTTGCACCAACCTCCCTAGGTCACCTTTGAGCCCAGGCGATTTTCCTCATGAGGACRATTCCCTGAGAATGGGCTTTTTGGGAAAGGCCCCCTTTGCTTCTCTCTGCAGTTCTGCCAGGCCCTTCAGGGAATTAATGCGAACAGCAAACTCAAGCCCACTGGCAGCCTGTCTGCTCCAGCCCCAGGTATCACCGGGGACCTGCAGTACAGCAGGCAGAGTCCCTACCAGTGACACTCCCATGCCCAGGTGACCCAAGCCCAGGGTCTGTGTCCACTCCGATATCTCGTCTTCTCCAGCTTACAGCTCCTCTCCCTTCGAGCCTCACATCTGCGTGCGAAGGCTAAAAGTGGATCCCCAGTCATTACGCTTCCGCTACAGTGCTAAAGGGGAGCTCCCTTCAAGTGAACAGACTCACTCAGCTCCAGGTGGCCTGTCCCGTACCAAATCAGACACTTTTGTAGGCTCACCTGCCTTCACACTACTCCTGAAAAGAGGGACATTAAAGCATTCATCTCCTAGGTGCAACAGCACAGAGTGGGAAGATTGAGGTGCGCACAGTGGGCGTAATACTATTACTCATTCCCTCTTCACAAGTTAAGACAAGTGTGATGGAGGGGCAGGACGTCCTCCACCACTGTATGTTTTTTTCCTCCAGCTGAGGCAAGGTTGTATCTTCCCTGCCTAGGCAGCGTGGGATGTGGGAGGAGGTCAGTCCACCCAATGCCCTGGGTGAGGAAAAGCCCCGTTGGTCCTTCATGGCCCATTCTCTCTTGCATTTGCTAATGCAAGTAGGAGGTAATGCTGAGAGTGTGGCTATGAACCTGATGTGCTCTTCTCTGAGGATCCAGCTCTGAGGGTCTCCTAGGCTACCATCATATTGTGTTTTAAGTGTGGATTTGCATGGAGGCTTGTCTGCCACCCAGGATCCCTGGACACACTCCTGTATCAGGTGCTGCCTACAATCTGGGTCTGAACCACAGCCCACAGGAGCTTGAAGCAAAGTGGGCAGTCAAGAAGGGGCGTGCCGAAATGCATCAAGCCCAAATGCATCTGCTCATATGCTGTAATGCCCATGTTGCCTCCTTGGAGGGACAGATGATGCAGCCAGTGAGGCACTGTGGGATACAACCTCCAAATGTGAAACAGATGGGGACAGTGCAAGCATCTTCTCTCAGCCCCAGTCTGAGTAGGCCTCCCATCACCCACTGGAAGCCATCACATTCATCAGTGTTTTGAATACCTTTCCGAAGGGAGGTAAACCACTGTGTGTTCAGCAAGACACCCAAGATAGATAGCAATTCATTTCTCATTATCTAATCATCTTCCTCGTATCTGCTGCTTCTTCGCAATAATAACATTACACTAATTATTTGAAATACTTGTTAAGTAGACAGAGCACAGTCAAAGTGTAGGCAATGTCATAACAACCCAGTTCCATAAAAAGCACACGTTGATGGCAGATGGGAAAGCAGGGCAGGATTTCCAAAAATTGTTCTGTTCAGACTCACCCTGTCTCTACTCTGAAAGACTGAACGGACCCACCTAGCCAACTCATCTGCCAGGCACCTAATAAAACTCTTTTTTCACTTCARCAATTATGCATTTGCTGTATAATTTTCTAAGCCCCTTTGAACTCTGCCTGCTTCTTATAATGGTTTCCCTATTTATCCAGTCCCACGTGTAGCCAGGTGTTTTGATGACTCTGAAACATGAGACTGCAGTAAAATTAAGCGGAGCTGATGATACATCGATGTATCAGGATTGTCTCTGGCAGAAATCACAGGCGCCCCACAGTAGTCCATAACATCCCACTGCTTGCCCAACTCTCACTGGTAAGTCCAAGCACCCTGACCAGCAGGGTTATGCAGGCAGTTGGAGTTACATATTCTGATATTCAGCACCACTGGTGCAGAGAACCACAACCTAGTAAGGGAGCATGTGACTCACGTCCATAGTAGAGTGATGGGCCAGTGGTTTAATGCCAGTCTGCTAAGGTCTGCATTTGACCGTGGAAGTATGCTCCAGATGCCAATAAGGGTGGGAGCAAACCCTAGGTGGGCTTAGGGCCACTGAGTCAGGAAAGTGTGTAACTCATGGTGGACAGAAACACTGGGGACTCAGAGCAGCGATAAGGGATTTGTTTCTTTCACACAGCCCACTCCTGCACTCCAAGTCCAGGACGGCTGGTGTTGTGAGCTCTTAGGCGGTTTTGGCCCAATAGCCTTGCCTGTGATCTATAAAGGAAGGGAAGGAGGATGCTTCTCTGTCCGCTTCTCTGAGATCTAGCAGTCCCAGCACTCCCCGGTCCAAGACCAGACTAGGAGCTCCTAGTACGAGGTGTGGCTGAGGGAAGCCCATAGCACAAGGAGGGGATACCATCCCCTTCTTCCATACCTTGTCCTTCTCTTGGCTTCTAGAGGGGCAGAAAGGTCCATGCTGGCTCTTCGGGACTTCCTGTTCTCTTTGCAGTCCCAATCAGTGCCAAGGTGCTCAGCCTGCTTGGAGGAAGGGCCAGGCTGAGAGAAACATCTCCTACCTTCAACCTGCACTCATCTGAAAATAGTACCAGTTGTGGTCAGGAAGGGACTTTCCTCTAGCAGGGTCCGACCCAAGGGCTCATGATGGTGCTGCCCTGTGTCATGCTGGGCTGGCTGGTCTCTCAGCTAACAGCAAATTCCCTTGGCTTCTGCATCCCTGAGACATGAGTGGAGCAGGGAGCTGGGAATGCCTGCATACTCCAGCCACCTCCTGCCCTCAAGTTAAGGCTCAGTGTTAGTGTCACACAGAGAAGCATAGCCAGAGAACGTGGCTGCAGAAACAAATCTAGGGCCTGGGGGGAGAATTTGTGCTGGTCTGCTAGCCAGTTAGTTCAGGGAGTGAGCAGGGACTCATCACCCTCTTCTCTGCTAGCTCTTCTGCTGAGCTTTTCGCACTAACACTTCCACGGAGCAGGCACTGCAGGGCCAGTGCTGCTGTCTGTCTGCGCCAGGAAGAAGACATGAGAAATTGTCTGCCTGCCCCAGGAACCTGGATTTTATGCCCAGTCTCTATTTGGGTTATCCCAAGATTTTTCAAAATTTTTTGATGAAAAACTGGAGCAAGAAAGCAGGTTGAAGAGTGTGCCCCTGGGAACAGTTAATTGCTTGGATTCGTCTGCCTGGAGAGATGTCCCCACATGTGCTTTCCTCCCATGACTGTCTAAGAGCCATGGTGGCGAAACCCAGGCACCTAGAGACCTAAGCTCAAGTCCTTGTTCCAAACCAGCTCAAAGTCTCAAAGACAAGAGTCTGTTTCCCATGTGAATATGCCAAATGCCAGGGTTTCCAGAGCTGTAGAGCATGTTTGCTGGCCTGGACCAAACTTCCAACATGGATATGAGCCACTTTTCATCAAACCTCAAACAATCCTACAAATACTCTGATTTTGACAAGGAAACATTTTTAACAGTGCAACTAGAGTACCTGAAGCAGCCCTTCCCAGAAACTGGAGGTATTGCAGACACTGGAGCTATCATAGCACACATGTGCCTCATTTCAACTCCTGCCATACTCTTGGAAAGGTTAAGAGAAGACACTGAATCCAGATTTTGGTCTGCTCCTTGTGGCTTTTGGCACCAACCAAAATGAGTGCTGTAAGAGTGTCCTAAAAATGAACCTTATAAAGTTTGCACATAGGTAAGTGGGCTGTAAAACCTTTAGTAATGTATTTACAGTCCCAAACAATTCTTCTGCTGTAGCAGGCACACTAGTATTCAAATTAGAAGGGCTGTTTATGACTCCATAAATGTCTTCTATAGTCTAAAAGCTTTTTAAAATTAGGTGCACAACGATTAACAAAATAAACATACTCATTTAAGAGACAATGCATAACAATGCACATGAATCTAATAACTCATTACTAATTAAATATATTAACACTGCTTTATAAAAGGAATGCACCTAGCTGATATGTTACAGCTAGTTTTGTCCTGTAAATAACTGAGCAGTAATATGTGCAGTATTTGCATCACTGGGCATCGACAGTGCCTGTTAATAGCTGTAATAAATTTGCCTCAGCAAATCCAATCTACTGACCATCACCTGGGTTCTCCTTTTATATGTCTAGTCTACATTCCCCTTTTCTCTGTGAGAAACAGCTGTAGCAGGATGGAGTTTGTTAACCCCAAAATTTGGGGCACCATTACAAGGGATTCGTGAAGACTTTACTTTGAAATGTCTTCTTCTGCCAATTATAATTTGCAGCAGGTACAACACTCCCAGGCTATAGAAAAGCCTTTTGTCTGTCCTTGGAGAGTTCATTCAATTTTAGCTGATATGAAGTGTTCAATAGCCCAATTTTATTCATTTTACTTTCATCTCTTTGGAAAATGTCAGCAGTCTGGAGTAAACTAATTGACCACAGATGTTCTGAGCAGTCATGCCCAAGCTATGCCCAAAGCAGCCCCACTGGGCGCTGTGAAGTGTCAACAGCTGCAGAGATGCATGGAAAGTATGAGAGCTAGTCTGTGCTCCCCAGGGCATCCAGTACCTGGTCTTGCAGGTGAAATTATAAGATGCAGGATCTGGCTGAACTCCTGGGACAGGGCAAAAAGGCAGCATTCATAGGCTTGTCCTCAAGTGTCAGAAATCTCAGCATCTCAGTCTGATCTAGTGACTCCTGGGCTCTATACGCAGTCAGCAAAGAGACATCAAGCATTTTGGCACCCTTGATCTCTCCATGAGGTACCTAAGATAGCGCAAACAAATAGCACACTAAATGAGCCCATTTCTTTCTGCTGGCTATAAAGGACTCCCAGGGAGTCAGACTGAGACACTTACGTTTCCAGTGCTTAAATTTAAGTCACATGAATGTTGTGCTGAGATTCTAGTTAGCAAACAAGCCTAGTATTCAAGTGGTGGCAGTCCATGCTGGCTTAGCATTCAAAGCATCCTGCTGGTGTAAAAGGGGCAAAAGTTGGGACACTGCAACTAAAAGGATTCATTTTTTCATCTTATTTTTTCCTTTTTAAAAACTGAGATGCGATTTCTCAAAACATATTTGGGTTCCAGCATTAAGTCCTTTGCAGCAAGGAAATTCCCACTCTGTGCAGCCTTGCATGTGTGTGTGTGTACTGCCATGGACTTCAGCTGTGCAGGAGGCATGGAGGGCACCCCCTGCTTTTGCAGTACCGATAGGCTCTGAGGCTAGCCACCTGCAGCACTTTGCCACAGCTGCTGCAGTAAGGACCACTTTGGAGTTCCCAAGCTGTTTTGTGGGCAACTCCAATCATTTGAAGTGGTGATACAGCCCCTCCGTGACTGCTTGGTACCAGAAGTCTTTGCTACAGGGGCACACCATTCAAACCAGCTCCACAAATCAAGACCTAGCTCTAGACTCCATCTGGTCCCGCATCCGGGACTGCATCTCACTTCTCTAGCCTGAATCAATGTCCCAGCCACATCCCGGATCCATACAAAGAGAAGCCATAGATGTGCAAGAGTCCCTAGGCCTCACCTTGGTGTTCTCATTGCTGCAAGGTCCATCAGGCTGTGGTGGCTCTCACAGCAGCAGGATGCAGAGCTGTGCCCATCCCAACAGTCCAGACACTGCCAAGGACAACGATGTCATTCATTTTCTTAGTAGCTGAGCATGAAACACAGAATGGTGATGAAAAATGCATTAACACCAGACAGAGATTTTAAGGCTGAACAGGAACTGAGACCATTTGGACTCTGAGGCCAGCAGTCACAGCGATGGGTTAAATTCTACAGACCCTTGGCACTGGGTGCCTCATAAGGCTGTGTGAATCCAGGATTCACCTTGTGCCCTTGATTCAGACTACGGAAGTGACCTGGCCCTGATGAGAACCTGTCTTTGGACCTTCTCCAGTGAGGGATAGCCCTCCAGGAAGCCATGCCCAAGCCAAAGTAAAATGTTATTGCTCCAGGCTCTGACCTTCCATTGCAAGTCATATAGAGACATACAGCTTCCTTCAACAAAAAGGCTGGCATCACCATGCTCTCTGAAATTGCCAGGTCCTGTCACAAGTGGTTGTGTGTTTATTTCCCAGAATAAAGTGCCAGCCACACAGCATAAACATTGGCAGTTGGCTTTGAGGATGATCTACATGAGCCCTCATCCCCACTACAGCTGGCTCACTGCATGGTTTGTGCTGGTGCTCACAAACGTTTGTCAAATGCCAGAGGGTCTTAGATGGTTATGAGGCTCTCATCCTTTGTTTTGTGGTGTGGGTGCTCAGGGAGGATGCAAGCGGCAACAGACACGGTCTGGGTGATGGGGAGGGGTAAAATGTAAGAGATATCACCTTAATCTAAAAGAAAGGTCAGCCTGACAAAATGTGGCCACTATTTGCAGAAGGAACCCTGACATCTCACCTTCCCAGCCTCCAGATAACTCCCAGGTCCGCCAAGCGGCCATTCCCCAGTATGAGAGTGGTATGTGAACACCACACAGATGACCCATTGGGCTCCTCTTTCTTCAGGAGCAAAACTCTGCTTGGAAGAAGGGCTTCCTTGGTTCAGAAACACTTACCTGCTTTTAAAAACTGAGCCTTTACTCAGCTGGTGGCCATTGTTGGGTTTCTTGGTGGGAGAAGGGTTGGGGCTACAGCAGAAAAGAGATCAGGCTTGGGGCTGTGTGAGAGAAGAGGCGAGTGGTGAAGTTGGGACAAAGGAAGGGGGTGAGGACGGGAGGTTCTATAAGGCAGGAGAGTAGCTTCAAGGATGGAGCTGGAGACTGGTGTGAGACTTGTTCCTGTGATGGAGAAGTCATCTCACAGCATTTTCAGCTTTCTCTAAAAATAAACAACCATGTGAGCTCCTTCTGCCTGCCTGCCCTTTCTGCCCTGCCTGCCCTATTGCTCTCGTGCCGCAGCTGCCAGCCAGTTCCTGCCTGCCCTATTCCAGATGAATCTCAGTTTTGCCTTGGACATGGCCCAAAGCACTGCAGCTCTGCCAGCCCTGGAACCACAGCATTGGGCTGTGCTGGTTTTGGGAACAGGGTCCCATTCACTGCACAGTCCCTTCCACTCAGACAAGAACAAGAAGTGGGAAGGAAGCTGTGTACTGGAAATGCCAAGCAGGCAGCTACCTCAAAGAGCTCATGAGCAGAAAAGGCTCACCTTTGACTAATGCATTGATCCTAATGAATAGTCTGGCCAGCTGTATTTAATTGCCTGTTTTAAGCAGATATGGCTTGAAAATCTCACACCTCTCAGGTTTTTTTTCCTCCCCCCTAAAGCACCAAATTATTCACTCTCCTTCTCTTGTAACATTTTGCAGCCAACTCCTTCCTGTGACGATTTTCAAAGGATGAAGAATGAGCACCCTGGTGACATTTCTAGTATCTATAAATATCTCCCCGCTACCCTGCCTGCCCAATTGGTGAATTATGCAGGAAGATATATATAATAAAACAATTGGATACATTTTGTTGTCAACACCCCATTCTTCTTCAGCTGGCAAGAGAACAGTCCAGGCCGTTACTCTGGAAAGAGCAAGCAATGCCCAGGGAATTAGTGAACTTTTCCTTTCCTGTAGTTACAGAAGCATTTTGCAGGGCAACACTGAGCAGAGAGAGGCTCTAGTATGCTGGAAAAAGGAACAGAGACTTAAAAATTCAAGAAGCATTAAGTTCAGGATGGAAACAGGCTCTAGAATGCCAGGAAATCACATATACAAAGTACTGAGAAGCCTGTGGTAAAAGCAGCATATAAGAAATACCAAAGAAAGACTAAACCAGCAACATTGCTCAGAGAATGATGCACTTCCTGTTCATTCTCATCCTGTTTTTATGTGTTTAATTCAGCAGTGCCCTGTTTATACAATTAAACCTCCCGCATGGTGAAATACACAAAGTATTTAATGAAATCGACTTTGCAAAGCAGTGGAAAGTGGCCAGTTTACATCTACATATCTAATTGGTAGGTTTTAATCTAAACCTGAGCTTTGGTCTTTGAACAGTGTAGCTTTCCCCAGCTGACAGGCCCTATTCTAGCCAGACACTTGATATCTAGGGCAGTCTGCAGAATCTGCTGCTTCATTTATGGATTAAGAGGCCTTTTAAAACAGAAAGCTTAAGACATCTCTCTCTTTTGCATTAGATATTTGCAGATGTCTTTTGCTAAGACATAACTAGTTTCTTCATTATTAATTTTTCTGGATGTACTTTGGAGACACAACATGGTAATTAAACAAAGTTCTTGCCAGAGAGTTTTCCCATCTTACCTTGATCCTGAAGGTCACATCCCCCCAGGACTAAGACAAGGAATTTGGATGTCCTCATTTCCATGGGAAGACAGCTGCCACACTGCTCTGCATGTGGAAGTATGGCCAGCCCAAGAGAGCTACTGTGCATCTCCTGCAAAGCCTGAGGGTGTTACTCTCTTACATTACCGTAGGTGCGGAACGCTGATACCCTGGACTGGCAGAGAGTTGTCCATGTTCCCATCAGTGTGAGCTGAGGCCACTCATGAAGCTGGTCAGCTTCATATGAAGAGGTGAGAAACCAAGCACTACCTGCAGAAATGCTGCAGCCTCCACACATCCACCTCTTGAAGGCTCTAATTACATCCTTAACCTGAGCAAGACCTTCAAGAGTGGCAGGATGCAAGTGAAAAGGGTTAAAAGTGACCAAAATGTGGCAGATCCCTGGCAGCACACTGATACACACCTTTCTGTCTCCCAGCACAGGGCTCTACACAAACCTCAGGTTAATTGAAAGCTGGATGAGTCCATGAGAGCATCTTCCTAGGCCATGAGTGACTGGCACACTGGGGCTGAGCAGAGCTGTCCTGAACACTAGACCACTTCCAGCAGGCCAGTGAAGGTTCGTACTATACGGTGACAGAAATGGAGTGCCTGCTGTGCCTGTTGGGAGTTTGTCGGGGGCATGGCAGGGCCATGCAACACACTCATGCTTCTCAGGCACTGCAACATACAGGGTACAGTGAAGCTCAGATGGGGACATCAGCACTATTATTTCCAGGATTTTGGCTTTCTGCTAGGGGATTTTAAACTTAGCCAGCTCTTTAGGATGTTCTGGCTGAGGAATAAGCAGTCCATCAAAACCACTGATTTCTAGGCAGCTCTGGAAACCTCTCCCTGTAGAGCTCTGAAGTGACGCTGGTGGGTTCCCACTCTTTGAAATGTAGCAATGGTGCAGCCCAGAATTTTAAGGAGCCTTTCACAGGACTCCTAAAATGCTGTTCAGAGTGGGCTTGGTGAGAAGGCAGGTGATCCTCAGATTCCCTCTGTCGTTTGTACATAAAGTTCTTATCCATCTTCCTCCCAAGATCCCCTTAACTATGCCAGTATGCACAAGCAGCTCTGGTGCATTTCGGGCCAGAAGAACAACATGCACTGCTGGTGCAATTGCACAGTTGGGTGATGCAAGAGATCCTGGACATGGGATGCACTGTCCCTGCCAAACCAGTACACTTTTCTGCCTGACTGGTGTGCAAGGGCTATGCTTGTAATGCCAAGCTCCAAACCCTGTTGTGAAACATCAGTTATAACCTGGAAATAGAGTCTTCTCCTGTGGTTGCAGTGGCCATAAATTGAGCTGCTCAAGTCCAGCTCACCTCATTTGAGAAGTCCAGAAGCCAAACAGCTCAGTCTAATCCATTCACTCAGCTTCCTCACAGTCAGTGGAGAAAAGTGGGCACTGCAGGGAGAGCCTGATCTGACTCCTCTTTGACATGTGCAGGACGAAGTGGGAGTGCCATGTCCCTTGTGGACTATCAAGGCAGCTCGAGGTGACTCATTCAGACATACATGTCTCACTGGCTGAGGACTTCCACTCCACAACCGCTTGGAAACATGAACCTGGAGGTTTCGTTGTCACCCTGTAGGCAGCGGTAACAGAGTTGGCAGGTGATCCTCCCCCTTCCCCAGTTAGAGCTAACCACCTGAGCTGTCTCAGGAAGGGCTCCCCAATGCGAACACGAGCGCACTAGGACCTTGCAAGACAAATCACTGTTTGCCAGCTGCTGAGGTGCTTATTGACTTTGGGGACCCTTCCAAGTAACAGGGCACATAGTTTTCCAAAGGAGAGGTCACATCCCCTGCCCTGGAGCCCTGAGTCTGGCCATGAGATCGTAACCTGGCACTGGGTAAGGGTGGGGAGTTTCTGGAATGCCCAGCRGTGCTATTTCAACTGAAACGAAATCCTCTGCTCATCTGTCAACTTCCCTTCCCTCCCTGGTGACACACAGGCATGGCCCCACTTCTCATTTCACTGATAATTGCAAGGAGCTCAGAAATGGCAGTGAATCTCACCGATACAAAATCCATGGCTATGTGCACTGTGAGGGTTGGGAAGATATATGTACCGGATGAGGAAAAGAAACAGCAAATATTAAAAAGAGGCAAGGCCCTGTGCTATGGCATGAAATACTGCAGGCCATACAAGGAGCAGAGTAGAGCTCCATTTCCCCAGGCAACCTTAACACTCGCATTTCCTAACTGCCAAGCGCTCAGCTTTTTCAGTGCAAAACAATACTCTGTGTCTGCTTCATTAAGGTAACGCACAACCTAGTTATTCCTCTCTGTGCTTTCTGCTCTAAGACCACATCAGTTCTCACCCACTCTGCTCATGACTATACGTGCAGCTATCCAAATGCTTGCATTTGTCTCACTCGACACTGCATGTACTCGTCATATAGTGAATAAATGTGTGATATGGGCCTACAGGCAATCTTTAGACACTAGTCCAAGAATAAAGACTTTTATTAGTAAATTTCTATTATTATGAAATATTCATCTTAAATAACCACTGTGCTGTATTTTTACTTTTGATTACATTAAGAACAATGGATATTAACAGTTCTTTGAATGGTTCTAAAATTTATAAGGATATTAGAGCAAGAAATAGTTCACATCCACAACAACTGCTGGATTCCCCAACTTTCAACATTATTCACATGTCAAAGAAACATTCATTTAAAGAAAAAAAAACAAGGTCTAAAAATTTCACAGGTCCCTGAAATATCTAAGGATTTCAAAGAAGCCCATGAACTTTATAACTACTTTTGAAATACTAAAGAGAAATAAACATTAAATTCAGATTTGAATTTAGCACTGTCTGGATTTGGAAGACAGTTCTGGATGCTGAAGCGCTTCAGTGTAGCAATGCAGCAATGACAAGACAACTGATTTACAGATCACTTCTGTAAACGTGTTACAAACTTTTAGGCTCTATTTATCTGGGTTTTTAAGTGCCCAGTACTCAGAGCAATGGAGGTTGGGTTCAATTTCAGAATAATATATATTTTTTAATATTATGAGTAAGATGTTGTTAGGAATATCCTAAACCTCTGCTAGTGAGCCTAGATCTGTAGCAGCAATGCCAGACCAGCAAGCACCCACTTGGAAGGATTTTCTTTAGTTTTAAGGTTAAAAGTCCACACAAACGTTGGCCCTCTTTGGCGTGTTTTGTAGACAGGACATGGGTACATAATACGGATATCTTGCTTGTCAGCAGGAATGGCTTTGATGAAAATGACAGGCATGGCTGGGGTTAGTTCCTTGAGCCTTGCATCTGTGATTATCCCAGCCTACAGAGGAAAGAAGAAGAGCTCTTAGTGAGATTTCCAAGATCCCCATCAACTGTACTCTGACAAATATAATCATCTGTAATGTTTCTAAAAGTTGATCTTGCTGGGCAGGTGCAAACATCCTCCCAGAGATCTATGATCTGGATGAGCCTTTCTGAAGTAAGGAAGGCCTGGATCAAACACCTATACTGTTCAACAGAAGCTTCTCTCAGATGTAGCTTATTCCAAGGGGAAGATGGATACCTGCTGCCATCAGGTGCTCAAACCCACATGCACCTGAGCAGGACTTTGCTGGGGAATGATGTTCCTGGCTAGGTCCAGCCAGATAACCCTCATCTAGCTCTAACTCAAGGTTTTGTCAAACCAGAACCACCCTGGGGGGAGTCTGCTTGTGCTAGGACCAAATGTAGACTCCAGAACAGGGTTCAGGCTGGAGAGCAAAATTCGCTTGACAAGAGGCTAAAAAGCACCAAGTAAGTGTTCCAGTGCACCTTCAAAATTAGAGCACGACATGGGACGCTTGCCTGTGTACTGAACACAGGAAATGTGTTGAGAGACCCCAAGAGATACCACTGGCTTGTTTCCACTCACAGGTGCTCACATCACCAAGATGGATACAGAAGGACTGTTCTTGAGGGAATATTATCTTAAACTAACAAGCCTACATTATCCTCTTCAAAGCAATGCTTTCACTCAGCAGGCTGTCTGACCTAGGAGAAGGATAGTATGCTGTCAGGGCATGAAATCAACTGGCTTGTTTCTCTAACCCTCGTCTCTCGGGCTGCTTCTGTTTCTCTTTCTGACAATAAAATGCCCTCCACATCAATCAACTTCCAGGAAAGCCTGCAAAATTGCTTAATGGAGGCTGGAGAGAGCAAATGAAAACAAATATAGAAAAGGAGATGAAAATTCTCCATGCTAAAGAAACTGCCTCTTGTTGTAGCTTAGTTTCACATATCATCATTATCTCAAATGCTCTTAGATCAGAGCTGCGGGATGAGATTTAACCTCTCTAATAGTTTATTCAGTCCTGGAAATGAGTGAAGAAACGTAATCACTCTTGCAACACACCTCCGTTTAATTGTACTAATGCCATCCATTATACTAAGCTAAGACTCAATTCTGATTTAGGATTTTGTATTTCCAACGTGCTGAACAAACATTACATAATCCTTATATTACCTTGCAAAGGAGCTATTTATCAAGCATTATTATGTGTTATTTTTAAATCCACTCCTTTAATTTCTGAGGATAAATTTTGAACAGATCTCTTGTTTACTGATGACAATTCTTCAAATCAATATTCCAAGATATATTCTACCTATTTCTAGGTTAACAAGGTCTGAAATTTTCCTGAGATACCTCTATAGAACATACAACTGTGATATGTCTGGGCTGAGTTTCATTTGCATTTTTTCTCTCTTTCACAGTCAGAAATTAATTCTACTCTGAAAGCAATTTACCCTAACTACTGGCACAGCACATCTGGTACAAAGCCACTCTTTTGACCACAGAGAGCTCCAGGCCTCAGATCCTAAAGGAGAACTCTTCACTTCTGTTTGTCCTGACTTCTCAAAAGTTAATTTGAAGAGTGGACATGCACTGCCAAATATTGATGGGCCCAGGCAAAAGAACTCAAAACAGTTGTCACAAGCCACAGATGCTGATGGCTGGGCCCAAATACACATGCAGTGAGCCCATGTCCTCTCCCACTCAACTGTATCTTCATGTTTTACTAGCACAGGCACATCTGCACCACACCTAATTTAGGAACAGTTGGCTTAAAGACCTGTCTGCATTGGTTGCTTGCCTTTCAAATAGAGTCACTTCTGCCTGTAGGGAAGGGGTACTTATACTGACAGCTGTGGCTGCAGATCTGACCAGCAGGGTAGTCAGCAAGAACATGACTCCAAGAAGATCCAGAGATTGTGGGGTTGGTGGCTTCAGGTGGACATAGGGAGGTGGACAAAGAACCATCCCTGGTGTACACACTGGAGATGATCTAATGATGTGCTGCCCAGCAACGCCAAGTGAGATGAATTTTTATCACTGATTGGTTTGAGAATTGAGAAACAGATGGATAAGCCAAGTTATCCTCTTTTCAAAATAGCCATAAATAAGAGAGCAGCTGTTCACAGCGCAGTTCACAACTATCCCCTCCACGGTTGCCTTGTAAGTTTATCACTGGAGATCCCAGCTTCAGCCACATGCTATCCTGGCTCTTACAGCTCACAAATACAAGGGCATTATTGACAGTTAACATCTGGAGGAATAGGCTTCACATGATGTCCTGGTTCATCACTCTGGGAAAAGTTTCAATCTCTGATGCATGAGTTGATGTAACAGTGTCTGTGCACAAGATGATGCAAGCTGTGATGTTCTGGTGATTGTAGCATCAGAATTGTGGAATCCAGCTGTAACAGGGCTGGGTTCTGCACTGATGCCATTTTCATCTGCCCCAGCTTCTGGGAAGTGTCTCAGATAAAAATGAGTAGTGTGGGACTGTTCTCAAGGAAATTGAGCTATCTGAACCATCAATATAAATGCCAGCTGTGACTGTTCCTTGCCACACAGATCTGTCCCTTTTTAACCTCTCTGCTGTTTTAACATGAGTTCTTTCCATAGGACTAGCTTTAAAAAGTTCACGGAAGCTTTATCTGATGTGGACTGAAGGAGACAAGATATTTGCAGTGTTGAACCACTGCTCAGCATGCTGTGCACTGACTGTGCATCTCCTCCAAGGACAAGGGAGTGTGTCATCTACAACCTGCAAAGCTCAAYGCAGCGCATTACTACTAAAAGACCTCTCCCTTTGTCCTATCATGCTCCAGCACCCTTGGTGAGTAGCAGGGCACGTACCTGGGGCTAAACTCTCCATTGTTGGGAGCGAGAAACTCAGGAATCAATCAGCAATCTCCCACGGCTCGAGCTAAAATGTCTCATAGTATCACCAGTCAAACTGTCTTTAGCTGAGCCCTCCTGACTTTAATGGTGTTACAGCAACAGATCATTTGGATCCAAAATAACCTGCTTGATTTCATTTGGTTTAATAGCTGCCTGCTGTTTTGTAATGAAGGTTTTATAAATTTAAGATACCCAAGGGCAAACATAAATGTTTAAATAAATAGAAAAATGTGAGTAGGAGAATATGGAGGAAATTTTCCCTTTTCTAAAGGCATGATCTAAATGTGAAATATTCTTTTAAAAGTAGAGGTGCTCCCCAGAGTAGTATGTCTAAACATGACCTGCCATTCTTATTGGAGGATTAATTTTGAATGAAAATATAACCCAAAAGAATTGTGCAGCTGTTTTAATAATTCTGCACCCATTTATGTATACGGGTGCACACTGGATTACAGGTAGAATGAACAGTTCTGCTGGGTAGAATTGATATTTTAGTGTGAACAACAACATATGAAAATATTATTTTTTTTTCTGAAATAAGCTGAAGTATGATACCCAGACATTATGAATGGTTCTATAAATGTTATTGTTCAGAATCTTTCAATCGCAGAGAAAATGTAACCAAAAAACCCACACTTGCTAAAGTCTGGATGGTCTTTGAAGACAAAACTTACTGCTGAATGCAATCATCTATATAAGATATCAGACGGAGGCAGAGGAAAGAAGCTACATGTTCCCCAAAAGATTTCTGGCTTAGCACCACTTAATTTCTTACTCTTCATGTCCATTACCACTTAGGGAAAGGTAAAGGCCAGGCAGAACTCAGCCATTTTGACCATCATGTTTTCTAGTCTTTATCTGATAGTAACAGAAAGCATACCAGCAATCATTGGAATTTGTTTTTAATGGAGGATTTGATATGTACAATTACAACTTTTTCTGAATGCTCCCTATTCTACTATGTCCAGCTGATCTTCATCAGCCTAAAATGTCACTTCTTGAGGGTATCGGAAATCCAGAGCTCCCTGTAACAAGGGTTTGCAATCTCCAAGAGCTGTGAGGGTTTTCTATTGACCTGTCCCACAAACAGTAGATAGGGCCCCTCATCTGCTTGCTGAGAACACTGCGTGGCTGGTGGGGCAGCCACAGCAAAGGAATAGAAAAGAGAATAGGCAGGGAACTGTAGAACCAGGACTGGGGAAATGGACCAGGATGGTCTCTGTTCCACTATTGTGACTTCTGTGATCAGTAAAGTCAAACATAGCAAGGCAGGAGATCTGACCTTATGCACACTTGAAACCTTTATCACTACCTTCTGATAGAGACTTTGCCAGTGTTCCTGACTGACCGTGGCTTTTCAGACCCAATGTGCACATCAACCCATTCTCAGAGAGAAAAGCACCTGGAGCTTTGACCTTCCCAAGTACTTGCAATAAAATGTGCTGGATGCCATCAATCCATGAGTTCTGAGTGGCTGCAGTTCTAAGGACAATGACTGCATTTAGAGCTTTTCCTGATTTCCTATCCTTCGTGGCAAACTGTTTCAGAGTCTTCAGAGAGAAAAACAAGTGGAGGGTTTTAGATTTGAATTGTAAGGTCAGGATGTGATACAGTATATAATAGACACGGCTGCTCTACACAACATCCCACCATCAAGCTGCAGATAAAGGAGAATTTTCAAGGTTAAGACTAGGAACACTCTAAAGAGTTGCCCCTGAAATAAAAGCTTCTTTCTGTGAGAGCGTAAACTTGACACAGATAAGTTCTGGGTGCCCCACTTTGATCAGCCTTCACTCTCTCACAGATTACTGGCAGCAGGAGCATTGCACTGGCTGCCTAGAGAAAGAAATGCATGAATCATTGTCATTTAATTCTTGCATTCAGGACAAATTGGGAGCTGTGGTACAACAGGCCAGGCAACTCAGAGACCAAGCCTGGTGGGGATTTGTCAGCCTAATGGCTCTCACTCTGCAGACTGAACTCTTCACAGCTGACAAGTGTCAGTAGGAATGACAGGGACAATTGTGCTCCTACAGGATGCTGCTCCACAGGGTGCACTGCAAAAGGAGTGCTGCTGGCTATGTGGTCATGACATAGCAAGTGTGCATGCTTCTCTTCAGGTGCCTGGTCAGTAGGTATGGTTCTCACCTTGGCTGCCCTGAGGCTGGATTTGCTACAACTGAAAGGCATTTGGTCACATCCAGAAAGAAGATGATCTAGGGCTACCCACATTGTCTGAGTGTTAGTCCAGGGCCTGCATCGCCCCCAAGCCTGGCCATCAGCCTTAATCATACAGGTTAGGCCCCTGTGCAAGTTTTATGTGCCACATAAAGGGATGGATGAAGGGCATGATCCATTTTTGGTCACAGGTCCTATCTATGAGGATGCTATTCTGCTCAGTTCTGCAACCACCCAATAGTGGAGGGAGGAACGGTGGTCCAGATTTGGCACATACCACCACATGGGATGGTATTCAGCTCTGGAGACATGAAGATGTAAGAAATCAGGGTCCATTCCTTTCTCTCCACTGTTGCCAACCAGGGGTTGGAGTAATGAACACTAACAGTTTGAGGTGCAGGGGTGCAGGGACAGTACAGTCCTGAGAAGACCCCAAGTTTTTTGTCTGTGTAACATCATGAGTGCTGACCACTCTTTAGTCAATATACACTGAGTTTGAGACTCACCTTGTAAAAACTAGACGTCTCAGTCCAAGTTGGCCACCCTGAACTCCCTTAATAGCTGATGCAGTGAAAGGCACTCTCTAGGGCTGATTCATCTGACCATCCTGGATACTTAACCTTGAGCCACTGAGGAGATGCCCAATTCTTTCCCATCCCTACAGAAGTAGCTCAAATGACTAGTTTAGACTAGTGCCTGTTGGAACAGATAAGCTTCCCACAGCACAGCAGCAAGCAATAATAGCATAACCGCCACAGCTTTCTCTTAACACAACAGCCTTGGCAAGCTTACCTGTGCATCCCAGTGTGCACCCTCCATGAACAAACCGTGGACATAAGCTCCTTCCCGAGGAGGGCTGGCAAAATCTTCCCGGTTCTTCTTTGTCACATCACACTGCAGGGTCATCTTGTCCAAAGGCCACTCATTCTTTCGGGCTGTGGACTGCATGATGGCTGTCAGGAAAGACTGGGGATTGAAGAACCCAGCAAGCCACACTGAAGAGGGCAAGGAGAAGTCTCCCGTCCATGTCTCTAGTTCCTTGATGCGACTAAGGAGGTCAGCAAACCATCCACCCAGGCTAGCCATGGAAGGGTAAGCCCTCTTTATCCAGGACTCAGGCACTGTGTCCAAGAAGAGGGCATTCTGTAAGTTCTCCATGTCACTTGTCATGGTCAGTTCTCCCTGAGAGAGAAAGGGGACAATTAGCAGCAGAACATGAAAATGTGCCTCTGTCAGAGGCGAAAATGGTGACTTTAACACTGAGTAGAGCTTGCTTCACAGCAGAACCTAAGCTAGGAAGTGGGGAAGAACAGGGCACCCTACACAATCTCTGTCAATTTCTTCATGAACTTTGGGTTTTTATGAACACCTCCTACTGCAACTTCATATTCCTCCATCCTCATCCTCCCTAATGTAAAGACACTACTTGGAGGAAAAACTATGCAACAGAATGATGCAGAGCATGGCTATCCTTTAGTTGCCCCAGAGCTCTTTTTGTTTTCTCTCACTGAGTGAAGATCTTCAAAGGGCAGATTTTCAGAAGTGCACAACCCTTCCCACCTGCTGCCAGGGCAGGATACTGGAGCCTCTGATAATTCTACTCCAAAACTGTCCAAATGTCTGTTGCATCAGGTCCTGTCCCCCTCCTTTCATTCACTTCTTCTCACCTCCCTCCTCCTTTATTACTTTGCAGTGCAAGTGTTTTTGACTTGTTGTCCCCCAAATCTAATCATAGATTCTTTCACAGGTGGGAAACACCCAAAAAATTAAGATATGTTTCTGCCAAGTGGGATACAGAGAGAGGCTTAGCTTTTCCTTTATTCAGCAAGTAATTATTTTTAAAGCTTTTAGAAACCTATATCAGGTTGGCCCAGAGAGCATAAGAGCTAGAACATCACTGCACAGCAATACCGCATCCCTCTTGAACTTCTGGAACACTTCAGCAGACCAGCAGTGCTTTCTASACTATAACTAAGAAATTCAGTTGAGAGCATATAGGTTAGGATTAGGGGGCAGACCAACACTGGTGACTTTGTGGTGTGTGCGTGCTACAGACCACAGGATCAGGAAGAAGTAGTAGATGAGGCCTTCTTCAGACAACCAGAAGAAGCCTCATGTTTGTGGGTCTTGGTCCTCATGGTGCTTGGTCCTCATGGCCTTTAACTACCCTGATAGCTGTTGGATGGACAGCACAGCAGGGCACATGCAATCCAGGAGGTTTCTGGAGTGCACTGATGATAACCTGCTGACACAGGTGATCAAAGAGACAATGACGGGAGGCACTCTACTGGACAAGGAGGACAAACACAAACAAGGAAGGCCTGGTCAAGAATGTGAAGGTCGTCAGCAGCCTTGGCTGCAGTGAGCAGGAGGTGGTGGATTTCAGGATCCTGCCTGGAGGGAACAAGGCAAATAGGAGGCTTGCAACTCTGGACTTGAGGAGAGCCACCTTCGGTCTGTTCAGGGATCTTCTTGGAAGAATGCCACAGGAGAATGTCCTGGAGAGGAGAGGGGGTCCAGGAGCGCTGGGTGATTTTCAAAGATCACCTGCTCCAAGCTAAAGAATGGTCCGTCCTGACATGCGGGAAGTCAAGCAATGCTGTCAGGAAGCCTGCATGGATGAACAAGGAACTCCTGACTCAACTCAAATATAAAAATGAAGCATACAAGAGGCAGACACAAGGTTAGGTGACCTGGGAGAATATAGAGACACTGCCCAAGCATGCAGGGATGCAGTTAGGAAAGCCAAAGTCCATCTGGAGTTGAATCTGGGTGAGGGACATGAAAGGCAACAAGAAATGCTTCTACAATTATATATCAGCAGCAAAAAGATGACTAGGGAAAACATAGGCCCGCTGCTGAATGGGGCAGGAGACCTGGTAACAAAGGACATGGAAAAGGCAAAAGCATTTAATGCTTTCTTAAGTAGAGGCTACATAWGTGGATAGTGATGTAGACTGAAAAATGGCTGAACTGCCAGGCTCAGAAGGTTGTGATCAGCAGCAYGAAGTCCAGCTGAAGACAAATCACTAGTGGAGTCCCCCAGGGGTCAACATTGTGTCCAACACTGTTTAACATCTTCATTAATGACCTGGATGTACCCCCCCATGCAGATGACACAAGACTGAGAGGAGTGGTTTATAGACCACATAGTTGTGCTGCCAGTCAGAGGGAGCTTGACAGGCTGGAGAAGGGGCTGACAGGAACGTTGTGAAGTTCAACAAAGCAACGTGTAAAGTCCTGCATCTGTGGAGGAAAAACCCCATGCACCAGTACAAGCTGGGGGCCAACCATCTGGAAAGCATCTTTGCAGAAAAGGACCTGGTGGTCCTGGTGGACAACAAGCAGAACATGTGCCAGCAATGCGCCCTTGTGGCAACAAAGGCAAACAGCATCCTGGGCTGCATTAGGAAGAACCTTGCCTGCAGGTCGAGGGAGGTGATCCTTCCCCTCTGCTCAGCACTGGTGAGACCACATCTGGAGTCCAGTGTCCAGTTCTGGATTCCCCCATATAAGAGAGACRTGGACCTGCTGGAGCAAGTCCACCAAAGGGTCACAAAGATAATTAAGGGATTGGAGCATCTGTCATATGAGGAGGGGCTGAAAGAGCTTGTATTGTTTAGACTGAAGAACAAAGGGCTCAGGGGGATCTTATCAATGTGTTAAAATACCGGAGGAGGAGGGAGTAAAGAAGATGGAGCCAGGCTCTTCTCAATGGTGTCCAGTGACAGGACAAGAGAAAATGGGCACAAATTGAAATACAGGAAATTCCATTTAAACATAAGAAAACAAACATTTTTACTGCAAGGTTGATTGAACACTGGAAGAGGTTGCACAGAGAGGTTGTGGAGTCTCATCCTTGAAGATATTCAAGACCCAACTGGACATGGTCCTGAGCAACCTGCTCTCATTGACCCTGGTTTGAGCAGGGTGTTGGACTAGGTGATCTCCAGAGGTGCCTTCAACCTCAACCATTCTGTGATTCTGTGATACTCAAGCTAATCAGACTGCAAAGACAAAAACTTGCAAATGCAGGCTAAGCTTCTACAGGTTTGTAATGCCCTTCACAATTTAAGTTTTTGCATGTTCCATGCTGAGATAGTGGGGTGCAATACACTGTAGAAGTTAGGAGCCCTATAGTTAACATTGATTACTGTTTTCCATTATAAATACTTACTTTTGGCCCCTTATCATTTTGCCAACATTCATCTGACTTACAATTTCTCTTTGCCTCAGGCTGAATGTTTTTGGAAAGATTAACCAAAATTAGTCAAGCCATTACTGAGAACAAGAGCAGGGGAAGTGGGTCAGTCTCTTCACATTAAAAAATTCCAACTGTTCTTTCACAGGACTTCAGTGCCTCCAGCCATGGGGTCAGCAGAGGTGCCCTTTACTGGGCCCATGAAAATCTATCAGACTTTAGCAGAAGTTGAAACCCTCTTAAAGCAACCCCTGACACATGTTTAGCAAAGCTTGTCACAGTCTGGCAGTTGACGATCTTTGTGTTTTCTTTCTACGCTGACCATGCTCCATCCCTGCAGAGCTCTGACTGGCAGATTGCACTGACAGGTATCAGTACAACAAGCACACAGCTACAGACCCACCCAGACAGTGGAAGAGCAGTAACAAGCGCCCTTGGCCCACAGTGCTTCTGGCACCCACGAGTGGAAGTAGGCTCTGGGCTGAGTGGTCAGGACTCAGGGCAAACAGCACATTTGCAAGCATTTTCTCAAAGCAAGCATGCTGGAAGACACAAGAGAAACCTGAGCTTGGGAGCCAATTTTGCATTAGAACACAAATATTCTGAGCTAAAAACACTGCAAATGCAACACTCAGAGCTGCTCAGCGACAGCTTAAATGCAAGGCTTGAATACAAATCTACCTTATGCACTGTGTCTTATCAAAGGGAGGAAGGGTATCAGCTGAATTAAGGCATTGGAAATGTCCACTCCAGTGCTTCTGGCTGTTTAGCACTAGACTTGCAACCCTCATTATTTCTTTTTTTCTTTCGTTTTTCTTTTTCTTTTCTTTTTTTTTTTCCTGTAAAAATGTTTCTAAACATCTACTATAAAATGCACTTTGTTTGGCAATAAGCAAGTGCAGTATTTCAAGGGACTCTGTCTTCCCAGAGCCCGTCAGTTCAAACTGGAGGTGAGAGCATTTCCATACTACCACCACACCTGGAAGCCACATCACAGTCCTGTGATCTCCCTTCAGAATTGTCATCCTATATTTGTGGCTTCCCATGAAGAAATCCCTTCCCATCAAAATGCTTATCTCTCAACAGGATGGATAAGGTTTTTAAAAACCTTTGCTTCAAAGGTGAATTGTTAAAAGTAATAAGCATTTAAAGGCAGCAAGCACCTGAACCTGCTAGGCTTCCCCGTGGAGAACAAACCTCTGGTGGGTAGAGGAAATCATGTGCACAAAGATTTTCCGATGGTCTTTGTTTTAACACCCTAGAAGCTAAAACTGATGAACCAGATTAAATAAAGGGGTTGGTGAAAGCCAGGCTATTTGCTATTAATTCTAAACCAAGAGAAACAAATGCAATTGCCTTTCAAACTATACACTAGTTTCCTTGGTTTCATAAAGCATTCAGAGATACTCCACAGCTCTGTCATTACACATGAGGAGGGACAAGGTAAGTCTCTGCCAGTAACTCAACTCACTATTTCTATTCAATGTTTTTAAATTTCTAGGGAATCTCAAAAGGATTGGTTACCTGGTAAGAGATCTTTAAAGTGCTGGGTAATTCCAAGCACAAGGGTCAAGCACAAATGAAAAATCTCATTTTGGTATTTGTCATGTAGTGACAAAGGAATACAAAGGCAGAGCATGCCCCTTTCATTTCCCCTTACACACCTGAACTGTTTCAGTTTGTCTATCACATATTTAATGGCAATTCACTGACCCACAATTAAAACTCACGCAACAGAAAACCATGACCAGGTTCAGTCAGAGGCRCTGGTAAGGACATTCACAACTTTGTGAAAATGATTTGACTCCATTAGGGGCAGCTATTATGGCTTTGTTATTGAATAATGACATCTCTTGGCAAAAAACCTCTGAAGTCTCATTTCAGTTCCTTCTGGTTCCTTCTTATATACACCTTGTGGGTCACCATCTCCAGTCTCAGGAGAACTTAGACATTGTGGACCATGTTCCTTATTTAACAGGCTGTTCTCTGGTTAAAGCCACTGGCAAGACTATGCAGACAAAAAAGTCTGATGGACAAAGTACTATACAGGACACAGCAGGACGCTGAGAACCACAGGACTGTCTTACAGGAATAGTCAGAAGTGTTTTTCACTCCTGGAAAGGTTTAAAAGCTGGTAAAAATATTGCAAAATGTGTGTAAGCAGTCAAAGAGATTAAAATCATAACCCTCACGGTCATATGTGTGGTCTAGTTTTGCTTTCCAGAAACAAATGAATTAGCAAATGTAATTCTTGGGAAGGCTTAAGAAAAGCAATTTTTAAAGCCTGCACACTCAAGTATACTTGTTGGTATCTCCTGTGAGGGTTCAGAGCATCCAGAGCAGCTATCTTGTATAGCTGTCCAAACACAATTATGCATACATTTGCATTTCATATGCTGAATATTAAAGTGTATCTGGAATGATTCAAGTTATAATTTTTTTCTTTTTTTTCTTTTGCAAAACGCTGGGAATAATTTTCATTAAAGACACCCTTGAAGGAAATCCTGATCAGCCTGCAGACATTCCCACGAGATGAACAGATTATTGTCACAAATTGTTTTCTCAGTTAAGGTTATTTTCACTTGAAACAGTGAAATAGCCCCAAGCATTATGAAATTTGGCCTTACTGTATCCTTTAATAATACTTATTATCCTCATTTTGGAGGCTTATCCTCCACTGAAGTGGTAAAATAGAAAATCTGCTCGCAAAAATTACACAGGGTACAACATTAACATGCAAGTGTTTCAGCCCAGCCACTGGTCTCATAGAAGTCATTAAGAACTAAGGGCTTTGAAATGTCAGTTATTTTTGATGGCTACCAGTCTATTGCAATTTCTCTTTCTCTTAATGGGATGCCTCCTATTTTTGGACCAAACAATTGCCTTCCATTAGATACATACAATGAATTATTCAAAAATTCAAATTAGCCATGACATTTCCAAATCGCCTTCTTTTAGAAGAGACTCAGTTAACAACAATACGACTAGCTTCCTCTGTGTTTTACTTATTCTCTTCTAAGATCGGTGGCTATTGTAAACTCTCCTCCTCTGAGCGCTGTCTGTATAGATCCCCAGTCCAGGAGATTAACATGTATTAACAGCTCTCGTAGGACCTGCTCAGGAGGAACAATTAAAAGAACGATTTCTCTCCCAGACCAAGTGTAAGACCTAGYCGTCAAGTCAGGATAGCAGCACTGCCTAATGACAGAGCCAGCTGCAGGGCCAAGCATTCCCCAGCCATTACAAGATGTCCAAGGCATGAGAAGGGCCTATGAAGTGAAGCTGGGCAGCAGAATGGGTCATGCAAGACATGTAACTTAGCTCTGCAAGGACCCATATGCAACCTCTGCATGCAGGCACAGAGCAATCGCCCACTGGTAGCGTCTCAGACCCTTCAAATTTGTCTCTTCAGCATACATGAGATGAAGAAATGCGAACACAGATAACTGCTGTGCCAATCATCTGCTCTTTGTGAAACAAGTTTCATGCCCTGTCCCCGTGGTGTCTCTAAATCCTGCCATAGGTATTGAGACTGTTGGGAGAAACCTATACAGTCATTAGAGATGTCTTTCCCGCAGATGCCATCTATGTTTCTCACTTCCCTGTCAAGATTTGTGATAGGGTTTCGGGGAGACTTTGCATCCTCTCTTATTGCCTGATTTCTGTGCAGGATTTCACCCATACTTTATTTAGGCTCATACTTCCACACATTCCCCCTACCAATATTTAATAGCCTACATTTCTCCATATTAAATCTAACTGCTACATATTGTCCCAGTTACAATAATATCTTGTTTGGTACTCCAAGACTGAAACATTAAATCTCTTCTTTCTACCTGTCTCACGAAACAGAATTTTCAATTCCACTGCCTCATGCTGGAAAATAAAGGAAATCTGCTTATAATAACTGACTACATAAATATCAGCCTATTTTAAAGCAGATTATATATACTGTGCCACCACTAAGCATATATGATATGTCTGTCTCTTCAATAAAGACAACAACTATCAGCTGTGAATGCAATGCAGAAATGGCTGAGTTAGCATTACCCTAGGCTGCTGAGTTTACAATGCACAGCACAAAGCTGCTGGGATTCGGAAGCTGCCTAGTTCTAGCCCGGCAGAACTGCAGCTACCTAAAACCCAGAGCCAGCTCCAGCAACTCTGTGCGCACGCTGCAGATATGTCCTTTGAAGATCTCTCTTCAAAGGAACCCTCAGGAGAGGGTCGGGACCTGTCACTCAGAAGACAGGTCATACTTTGCTCAGCTGCCAGACCTTTCTACTGTACAGGATCAGGACAAAGTATTTCCAGTTCTTTCAAGTATGGTGGTTCTTTTGCTTTGCAAAGTATTTTTGAGAGCTTTTCAGCTCAGAGTTTTGGCTAAGTGGGATGACAGCCTGTCATTCAGGAAATAACAGAACAGAGATTGATGTCTATACTTGCTGCCTCACACCATGGAATTGTCACAGAGCAAGTTTAGTGACACAGGGAAGGCATCCATGGTAGTGTTGAAGCCACCAGCTTTCTTCAATGACCTTWAGGCAGCAGTTCTCTGCTACACCTAGGCCTTTCCAAAGGATGTACAGCACATGGCCATGATGAAGAGTCTTTTTAGATGGTGAGGTTGCTTTGGGGTGTGAGGGCTGCCTAGGTAGGTGCTCACTGACCTGCAGTCTGATCTATGCTGGTTTATCCCTTAATGAGCAGCCTAGCAAGAGGTACAGACAGCCTTGAAAGAGTTCAGAGCTGTCTCCCATGTACACTACATTTCTCTTCCTCTTTGACTATAGCAAGGAATGAAGCTGATGGTGGGAACAGAGTGCCTGAGCAGCTTTACCCCAGGGCAGAGCMTCTGTACTACTGCATAGAAGGGTTTAGCTGCCATCTGTGCCCTGAAGCAGGATAAATGCTCTGCCTATTTCCTTCTAGGAAGGGTGCTGCTCTGATCCTGCTCTTCCTTGGAAAACTTTGTAGCTGAAGAGAGTGAGAGCTGACAGGGCTTTACACGCACAGAGTCAGGGTCTGTTTCTCAGATTATACCAAGTTTCCATTTTGTCTGTCATGGGATGGAGGCAGATGTACAACAAACTACATGCATTTCTGGATGGCTGGACTGACCTTCACAGGACTCATGATGAAGGGCTGCTTCCATGACCTTTGATATCCTCTTGTGCCACCATTTGCCTGGGAGGGGACTCAGCAGATGACTTCATCTACCAGCAGATGCGGCCTCAAAGACAGCGCTCTTGCACACCCTCTTGAACGCAGAAACTTGCATCCTATCTTATATGTCCTCCTGTCCACAGAGCCCCTCAGCATTCTCCATAAGCAATGGCCAAAGACACTACCCAGAGGAACACAGGCTCACCTGCCTGCAGCAGAGTCTAGTTTCTTATCAGGGTGGAAAAGGAACTAGGTGCAGAGCAACCATGGGACAGTATTTCCATAGGTGAAGTCTACTCCYGACCCTCTTCATTAGAAACTGACTCATACATAGTAGAAAGAGGAATTTTATCCCTTCCAAAACTCTTATTTGTCAGTCCTTTTCTGTTATATTCTGGATATTCTTGTATCCTCGACCAACTTTCCCTTTGATTCCAGCTAAGCTTTTACCTTCAATGGCATTTTGTTACAAGTTCCCCTCATTAAMTGGGCATTTTGTGAAAAGGTGAGATTTTTTGGGTAAATTTTAAATAGGCCATTTCTCAATTCTGAGTGTCCCATTGTCGCTGTGCCACAATATCGTAYAGACAAAAGTGCCTGATTTCTCTTCCCAAGATCAGTCATTATTTTGTGTATCTTTTAACTCTTGCAGTGCCTGGGCTCATGATCTGGGGACAACAGGCCATTTGAAATCCATCTGTGAGTCCTTTCCCACRGAGTCAAGCTTGTTTTGCAGCAGTGCTGAGCACAGACTGTGACTACTGTTATTCCCTGAGCACCTTTTCCATTCATCAAGTTTTTACAGCATTGCAGTTGYGAGCCTACAGAGCTCTTACCTTCAACCCCAGATCCAGTTCTTTGAGAGAACGCTTTATTTCACTGGTGAGGATGTTCATGCGTTCACACTCCTGGAAGGCAACCACAATGTACGGCGTCCTCTCCTCCACCTTTGCCATCAGTTCTGCAATGTTAAACTCATCCATCAATTTCTCTAACATCTCATCCAGAAGAGCTTTCACCTGTTTGCCAAAGGGAAAAGAGAGAGGGATGTTAGCAAATGACCCAAGGGGTTTTCTCAACTGACAGCTGTCTGAATATGGGAAGAGAACTCCATCTGCCAGCTACTGTTTCCAAAAACAATCAGCATCTGCTGCACTGGGCATGGCACCTCTCAAAGAGCTTGCCCCATCCTATTAAAATTCAAATGCTTACAGAAGTTAATGTCAGACGAGAAGCTTTCAAAATGATGGTTTAAAAATGTCAGCATGACATGCAATGGCCTCCTTCCTTCTCGGGTCTCACGTCTGCATTCTTACTTCTACTAAGGTCAGGTTCAATGCAAGAAGACTGATAGGGCTATAAACTCAGTTGAGCCCTAGGACAACTGAGCTTATGATCTATTTTTCTGTGACATACTGACAAAGAGAGGTGATTATATAAAATTGAATTTTAAGCTGAATTTGAAATAATACAGACATGGAAAAAAAAGCATAAGGAAACAAAGTTATTTTCATGTCTCCATCACAGATTGGTTTGGAAACAGAGTCTTAAATCTGTAAATATTAAGCAGGGAAAACTCCAAAGCAAAAAGATGTTTCTAGTATTTAAAAGTAAATATAACAGAAAAAAAACCTTTCTGGTTTACAGTGGGACATAGAGCCCTTAATCTTGGTGGCACCAGCCATACCTCTCAGGTACAATGATTTAAGGTAACTATTAGGCAGCTTGGTACAAAAATCTCTTACACTCTCCTTTTCTTTACCTTTGCACTGAAATATGAGCCAGACTTCTGCTTCTTGAGGTTTTTTCTGGAATGTATTATGCAGAATTATAATTCTAAAATACAATGTACAAAATCTGGAGTACAGGTGTCAATGACAGCTGCCAATCAGTGGCAGAGATAGCCCTGTGTAATTTCCTTACTGTGCCCACCAACGTTCATGTTTTGGATTCTGTATTCCAATTTCCTCCCACTGCTGCTCTTCCAACCCCCCCCCCCCACGCACATGTATCAGACCTTATGAGAAGGTGAGAATATTAGAGTTGTTTTTACACCTTAGCTACCTGGTTAAAGTTAAAGCTAGGCTGGAAGAGCTCTTGAGCTGCACCTCAGGTGCAGTATAGAAATATCCTCTAATTTGAAATCCCTCCTGTAAAACTCTTCTGCTCTGATTTTTTCACAACAATTATGTTTCATTTTCTGTAATGTGGCCTCAGAAAGCTGTGGGAGTAACTGGACTTGTCAGAGCCTGAGGAAAATGACAGTTTCACAGTTACCCTGCAAGCTCTCTAAAATCGCCTCAGCAAAACAGGGGACTGGAAATCCTCAAATRGAGGAGCTAAGAGACAACAATTCAATCGTTCTCTTGCAAAACTGAGAGGAAAAGGGTACGGCCAGTGCCAGTTATAGCTCAGATAATGAGAGAGACCACTGCTAGAAAAGARTAGCCTATGGGAGCATCTCCCGAGTCACAACGTAATGCAGTGGGGAGACACCCAGGTCTCTTCCAGGCAGCTTATCTTCTTACATAGATCAAGAAGCTGATGAAGAGTTCTGTGGTCCTGTGAGAATCCCCTCGTTCAGATATGCCTACCCTGCAGGAGTTTACAGGGTAGCCATGTCCTACGATTTGACTGCTGGATCACTCACTGATAATTTTGCTTCTCTGGCCAGGGAGTTCAATTGCATTTACATAGCACAAGGACTAGGAGAGGAGACGTGTTCACATCTGGTATCTCTGAACATTCCCTTTGGCTTTGCTTCCTCTAGATCATTTCCCTCACCTTGTATTCCACTATGGGCTGAAAATTGAATACACCCAGCACTTCTGAGTGCCCCTCAGGTGAAGGCAGTAAGCTCCCCAGCGTCATGACAAGCTTCTGTGAAACCACAGCCTTCATATCAGCTTTCCGTTAGTCATTTACCCACCGGCAAAGCTCCAGAAACAAAGCTGGGATCTTAAGTTTGCAGAACTCAAAAACTGAACGAGCGTTGGCTGGTTTCCAAACCTGTTAGGAATGCTTGGGCCAGATTTTAATGAGCTGTGAGTTTTGAGAGGAAGGGCTGAGATCAGTCTGATACATAAGCATAATGAGTAAGTTCAGCTGGAAATAAGGAATTACAAGACCCCTGGGGAGCTTGAGGGCTAGGCTGGACCTGGTGGACCTGGCAGCAGTGGTAAGYGGTAAGTGAGTTTTTGCTGGCATGTTATGCCTGGCAGATCTGGGAGCCCATTGGTATGCCAGTCATGGTTTGGTGCACAGGGACTGGTGGCTCAGAGACAGTGGAGGCCACAGAAGGTTTATTTGCAATGTCTTCATGGGATGATAATGAAGGCAATGTAGTTCAGGGGGTAATTAAAAGCCACTGTCCTATTAGTGACAATCACCCAATTACATCTCACTATGGTGATGTCCTGCATAATATGAGGCTGGCTGTTCCAGACACTTGGTTTACATCAGGAAAAGGCAGAACATGTTATAATAAACGGTTGCGAGATAAATCTGATTTAGACAGGACTGCTTACACGAGACAGTTATCACAATTCAGTGGCTCCTCCCACTACCATTCTCACCGTTTCTTCCCTGGTCACCCCTCCTCCTTCACCCATGCTGGTGTCCCGAGGCTGCATCTCCAACACGATGCGGAAGAGCTTCTCTGAGGTCTGGGTAAGGAATCCAATTTCAGCATTTGGATGGAGGCCATACAGATAAGGAGACTCAGGAGGCAAGGCATCATCTATGTACTGTACCAAAAAGTCAGGTATCAGGTTAGACACAAAGACCAGGGCACTTTGTCCTCAGAGTACATGGTGCTAGAATTATCATCCACCCAAGAAAGTTAGCCCAGGCTGATAGAACTTTGCTCATGGCTGAAACACCAGCAAACTGACAGGAGAAAGAAATGTACRGTTGTTTAAAGAAGTAAGAATTGCCTCAACTCCTACAGCAAAAATTTGGTAATTGTTAAAGTTTGACTTGGCTACATAGCTCAGGCCTGGACCTTCTCTAGCAATTATCTGCTGTGCATTTCRGCATCAATATTCTGAAGTCTCTTGYGGGAATTTAGCTTCCTGTAGTTAGGTTTTATGAAGAAAAACAACCTAATATATGTTTCTCTGCTGCCGCATTTGTGTACAAAGAACAGATGAGATCAGTACGTAGATCAACACGACCCTTCAGTGTTTCTCATCGAAGCTGATGATAAAAGGAGCTTGAAAGGGCCATTTTAGCAAAGAGTATGTGAATGTAATTTTCTAAGAGACCAGCTCAAGTCTCAAGAACCAATACAGTTGTTCTATTCATGCATGAACAGAATGAGCTCATGATGAAGTAGCAAATTACTATTAAACTTGGTTCATCCAAGGGAATGCTGAAATGTCTACAAAAAAAAGAATATAATGGGAAATAACAGGAGGTGAGTTGAAAACTGCAATACTATTCACTGCCTCCTAAGACAGATTATAGGGCAGTTATGGAAGACATTACAGTTATGCATATAAATAACGCCAGAAAACAAAGCACCTACCTGGTGATAACCATTATAGTCCATGTTTCCTGGGAGGGGGAATCCTGGAGCAAGGAAGAGTTCTCCCTCCAGCATTTCTGGCTTAATAAATTCTTCCAAATAGGTTTTGCAAAGCCGTCTGTCCCAGTCATCTGTAATGTGACCTCCATACATAATCTCACCAAAGAGGTAGCGTAAATCGTCGTATGGGACCTGAAGAAGGAACCAGAGGGCATGAAGGAGTTCAGACAGCCATAGCTCCACCAGCAGTCRCTGAGCTGCAGGCTATAGTACTGATCTGCACAGTGAGTGTTTCYGTTTCGCTATTTCAGTTTTCTAAGTAAACAAACATTAAGTAGCAGTCAAATCCTAGCTAGGGAAAACTGAATTGCAGCATAGATTTTGTGCAGTTTCCCACTGAAATGCAGGTTTATTAAGTTCCATTAAGCCAAAGACCTCCATCACACCTGCGAGGTGTTTCATAAAGATCACAGACGCTATTTGATATATTTGTAAGCTGCTACAGATACAAGCGGTGCTGAAGTTTTCCCACCTCACCCCAAAGATATACCAAAATGTGAAGTTATAAAGTTAAAGACACTGAGGAACTGGCATTTAAGGAAACTTTCCAGAACTTTCAGCACAAGCCAGTCCATCACTGGTAGTTAAAAGCCACCAAACAGCCCATGTTTGATTCACGTACCTTTGAGTTGGCCTCTAGGTAATTATACAGCACATTAACAGAGATAGTGAGGTCTCCAGTGTTAAAGGGATAGGAGCGGTTCCAGCCTTGGGGGCCAAACTTGCGCCTTTCTGCCACCACAGCATGGAAATAACAGAGCGCAAACAGGATGCTCTTGAATTCATTCTCCCGGGTGCACATCTCCAGGGTATCCTGAAACACAGGCAGAGAGGCAGGGCTATGTAACTCCACACTGCCCTCTGTCTCTGTGGCTCTCAGGACTCCACAGATACACCTGACTTTGGACRGCAGTGAATTGACTTGCTCCATCTGTTCATTTCTGCATAATCTACACATTCTCTAGTTTTTCTAAGTTTGTGGTTTGCACTGCAAATTTATCTACAAACTGATGCATATTTCCCAAATTAAAAGTTTTCCATCTATGTGGAATTTTTCCATCTCATAGTGACTTTGCCCAGGAACACATGTTGACAGCTAAGAGGGCAAGAAAACATGAACTCATTCAGTGCACCATCACCTGTACATGCCCCACATCCTGCAGCAAGGGCATGGAGAGAAGCACTGAGCAAAGCAGATGTGCCAGCAGTGGGACTGGGGCAGAGGTCCTAGGCAGGGATCCTGCTGAGGTGGACTGTGCCTGGAAGAACTACACTCAGGTCTGTACCTTGGATACAAAAGATTTCATCTGGGCAGCATCTTTCTTTGAGTTGCAGAACTGAAGGAGCAGGGTGCTATCCCAGAAAGACTACATTCTGCACAAAGTCTGCCTGACTATGTGCTGCAGCAGCATATTCACTGACAACACAGCCTCAYGGGGCTGGTACCCACCTAGCATGCTAAGGCAAGAACGGGAGGAACTGCCAAAGATCCAAGCAGGGGAGATCAAATGCATGTGAAAAAAACCAATCCAGTCCTTCAAAGCCAGCACAGCAACCAGTGCTTCATTGTCCAACTTCCTGGCTACTCTTAAAGTCTGAATATCTATAAATGAGTAGGCAGAATCGTGATGCCGGAGGTGGAAGGGCAGGAATCTGAGTCATTCAATCAATGAAAATGAACAAAGGGAACTGGTTTCCAAAGAACCCCAAATGGTGCTCAGAAACTGCAAGTGACAATTACAGCAGTAGGGCACGGAGTAGGAGCTGAGGCAGCCAGGCCCATTTCCAGCAGTGTGAGCATCACTGTTATGGGAGAGCAGAGCAGAAAAAGCAATCAAGAGCTAGAGCTATATGCATGGTACAAGGCTCAACCACAGCTTTCACAGAGAAAGCTGGCACCTGGTTTCTGAGGCAGAAGGAGGAGGAGGCCTAGCCAGCTTTGGCCCTAGTTCTGAGATGGCAAGAGTGGCACATGGCTGTGCGGTGGATCCCCTGCCCCATGGCTGGAATTACATGATGTGATTGCCCATGGTCAACAGTATCGCTCGGAAGGGAGCACCCACAGCTCCCACAATATCCTCTCTGCAGAGTGGGCTTCCATGCCAGGACCTCAGACTCAGGCATGCACACTGCAAAGGACCCAACTGAAAGCCCTGCTCTCCAGGTCTCCCCAGAACTGGGAGATGAACTTGTGGGGAAGGTCTTAGCTGTACTTCCACCCACTTCAATGCAAACCCTCCTTGGGAACCATGTGTGCAGGACATGGTGGCCCTGACTTGCATGGCTGGCTGAGCAAGAGACCAAGCAAGGAGAGTGCAGGTATCCCAGTCTATGCAACAGGGGCTACAAACGACTCCTGTGTGACTTCCTTTCATTACTTTCAGTTAAAAGAGTCCATTGTGTTAGACCTCTAATGAGCTGGAAAGTGTAGCACAGCTCAAGGCCTTTGCTGAAAAGGGGGGATCCCAGTGCTGCACAGCATGCAAGACATTGGCAAACAGCATAAGATGATCAAGAACAATCCAGGCCCTGTTTTCCCTTGATCAGACAGGACTCTCTAAGATCCCTTTGTTATCAGCAACCTGACTTAGTATCTCATCAAAAGAACAGGCTCAAATATGGGCTGAGCTCATTTTTCATTTCAGAAAAACATCCCTGGACTTCCAAGGGAGCTTGCCTGAATGAAAACTGAGTAAGAATCCAGCTCAGTCTCATTTGGCCTTTCTATTTAATCGTGCTTTTTTCTTTAGCTACAAAGCAGAACAATAATCCCCACACACAATAATAGACCTTCTTTGTGACTTTCAGCTGAAAGCTAAATTTGAACATCCAGTCTGTACAAAGCGGGSAAATGAGGTGTAAAGGGGCCCCACCCACTCGCTCCAGGATTTGTGATAAGAGACATTTTATAATACTCTGACAATTTAGGAAATGTTAATTACTACCTGATTGAAATGAGCAGAGGCAGGATGAAAACGTTACTTTCGGTGAAGGTTTTCCCCTCCCTTGCTCTCCAGGACTTTTTGTGGAATTCAAGATGATGAATGACAGTAGATAAAAATGGAATAATCTCCGACTATTTGTATTAATCCTTGTGTTGTGCCTCCCAGCTGCACCTGCTCAGAGATGTTAGCTCATACACTCAAGATTTCCTCAGAACCCAAGTGTCTAAATGTGAAAATGACTGTGAACTGTCTCCATTTCTCTGCCCCTTGGACTTGCGCCTGGGGTCCACTATAGGCTGTGGTTAGACAAGTGTGGTCCCAAATAACAGCAGGCTGCATGGAGAGAAAAGAATGAGGAATCCTGCAAGATGTGACCTGTGTTTTCCTGGCACTCAGTCACCGACAGAATGGAGACATTAGTTATTGCTACACTAGTAATACAAAAAGCCAAGGTGCAAGAATACCTTCAGGCCTTTCTGGCTGCTATACATTCAACAGCTAGAGTCTTGCTGCAAGAGCTCAGCATGCCAAGGTAATGGCAGTGCAGGATGTGCGAGTGAAGGTAATGGATTCAACGCAGCAGAATGCAATGGTCTGTGTCTCTAAGAAAGGTATCATCACAAATGTGAGTGGTTAGCCCTTAGCCTTTTGTCTCATCTATTAAAAAAAAAGGGATCAGCAGAAGCACAGCGGCCTTTAACAGTAAGATACGACAGGCTCCAGCACTCATGCACAGAAAAGACTGTTCTCTAGTGAGCAACCAGCACATCTTCATCTATTCTCTGCTGTTCTTGGCAGTCTCCTGTCCTGCAGTGACCAGACAGTAACTGAGCGAGCTCACAAGGTGGGCTAGTTTCATCACTCGTGCAGTTTCTACTTAATAATAGAGTTATAATGAATCTAACATTGCTCCACAGCCATCCTTTGTAGCTACCAAAAGAACATTTGTCAGTCATTTCCAGATGCTATACTTTCATGCCCCCTGCACCGGAGAGCTCTGCTGCAGTTCCAGCAGCGAAGAGCAGTAACAGTGGCCAATATAATGTGAGTATAGGTATGTGATGACTGCAGGATACCATGCAATAAGAGCAATAAGCAACCTACCATTGGCTATTCTTGCAGGCCAGCAACACTCAAGATAGCCTACTTTATCCCCATCTGGTAAAGCAAGTCCTCCCTGCAGAGAGATTTCAGCTCTAATTCACAACTCTTCTGATGACAGCAAGGTTTTGAGCTAAAAGGCCTTTGGGCCAACAACACAATGTCCCACTATTCTCCTCTGAAAAGTGATCTGGGATGTGCCCATATCTTGGGAACAGCAGGTCTGAACACCAGACCCCAGTTAAACAGATGGGCAAGAAGGCAAGCCTTAATCCTGTTCTGTTCTCCATATCTTTGGGAGTTAAATGTAATATGCCAGTGTCCAACCCAAACAGCAGTGACACAAACACAGAAATCAAGTCACAACATGCTAAAAGTCTCCCAAATGCTGCACTCAGAAGTTCGATTCCTTAACAAAACAACCCTTTTTAATGATCATAAACTGATGAGTAAAGCCCTAAGCCAGGCACAGGTCAGGTATCCCGTGACATCCTGGAGGAATGAAGCCGTTCAGGATTATCTGAGTCCTCCCTTGGGAACACCAGAGCTTGGAAAGAGGAAAGAGGGCTGGGCCCAGTTCCTGGAGAAGAGAGGAAGGGTTGATGGAGCTGGAGGTATATGATGTAAAGGGATTCATACATTATCTGCCTGGGAGTGTCATCGTCCATACACATCACACTGCATACATGGATCCAGCGGCAAGACAATCTGTCAGCCTGTCCAGTGATGCTAGCACTGAACCCCGCTAGCGCTCATACCTGGTTGAAGTTGTCAAGGGCTTTGTGCAGGTTGGCATGCATCCCAGTTGGGGCCTCATTAGTGATTTTGATGGAGTTCTCCAGGATTCCCTGGGGAATGATGTGGCTGTCGGGTGAGGGTGCCGGCTCTGCACTAATGAAAACGCGGAAATCCTGGTGGCTTCCCTCACTATGTTGCTCGAGCTTCTTCTCCAGAGAACTCAGCCACTTGGCCACCAAGTGGATGTTCTGGTAGGGACAAAGAGGACAATGCTTCATCAGTCACCCCCATTTACACCTGCACTGAGCAGGCACCAAATTCATCACACAAATAAACAAATGGCACCATCAAGCCTAAAGAAATTGATACTTCCCCTGATAGTCCTTCCGTGTAACTCACAGCCCCAAATATGCTGGCACATCAAGTAAGTTTTAAAATTCAAAATAACCAAAATAAATAACCAGAAATTAGGGAAGCAGTTCTTGGATTGTTTGTGTTCTTGGGTCTGATAATCTTCTTTTTGTTACAGTAACGTATAGCTGATGATATAACATTATTTTCCCAGATTTGGCAAGCTCAAGTGAAAATGTTTGTTCATTTTTAACAGAATAATGGTGAGGACCCTCAATATCAGTAAGTGACAGATAGTGAGGAAAAAAGTCAAGCAGGTAGTTTTACAAAGACTCCTTAACATAAAATATTTGCTTATTCATGCAACTAATTAGATATATCTGTCAGAATTATACAGATATGGTGAAGTGGATGAAGACTTGCCTCAATTTCTCAGCTACAGTCCTATATAGTGTTGTAGTCTCTGGGCAAGATGACAGCTTTTTTTAGTTTAGGAACAGAGCAGGTAACACACAGCAGGGATTCATGGGCTAAAACCACTCTGATTTAAAAGTTAGTTGTGTAATCCAAGCCGGCTGTGTTAACAGGCACTCTGAAAGGTTATTTATCCGTTTCAAAGACAGGACAAGGAACTTGCTAAACTTAAATTAAAAGGAGCCGCCAAAAAGATAAACTGCTTGCAGGTGGCAAGGAAATTACATAAAGGAATCATATTAGAGGCTTAGAATAAATGTATATCACCTATAAAAAGGACCAGAAAGGCACTCTTGTTGCTAAATAGCAGATTAATGGAGATTATTAGGAGTAAAATGACATTTTTCAAAAAGTGGAAACTGTATCCAAATGAGAAAAATAGAAAACAGTATAAAATCCAGGCATGGTAACACCAAAAAAGATTTTAAGAACAATCTTCTAAAGACCATAAAAACTGACAATAAAACCTACTCCAGAAGCCAGAAACCTACCAGAGAGCCTATAAAACTAAAAGATGATCAAGATGTACAGGGAGTGCCCAAGAAAGGGAAGGCCATAACAAAGCACTTCACTATTTGCATGGATATTAACTGTAGAGCTTGGGAAGGGTCTCACATTACAGCTCTTTTTACAAGGGCAGATTCACAGAATTGCTAAGGTTGGAGGCAGTTTGGGAGATGACCTAGTTCAACCCCCTTACTCAAGCAGGGTCACTTAGAGCAGGTTGTTCAGGACCGGGTCCAATCAGGTTTTGAACATCTCCAAGGATGGAGACTCCACAACCTCTTCCAGTGTTTGACCGCYCTCACAGTAAAAAAGCTTTTTCTTATGTTTGAATGGAATTTCCTGTATTTCAGCTTGTGCCAATTGCCTCTTATCCTGTCACTGGGCACCACTGAGAAGAGTTTGGCTCCGTCTCCTTTACTTCCCCCCATGATGAATTTATACACATTGATAAACCACTCTGAGTCTCCTCTTTTTCAGGATAAACAATCCCGGCTTTCTCAGTCTCTCTCCATATGACAGATGCTCCAATCCCTTAACCATCAGAAAGATTCTCTTAGATTGAAGCAGCAGATGAACCGTTTTTAGGACGAATTGATAAACTAACCAGATGGTATCTACCCTAAAGAAACTCAGACATGGAAGCGCTGAATTACTGCTTGCTATGTACTAGGCAAACTGGTGGAAACTGTAATAAGCAACTGAATTAACGCACAAGCAGTGTGAATTAGAGTAAACTAGGAATCTAAAATTCTCTCTCCAGTTTGGATTAACAGGTGGACATCCAAATCTGAGCTTGTTACCATAAACTCCCTTTACAGTTACTGGAAAGGAACAGGCATCTCCAGAAGGCAGCTCACCAGGCCTATTTTAGGCAAAATGCTGTAATGTGGTATTGCCTCCCCAGGGTCAGTGTTTCTCAGTGTTTGGAGCTTACTCAGAATGAGATGTTTAACTTTCAGATGGCAATATTTCTAAGTAAATATTTGATGAAATGGGAAGGAACCAGCACGGCTTTACCCAAGGGAAGTTGCTTTAGCCAAGGGAAATCTTGCCTTGCAAGTCTGCTGGAGTTTTAGAAAGAGTCAGTGAGGACGTGGACAAGGGTAATGCTTTTCATGCTGTGGACTTCGATTTGCAAAATGTTTTGACAAGTTCTGTCCTGAAAACTTAAATAACCTAAACCCTAGCAGGTAAGAGGGAAGGTCTCACAGGCTAACAACTGGTTAAAAGACAGGAAATACAGGGTGAAAAGCTACTATTGGAGTTTGAGCTGTTCATCATATTCAAAATTTACTTGAAAAAGCAAATGATTAGAGAGCTGACAAAATTACTACTAATACAAAGTAATTCCAGGTAGTAAAAATAAAATCTGCAGAAGTATCCCACCATTCTAGGTGACTAGCTATGAAATGACAGAAAAAAATTCAGTGTTGATAGATGCAAAGTAATGCATACAGATAAACAATTCTAACTATATATATAAACAATGATGGGTACAGAATTAGCTACTACCACTCATGGAAGAGATCTTGGAGGCCTTGCGGTTACTCTCTGCAAACAACTATGCAATACTTAGCAATGTTAAAGCAATCAAATGTCAGCAAAGGAACAGAGAATAAAACTGGAAACATTTTTATGCCACTCCATAAATACGTAGCATGCCTTCATCTTGAATACAATATTCAGTTCTCATTTATCCCTCTCAAAAAGGCCATAGCTTCCATACAAGAAAACACTAAATAGACATGAACTTGCCAATTTGGAGGGAGGAGATCAGGGGAGGAGACAGTGAAAGAAGAACAAGAATGTAGGGAAATCAAATGATAAGATCAAACTGCAAGTTTAGAATGAATAAGTGGAAGTACATTTTCATAAGATGCGTAATTAAACTGTGGAACTGTGTCTCAGGGTTTTGTGGAAGATGAGAGAATCATAGAATGAAGCTGAGCTTAGATCCACTATGAGAAACACCATGGCGTGTTTGCCCTGTTTATATACTCTTTCCCTCAGCATGTGGATCTGCCTTCTTACAGACACGGTTTTGGGCTAGACAGCTTTTTGGTCCACCCCAGCACAATGCTTTTATAGACTTGTATCATACAGGAATGTCAAGTGAGTTCCCTTACGAGAACACAGAAACTGCCTTTCTAGCTTTTATGCTGGAGGTTTTGAGTATCTCTCATGAGCTGTGGAGAGGTCACAGCCAGGACTGGAGAAGATGAACGGCTGCAGAAAAGGAAGGGCTGAGGTACTTTAGGCAGGAGTTGGGACAGAGCGGCTCCTGCTTTCAGAGACTATAGCGAATATTTGCAAACACTGAAGGGATGCGTCAGCATTCAGAAACGGCACATGAGGCAGGAAGGACCAGACAGTGATGCATCTATCCAGAGGTGCTGGAGTACCTCGGGAGAGAAGACACTGAGAACTCAGTCATGTCCAGAAACAGTGCCCTGCTGTGCACTAATGACTGTCCTTCCACACTCACCACATCCTTACAAAGTCCTGGGTGCAGTGCCACCTCTCAGTTTTGTATATGATCTTGTTAAAGATCAGCATTTACATTTGGTGTCTCAACCATACTTTTTTTTCAACCTAGGTATATATGTAATTACCACGGTGAATGCTGACTCCTGATAGTGACTGCAGTGTATGTAGACTTGACTTCTGGCTCCACAGCTACAACCATCCAGCCTCTACAACCCGCTCAACTAGTGGGCAGGCTTACCTGAGAGTAATTTCCTTCTCGAGTATCACAAGGTAAAAGTCTGTTATTGGTTATATTGGCACAACTTTGATACAACTCTGTTGACTAACAGTTGCTTTAGGCCTCTGGATCTGTATTGATTTTCAAAGGTATTTATATTCCTACAGGTATAAAGGACTGTGTGGAATCCATCAGACCAAATAGATACGTCTGAGAACAGATGTCTGCAGCTGAACTAGTCATCCCATCTCTCCTGAGAGTCATGGAGAAGGTGGGGCAAAGCAGACGTCTGCAAAAAATCAGATAAGTCACTCCTYGAAAGTGCCCATCTCTCCACTTTGCCTAGAAAAGGAGGCTGTGATGACTGCATCGCATAGGTGTTAAAGTTCCCCATTCAGTGGTGCTTTCAGAAACAACCTAGTAAGGGAGATACATTGCTCTCACTGGTTTCAGAAACATCAGAAAATAACAGAGCAAGTGTGCAGCTGCATTTTCAAGACTAACACCTTTTAAATATGTGTACTTATCTACTTCCAAATTTGTTTTACCTTCTATGGAATTGGTTACAAAGTGCACCAAGAACTCAGGAAAAGCCCCTATGCCTCCTTGTCAAAGACCTCCACATTTCAGATGTAAGTACCATCTTCTCTGTAGCTTGGTAACCAATTTTGCCCTCTTACGCACGCATTTTATCGGGCTAGCTTTATGCCCAAGAACAAATAAATTCCTAGGGGAGTCCTGCCTGAGGTCAAGCATCAGTCTATGAGGGGAAAGCCGTTTCAGAAACATGAGAAAAGAGAGTAAGTGTTGGGGGAGGACATGGACACCTTGCACCCTGCAGCCCTGTTGCCTCAGATCTGATTCACATGACCGGGAACAACATTTCTTGTTTAGAACYTCATAAACTCAGTCTCCTTCCCTGAAAGGATTTGGGATGTGTTTATATCAAATGGAGCGTGGAGTGTTTCGGGGTAGACGAGTAGGAGACACCCAAACCAAAGAATCCTGTTATGAACGGATCATGTTCTGGGGGGAAGTGGGAAGAGTCATTCTGTTGTAAACTATAACTGTGGGAAGAGCAACGGACAGAATGAAATTATAGCTGACTGTTAATGCACCAGTGTTTGCTTGATGCATTCAGGATTTCAAGAGACAAGGTAACCCCCAGGGTGCAGGCAATCAACTCACTCAAAAAGCACTAGTCTGATAATAAAACAGGAGTGGACAGAAACATATAACCAAAATGTTTCAAACAGCCAAAGAGATTTAGTGGCTGAGGGGAACATCTCAACGGAACAGCAAAAGAAAAATGGTGCATTAAATATCACTTTAATCATAGACTATGTACCTGACCATAAGTAATTTCATCTTTAATTGGTATTTTCTTCCTACAGCTGCTTTTAGGGTTTTAGATGGCTGAAAAATAATTGCTTTAACTTGTGCTGATATGACATCAATGTTCACTATTTGTCAGCATCACTGCCTTCTAACAGTCAACTCAGGGAATATTTCTAATCTAAAGATAATCAAGTGCATTTATATATTATCCTTTTGTGATAGAAGGGAAGGAAAATAAGAATATATGCAGTGAAGTACAGGTTGACACTAAGAATTCATGGCTTGATCAAATGACATGTCTGCAAAAAACAGACATAAATAAGCGTAAGGCTCAGACAAGGTAAATTTTATATTAAAAGGACCGAGCTGCTGAGAAGAGGATTCATAGGTTTTAAGAAAGCTTTGCAAATTAATTCTCAGCAGTCAGATAACACAACTTGACAGAATATGACTAATGACAACATATGTGGTCACAATAATTGAATGTTATTTCAATTATCAATAACGACATAACACAGACAATGCTACATTAACACAAATCACATCTGAGCTACGTGTCGATTGAATAACCACCTCCTTTTATTTGTTTTAAGCCTGCCTGCCGCTGATCTCATGGCATGCCTTTAGTTCTTCTACGTGAGAAAGAGGGGATAAACAAGCCCTGTTCACCTTTCTGTGACTCCAGGCTTCACACACTCCCAAGACTCTCTGCCTAAACCACACTGTAGAGTTTATGTTGCACCAGTTTTACATCCTTTTCATTCCATAAGACCCTCCACCTGGGAGAGAGGAAGATAATTCATTGCTTTATTATGTTTTTCTGAGCCAGATTTTGAAATCTGTGAAAGAGCTGTTGAATAAGGGCATCTAGGTAGACACACAAGCAGGTGGAAAAAGACAATTCCCTAACGCCTCTGCTTTTTTACAGCTCTTGTCTTAGTCCAGGCTGTGGGCAGACACAGACAACGATCTCAAATTTACAGGTACGTTACCTTATTTTATGAATGGAAAGATAAAGCGGCCGGATCCATGCAGGTGGGGGCTACACCCTGACAAAATCAAAGAGCTGAAAGGAGGGTAAAAATGAAAGCTAAAAAATATTGCCAGGCACACTGAGGGTTACCACAGTATCTTGCTCTGTGTTATTTCTCCACTTTGCATCGTGGAGTACAAGTGGGAGAGAGCAGGCTACCGGAGGATGAGGGTCTGCGGGAATGGCAGGGTTAGGGTGCATATGCAGGAACATGGGAGCGCCAGAGGTTTTGTCTGGGAATTCACTTCCAAGCCTCTCTGTGCTTTTGTACTTCACAAGGTAGAACATATATCACAGGACACAAGTGTCGCTATGGAAACCATCAGAAATAGCACCACATATAAACCAGCACACACGCCACAACGCATTCCCTTTGCTGATAGCAACTGGAGACCCTTCACTTCCCGGAGAGTGGCTTTCCTCCACACTTATCCCAAGTCACCTCCTACAGCAACGGCAATTAGTTGGTTTTACAAAGTCTCAGTCTGTTATGAGATCCTCTCAGAAAATAACAACTGATTATACAGTAAATCTGAGAGCCAGGCTGGACAGTCCAGAGAGAGCTGCTACACTCTAAACTCACTATATCACAAAGGGGTGTAAAAAAGGACAGGAGGGACATTGTAAGGAGTCTGTTCCCTCGGCCATGCCTACTCTCAAATGCAGCGTAAGGTTTTATCGCATGAGAAGATGCCACAAGCACTCGGCAATGGCTCGGCTCCATCCTTCCTCAGCCAGCCCTATGATCATGTGAATACTACCACAGGCAACTCTAAATGCATAAGAGATCTAAGTGCATAAGCAAGGATAAACCCTCAACTTCAAAACTACCACCAACACTTACTCATACGTTTATGAGGTCAAGCTATTTCCAAGCAACAAGCTGGCCTGGAACTACCTTGGTGCGAGAGAGGCAATCCCAGAGCTCTAGAAGCACCAGAAACATTTTTCTTCATCTTTAGCATGTGTTTTTGCCTAACTAAAATTTCTGATTGAGCGACACTCTGCCAGTTTACCAAAGGTGCCCTACATGGCAGGCAGCGAGGCACACATCACATTCACACCTTTGTGAGGTGCTTGGAATTTTAGCAGTGGTTCCCTAAGGCTCCTTCAACCCTCAGTCCATGGGTCACAGCAGATAGGGAAGAACACATGCCTGGTCCCTCCAGAATCAGCACTATCTGAGCACTTCCTGAAGCCCTTAACCTTTACTGAGCCCCTTCACCCACAGCCAGTGGAGAGGATTACAGCACCTAAGAATGAGTTCAGTTAATTTGCTGCCCTTTGGTCTCACCTCTGAACATGCTGTCTGACCACTCCTCATGTCACTGGGTCCTATGAAGTTCCCCACCATCTTACTTGGCCTGAGCCAAACTAAATAGCTATATGTCATCTGCAAACAGYGTCACTTCTCTGTTCATCATCTTAGCCACAGTGTTAGTAAAATATATGCAATTAAGAATATGATGGCACCACTCTTAGCTTTTTTTCTGCAATCAGAACTATCCATTTATTCCCATTCTTTTCAGAATGTGTCTCACCTGCAATTTATGGTGTGATTTCATGAATGTATGGACACAGAAGCAGTCCTGATCTAGCTATATATGTACTGACAACACTGAGTCAAGCTAGTAGAGATATGAGAGGAGGCTACACACCTAACTAAGCATGCAGGATCTTGGCTGGCCCTGTACCAGTGCAGTACTGTAAGCATCCGATTGTTTTTAACAGCAATTTTTGGAAGGAAGCATAATTTATTTTGCATGTTCTTTTAGCACAGACATGCCTGAATGTTGATGAAAGTAAATGAAGTATGCCAGGGACAATTACAGGGGAAATTGGCTCAGAACAGCTTCATTCTACACTATTGACCTGTTTTACCCTTCAAAACCCTCTGGGTCATATCCAAGGTGTCTATTGGGAGTGATCCTTGGCCTATACTCAGTCCTGAACTGCCAAGGAGCAAGCCAGTCACCTTGGTCCAAAACCAGGATCAAGACCTGTGTTGACAATGAGACAGGACAGATAGTCGAAGTCCAGCACAAGGAATGTCTCCTGGCACCGTTTAACTGACAAGTACAGACATTGCCTCCAGATGATGACAGGAGGGAACACTTCAGGTACAAAGACAAATAAAAGAAGAGAGTAAGTGGGGAATGATCAGGTGAATGGAGCATGATGGAAGGTCTAAAGAGAGGCTAGTAGAACCTAGGAGAGATGAAGGACCAGCTAGACTCAGCAGTCCATGGTCAGACTGGAGAGGACATTCAGGGAAGAGATGGAGGCAAATCTTTGCCTCCTCTGAAGAGATGCACTGAAACTATTTCTACAATGGAAGCTGCCAGATTGGGTCCCTGTTTGACTTCTGTCAAGAATGTATTTCTTCCTTCTGATCAAATCTGGCAGCAGAAGAATGGGGGATCACATGGATGCACTTCTATCGAGACAGAACCTGGCACAATTTAAGGCCTGGGAAGGCATTTGAGTTTGCCCTTATCTCTCCTCCCACTTTTCCAGTGCTTCAGCCTCTGCTTAAAACGTACAGTCCAGAGTTCAGATCTGAATCTCAAACCAAGTTCAGCCATTAGTGGCATGTGAGACTGCAGGGATTTGCCAGGCCAGAGAGCAAGAGAAGGTGAAATGAACAGCAAAAGACAATTGCTTTGATTAATCTCAAGAAATGGAGGAAAATAAACTTTATTTCCAAGAAGACTCCTACTACAGTGGTGTTTCAACCCACCATAAGTTCTGCAGCTCTTAAGACAGAGGTTCCCACTGTAGTTTTATCACTCAACTGGACCTGCAGTAGTTGCAAAGGCATTGGAAGTCCAACAGGAACTTAATTCCATCCCAGATCCAAAGTTGGATTAACTGCTGGTCTGTAAGTGGATTTGCCATTTGAAAAGCTTAGGAATGGCTTTTGGAACACGAGCATCAATGAAAACTGCTGTCTGATATTCAATACCTTTCTCCATCAGAGTTTCTGTCCAAAAATCATGAACCAAAAGCTAGAGATGGAGAGGGTACTTTTTGTTTCACATGCCCCTTGGAATGAAAAGATACTGTGTCTGGAAGGAAAGGTATTTTCTTCTTTACTGAAGCAGACACTTAGTGCCAAATCTGTGTGTGCACCTACCTAGCAAGGACAATGAATCTCATAGAGTACAACATATGTCTTTTGCTTGTGGGCAAGACTGGTTGTGAAGTACATGAAAAAGGCTCCAGTGTGTTTAAGATGCAGTAAGTGCTCCACAAACATCTAGATTTCATATGGTTTTGGTCTAGGAGCTCAGTGTTATTCAATTTAGTATATGAAACTGGCTCAGTGAAGCAGCAACCTATGAGAATCGAAAGATGCTCAAGAATTAAATTAACTTCCTCATGAAGTGAGGGAAGTGACATTTTGGCTAATGGATGAAGACTACAATTAAATTGGGAAGATCTAATGTCTGAACTCTTCTCTGCATCAGTTCATCCAGATCTACAGCTGTAAAGATGTAAACAGCTTTCACTTTTTCTGCCCTTAGGCTGATGAACACTGTTTGGAGATTGTGATGGTCAAAGTGCTAGCAAAAAGCTTCAGAGCATGGACAGCGAGGGAAACACAGCAGACAGTTTATGCTGTCATGTAGCTCAGTACTCCTTCTATGCAAGGATCTTTTCTCCCTACACAAGGGAGACTGCATGCATCAGAGAAGCTAACTTTGTGACTGCTTTGCAATGGGGAGGTGAAAGAGCACAAAATCACTGAATCACTGAGGTTGCAAGGGACCTCTGGAGATCACCTAGTCCAACTCTTGTGCTCAAACCAGTGTCAATGACAGCAGGTTGCTCAAGACTCTGTCCAATTGGATCTTGAATACCTCCAAGGAGGTAGACTCCATAACCTCTCTAGGCAACYTCTTCCAGTGTTCAACCACCTGCACAGTAAACAAGTGTTTCTCATGTTTAAATGGAATTTCCTGTATTTCAATTTGTGCCCATTTTCTTTTGTCCTATTACTGGACACCACTGAAAAGAGTTTGGCTCCAACTCCTTTACTTCCTCTCAGCRTATATTTATACACATTGATAAACCACTCTGAGCCTTCTCTTCTTCAGGCTAAATAATACCAGCTCTCAGTCTCTCCTGTTATGATAGATATCCCACTCCCTTAATCATCTTCGTGGCCCTTCGCTGGACTCACTCCTTCCCCTCTACTCAGYACTGTGTGAGATCACATCTGGAGTCCAGTGTTGAGTAGAGGGGAAGGATGTCCTCCCTCGACCTGCAGACAATACTCTTCTTAATGCAAACCAGGAAACTCTTGGTCTTCTTTGCTGCAGGGTGCACTGCTGGTTCATGTCAAACTTGCTGTCCACCTGGACTCCCAGATCCTTTTCTGCAAAGAAAGAAGGCCACATCTACTTTTTCTTCCTGATCCTGTGGTCTGTAGCACACACTCACCACAAAGTCACCAGTGTTGGTCTGCCCCCTAATCCTAACCTATATGCTCTCAACTGGCTCATCGTCTGTCCCAGGCAGAGCTCCATGCATTCCTGCTGCTCTTTCACATAAATGGCTTCTCTCCCTCCTTGCCTTCCCAGCCTGYCCTTCCTAAAGAGCCTGTATCCATCCATCACGGCATGCCAGTCATGTGACCTATCCCACTACGTCTCTGTGATCCCAATGASATCATGTCCTGCAACTGCATGCAGACCTCAAATTCTTCAGTGAAGCTAGATATGACACCTACCAAGGCAAATAGGAAGGTGTGAGAGGACATGCTGTCCAGATGGATACCCTAGGCAAGATATTTTTCTCTCCAAGCTTCAGGTGTCAAAATGTTCAGTGTTTATGCAATCAGCTGGTCACCTTGGCCTCCAGAACAGAAGATCCTTCAGCAAGGATCCTTCCTACCTAGGACAGGTGTGTGAAAGGCAGGTGATAYGATTCATTCTCTAGGTGCCCACAATTACTGACAGGAACCCAGCTTACAACATACATTTATCTTTTAAACAGCATTTATTCTGCCCCCACCTTGTCTAATGTTTGCATTATCTATTTTCATTCATTTATAGAAGCACACACTATGATGTTAAGTGCCTACAAAACCAGGACAGCAGGGAAGATAGGAAATAAGACATTTAACAACCATACCAAGACTCCACCCATAAAGTAATTAAACRCCATCCTAAAAACAGTTAGGGCTTTGCCACCACAACTCTTGGGGAGGCTGTTCCCGAACTTTACTCCTCAGGCATCCAGCTTTCCACTTCCAGCCCATACCTGCTGTTTATGCGGCAGTATTGTCTTCTACCTTAAGAAGCCTTTTTTCCCTTTGCTATTATTCCTGAGTACATGACCTTGTATTCTGCGCTATTAAATTTCATCCCATTTCTACTACTGCAGCCTTATAGGCTTCTGCAGTCTTCCAATATCACATTTCAATCTTCCTCTGTATCAATGACACCTCTCCTAATAATGTGTCAGTGCTAAGCCAATAGCACATACACAGTTTTTAGAGCCAAGCTCATTTCTTAAGACTGGCCTCATGACTGTTATTCAGGAATTCTACAAGCAATATTGACCTTCTGTAGCTTCCCTAATACATTCCTGTGCGGCACTGTCTCTATGGCTTTACTACAGTCCACATGAATTAGAGCTGCTGTATTTCCTCTAAAACTTCAGTTACCTTCACAATGGAACGTATCTGTTAAGTGGCATGATCTATCTTTAGCAAATTCCTATTATGTTTAATCTCTTTGCCTTCATGTCTTTACTTATTTTGTTCTTCAAAGTTTGTTCTGAAACTTTGTGTACTATTGAATTTACACTAATTAGTTTACTCCAATGCTTTTTCCCTGTTTTAAATACAGGTGCTAAAGAATACTGTTATTCTCTAGTCAGATGGCACCCCTTGATTCGACAGATTCATTACAAAGGCTTGCAATGAACTTGCACTTTCTTTTACCAGTACTTTAATATTCTGCGATACAGATTATCTGGCTCTTTGAGTTGAGCACATTATGCTCTTTGATCTGATTTTCCTTCTACTTTTAATAAATCTTGTTTTCAAGAAAAAGTATGTTTGTGTGTGTGTTTTGAACAGCCAKCCCTCAAGGACAGCAAGTCTTTCAGCTTTTGAGGAGAGCTGGCATCAAGACTCTCACAGCCAAAATATTCCAGGCAGGGACTGGAGAGTCGCAACAAGCAATTTAGGGAAGATGCTGTTACAGGAATGGCACAGGCCTGTCTGCTTGGCAGCAGGGCCTATCCTCCACCCAGTTGCACCATGAAAGGTGAGAGATTACTCAACTGTGCAGAGTTTTTACAAAAGGTGGAAAGATCTTCACACTAGGAAGCCTCCTTACAAAATCAGCTGCAGAGGGCAGAGCCGTGCTGGATCTTCAGTCTATCTCCTAATGGTGATACCTGGCTGCTCCCTACCTCCAAGGCTACAAAACATGTCACAAGTGATGACCTGACAAYTATCTCTACATCTCTTTTAAAATTGAATTGTACTCCTTCAAATGAATGGAAAGCTATGGAGAGAAGGGTGGTGCCTGGAGTGTGTGTGCAATTTCATGCGCGTGCAACACAACACCAAGGTCCTACAGCACTGTGTGCTATCCTGTCCTAGGATAATGCCTTAGTTTGGACCACTTTTCTATCGATCCATTCCCAAAGAGACAGCTGGGTAGGTGGAAAATACAGAGGAACCAACAGGAGGCCCAAAATGGAAAGCTCCATCAGACCATGCTGCAGAGCTTAGATGCTGGAACCACAAGGCAGGTATGAAATAGTTGGGATCTTCACATTGCATGCTTCTATCAGGCAGTCACACTGCCGTAGCTGCTGGGCACCCCTCACATATTTCAGGGAAATTTAAGAGAGAGAACAAGCTAAATAAATATTCAGTCCAACTGCCAATTCTTTTCCTGCTTGAATGTGCCTTTTGTGTGATCCCCAGGACCTCCAGGGCTCCGCACTTAAACTGGTAAGAGATCCCCCTCCTAAGAATGCTCATACTGTGGCTCTGTGCATCCATCTCACTGAAAAGTGCCTGTGTAAACCAACAGGATGGGAAGTGCTTTTTATTCATTGTCAGAACCTTACAAATTCCCTTACAGTTTCCCTTACAAATGAGATACCTGAAACCTTTGTGAAAAGAGCTAGTTTCCATCAGCCAAATGCTTCCATGCAACTCCAACTCACATCTTGAAAAGAAAGCAAGCTCCTTTTTGCTCAGGGCAGAAGGAATACATATCATTTGGAAACTCTTGAAAAGGAAACCTGTTTTCTCATTTAATGACCCYCAGACTATCCCACAGCTTGTGACAYCACGGAACCTGCATTTCTCCAAACCTTATCAAAGAGAATCCAAAAAACCTGTTTAAAATTTCTTCTGATTTGAGAGAAACATTAAGGGGTATGTGTGTGTGTGTGTGTGGGGGGGGGGAATGGGATACTAATATGTGCATTTATTCGCATTTGTATTTTTTCTGATGTTTTCCATGAATTTTCAGGGTGCCAAAGGAGGGGGGATCCTATATTTGAAAAAGACTGATATAAAAGCAACTTCCCACTCTTATTTTATATCTCCATTTCTTTCTCAGGGAAATGAAGACCATTTGAAGAGCAGCCCTTCATGTGTGRTATAATCAGAGACTGATCTTTTGCAGGCTACTGCCTGCTGGAGACTAGCAGAGAGCTASGGCACAAGCAGACCACAGTAAAACTGGTCAAGAGGTTTTTGACAGATCTTTTCTTAGACAGAAGATGTCAATCCATCAAAGCTGAAACCTACATGCCAAGGGCTGGCTTATGTGACCACCTTGTTTCTGTTTCCATTTTCTTTTCTTTAAGACATTCTGAAATGGTCAAACGCTCTGCACTGATATTTGCAGCATAAAGAAAATCCTGCCGTTCCCTCTCCCAGAACCTTTTTACCGAGAAGCGGGAGGTAATGAGAGCAAAAGTAAATATAAAGCTAAAAAAAGTAAAAAATAAAAAAGCAACAAAATGCAACAAACATTCTGACTGCTGCAGAAGAAGGCAACTGGTCATGTAGCAGCTGTGATTCCTGGAGATGTTCTGTGCAGCTGAGTTTCATTCACAGGACTTAAGCATTTTCAKGAGTGGGGTCTGTTGGCAACTCCATGCGCTCCTCAGGTTCCCCGGCACACCTAAGCCCTCCCAGCTAGCTGGTACAGATGTGACTGCTGCCGTCCAGTCTGAATACAGGTTTAAAAACTGTTCTCACAGCTTCAATACCAGCTTTTTCTGCAGCTTCTCTCTTGTAATGATCAATCAATGTGTAAACCAGGTATTGTGTAGCAGCTTCACAGACTCTATGATTAAGTCTGTAAGGAGACATGTTGCCAGGGTCACCGGTTGAAAAAGTCCCGGTTTGACCTGCTGGTGATCTGTAAGCCATACTACAGCCACCCACTATGCATTTTGACAGTCTCTCAGCTAACACACTTTCTCCTTAAATCTTCTACTTAAGACTGTAGACAGTGTAGTTGCAAAAAAAGGGGTTGTCTAAATCACAGGGCCTAAATTCTCCTGCCRATGAAAAAGATCTTGAAAAAAATGTGATTTTGTGTTCATGCAAAAATCTAAATGAATAAAAACAAATCTAAAGGTTTCTTCAGACTTCAAGGTGTAGTTTCATTGTCCATTCCAGTACAATTATCCATTGTTCATTTCATTATCCTACCTCCTCAGCAGACCCCTCTCCATCAATTATACGAATACTTCAAATTGCATTTGACAAATGATGTTGGAAGCTCAATACCAAGTGGTTAGAGGGTGTCCCTGTCTAAGGTGAAGGTACCAGATGTAAATCCCATGCCCTTCTTAGGCATCTCCATGCCCTTCTTAGGGCCATAAAAATCCATTTTAAACACCTCCAAATCTATGAACTATTTCTAAGGAGACCCAGACATTAAATGACATTAAATAGATTTGGATGGAGCTTAAAGATCACCCTCAACTCTTCAAGGTTGACAGACAATTCAGAAAAGAACAGCCGCTGGGCTTTACTATGGTTCTTCTCTGTGGCTCTTGTGTAACACATTCTCCTTCAGCCAAGTGCACTTTTGCCATGGAGGGGTTCCTATTTTGTAGATGGATCTTCTATATTTGTAGAGAATAATTTTTATCCATGGTCTTTATTCTTTCATGATCTGCGTCATCAAATAGTACAAGTGTAGGCACTGTTTTCACAAGGGACTGGAGCCCAAAGAAGCTGAAGAATCAAGGCATGTGATAATGCTGATGCTAGAGAAGCAAGAACCTACACTGGTCACACTCTGCCAGAGTGAGCCTCATCTTTCCCTAAGAATGAGTGACCGGGTGTTTTCTGCTCTTCTGTCTTGTAAAATGATTAACTCATGACAATCTCGATTTTCAGTGTGAGACGACAAAACTTTCAAGTTCCCTGGGGAGATATAGAAGCTACTTTCCTGAACTTGCCTCCTACRGTGTTGGTTTCTTTTCAGACGGGAACACTGGGAGGTCAACACATTTCAGAAGGAACCAGTCATAGAACAGTCCCTTCCTGACACAAAGACAGTGATCTTGCTTACATAATGCAATAAGGACTTCCTAACTGTTTCCATATTCCTTAACAACTGATTCCCACAAACCTAATTCTCCAACCCGTTATCATACAAAGTGCTTGATTGTCATTATTTCTGGTTCCAAGCAAGGGCCAGTAATAAACTACATGCATAAAAGCCATTTAGGTAATCATATAAAGAGTTTATCTAGGAGAAAGGGCGTAGGGGTTGATATAAGATAGCAAATTCAGTGGACAGAAGGGGAGTTCTACTTTATGTGAGCCAAGGAGTTGTTAAGTGGCTAGAAAAACACAGAACTGATACCTGATCCTAACAGCTGTTTTTCTGTCTGCTCAAAAACAAATGGAAAGCCTGGGTATAACGGTTCTATAGGTGAGATACAGCCTCCAAATAATAATTTAAATTAACCTGAGTAAATTACACTGGAGTGCCTGTTGAGATCTGCTCTGTCCTCTCTTTTATAATTAATGCAATGATTCACAAATTCTGGGACACTTGTGTATACTGAGTTGTCTGTGTCATTCCAGGTCCTGGGTAACTGATCTAGAAACACCCTTGAACCTGCCCGATTTTGCCAAATGAACCTCCACGTGACAAATACTCGCTATGATTCATCTATGACTGCAATGACAGAAGACTCCTGTGTGAGACTCTTACCCATTAACTCCTCCTGCGATGAGTTTGGATACCGATTTTAGCAATATCTGGAGCAGTCAGTGTTTCAAGCTTGTGAAAATGGTTTGTCTAATTTGTTTAAAAAAAAGGGGGGGGGGCCAGAGGATGATATCATTAGCACCTCATGCCTGACTGAGGCTGGTCTCTCTCATTTTATATTAAGCTTCAGTAAGAGTGGCCTTTGGAAAGATATGGGAMCATGAGATGAGATAGAATGAGGTAGGGTCTTGAGTCGGCTTGGCCAATTTGGGTGACAGTTATGATCCACTGCTTTGTTGTCATTCCACGTGCACAACAGAGAAACCAAATGCAGAAACTGGACTGACAGAAATGGAACTGCCTGCCTCAAACATCCCGTTTGATGTTTCCCAGACTATCTGGAGGGTGAAGTGCTACCGGAGCACAAAACTAGCTCCCTGTGGGACCCTAACTGCCCGTATTGCTCAGAAGGTCTACCATTGTAAAAACAAAGGCAGAAAGAGCTATGATCTCTCTTTTGAAACACAGTCTGGTCTATACTGTTTTCTTCTAAACCATGCACAACATAGATCCAGAATATTTATTTGTACAAAGTTTTATCAGTTTTGTGACTACAGCAGAGAAAATCCTAGACTACTAACTGACTGTAATGAGTCCCAATACTAGCATCTGGCAGCCACTGCTGTGACCACTGAGTTTACCCCTGTGCCATTTGCATCAAAAACTGCCAGCAGCCAGCTGAATTAAACTCAGCTCTAAGCTCACTGGGGAACCAGCCTGTTCTGTTCCAGCGGAGATAGTCACACTTGGTAGGTGTTGCCAGAAAACTAGCTACATCAACTATCAAAATCATTCTTTCATATAAATCTCATTTTTGCAGCTCTTCTGATTAAACCCTTCAGTGTCCACTGAGATATCTTACTGATTGCTTTGACTACTAGAGAAGATGTTAATGGATGACATAAAAATACTTTTATTTCACATTACTCATCTGTACTGAAGCAACAGACATGGAAGCTGATGTTACTTACAGATCCTTTACAGGTACTAACACCCATTATAGGAAGAACACCTTTGCTTTGCATTACTAAATAGAGAAGATAGAGGCTGCGTATTTTCTTCTTCACCATCTCAAAGGCAAATGCCAGTATTGCAGCTACCTGTTTTAAGAGTTCTTGAAAAGCTTAGAAGTTTTCTACCTTCGATGGAGCTTGCAACAACAGTAAGAAGAAAGAACACAATAGCAATGCCATTTAATTTAAATACAAAATCAGGCCCTGACTAGGCTCAGATCAGGACTGCAAGCACTGTCTTAATCTAATTCATAAGCAAACAACTCAGTGATAGTAAATGCCTATAAAACCCAAATCAAGGAAATCAGAGGGATTCTCAGAGACCTGTAATTAGAGCTGTCATCAGTGACTGCAAATAAGGAAACTAAGGCACTCACTGAATAAGTAACTCCAGAGAGCACTTGACAAGAAAAGAGTTCCCCTCATACTTTGAAAGACTTGGAAACATTTTGCCAAGTTATGAGAGCATCACACATTTACATTTTGGGATGCGCCACCATAAAAGAATCAGCACCACTGTAGATAGCTTCTGAATACCCTATAGCATCAGGCACATTCTCAGTCACTTATTTAAATACTTAACAAAATTTTAGTGGTAGAAAGAACAAAGCCCTTTATTTATTCTCAGAGCAGATAAAAGCACAGGCAGGTGCAGAACAACCTTCCCTCAGAGGACTCCCTACAACTGTATAGGTACAGAGAGCTCTAAGAGCAAGAAAACCAAGAAGACTGAGTCTTAGAAAAGTGGTAGATGGCGGCAATAGACAGTTAGAAAGTGTTGATGTTGAACATGCAGATAACACATTGTCCCATCTCCCATGAGAAAAGAATGATATCCTGCCCTCACTAATTTGATCAGCATCAAGTAACCTGGGAGAATTACAGCACTGTTTCCAAAGACACCGTACCTGAAGGATAACCCAGTGACCCTCCTTCGCAGCCAGATCTAGAGCTTGTTCTGCAACTACCTCTTGACCTTGTCCAAGGGAAACATTGTGGAAATTCCTGTTGTTAAATGTATAACCAAGTTTCTTGCCTAAAAGAAAAGAGAAAAACATTCAGCACTTTTTACCTGGAATCGCATGCAGCACAGCTGAGCTCACACAGCAGCAGCAAGGCAGAGTTCAGCCTTATCAAAAATCCTCTCAGAAGAGCTATCACACCTCTTATCATAGTTATCTTGCTGGCTCGAACAGGAGAGGGAACTGTGCAAGCACACAGTCTCCCCCCTCTCGGCAGTGGGGGACACTGTGTTTGCTGGAAGATCTTCACCACGTTGCAGAGGGAGAGGACTAGGAGAGGACTAGGAGAGGGCTGCATCTGGAAGAAGTTATCTTCCATTTGCAAGAAATATCTAGTCAGACTTGCACTTTAGTAAAACCTAATGAAGGGCATAGAAAATACTGAATAATGAATTGGCACCATACTCCAGCAAGGTAGGCTTAAGGCCGGTGCAGCTGTAATGAAGCGATGGCTTCATTTCATTCGATTTTTGCACTTTTACTGGTTGTAACTTTTCTGGCTGGCTAAAACCAAGTGCTCAACTGCACAAGTTTTTACAATTTCAGTTAAATGAATCATGGTTAGATATTAGTGTTTCACTTCCTGTACAAGRAAATAACACAGCGAGAGCCAGGATCACCAACTCGGCTCCAAAGGGAACCCAGGAATGTGACACAACTCTCCTCAGGGTCCATTAAATCCCACTTCCCTCCAGTTCACAACAATGAGACCTGATATCAGGGCAGGAAGAGCATAAAACACAACCCAAACACAGGAACTGACAGCACATGAGAGCACAGCTGAAGAACGGCTGTCTGTCACGGGGCTGAGGCTGCACAAGGTTCGAACATCTCTGAAAGCTGTTTKTGTCAATGCGGAAAAGGACTGACTCTACAATTATCTTAGGATGACCTAGAAGGTGCACCATGGAGAGAAGGAGAAATCCACAGCTCAGCAAAGAAGTGTTCAGCCACCATTCCCCTGAACGATGGCTTAGTTCAGCCTGGTTCCTCTGCTGGGGCTGCCAACCCTGCTGAGCACAACAGTGATCCGCAGCAGCCCTAAAGCAGCACCCAAAGACTTTTGGCCCCTCTGCTACAGAGGGATGCAGGCCCCTCTGCTGCACACAGTCTTGTAAGAACTGACTGCAGCGACCTCGGTTTGGCAGTGGTACAGTCAGAAGGTGTAATGGGGACACCTTATTTCCTGACCTACTGCAACTGCCACGTTCAGGCTGAAAAAAGTAATTCTTCCACAGTGGAGCTGAGAATCAGAGCAAAATTCTGCATGTTGGCAGCTTTAGAGACCAGGTACTGACAACAGTAATTGGTGCACCATGGAAAACACTGGCTTCTCAAATAAGGCCTCCTTCGTGAAGCCCCTGTGGCTTTGAAGCCACCTGACTGTACTACATCTGACTGTCCACACCATAAACAACCCAGGAAGGATGGCACTAAAAACTGGAAAGTCTGCATCTAACCAGCAGAGTGTTACAGAGAGTTGTTGTTTATTTTTATCTGACAGCATATTAGATACCTCTGATGTAAATTATAGGTTGTGTACAAGACCAACTCAGAAAGCATGGCAGTGTGAACCACACTGGGAATCTGGGCAATGCAGAAAAGAGAGAAGTTTGAGTTAAACTTTAGATGAAAATCCAAAACCCTTAAAGGAAAAAAGAAAAGAAAAAAAAACAGTATGAAACAATAATATCTTCTCACAATTATCTTTTTTTACCAGATTACTCCATTATCTAYAGAGACATTAGGGGGAAAAAAAAAAAGCAGGAACGTCATGCTAAGATAATTATACAGAAGATAAAAAGCAGTACTGTGGTATGCCTAGAGACATGATTTATTTACCTTGTTTCTCCACATCCTTCAATGGGTCGACCCCTGGGGACAGTATAAAAAACATTGGGGTTGCAGGTCCCGATTCCTCAAAGGATRTTGCAAAATCCAGGGATCTCCCTATTACATATTTACTGCCAAGCTTTTCTTCCACAAAATCTCTGTGAGAAATAATAATAATTTTGCCAGTCTATTATTGTTCAGAAAAGACAGATTCCCCCACAAACAATCAGTTCATTAGCTTTGATTTTGCTGATTCAAACAAATGAGAAACCTTGAAAAATGGGCCCGATCTGCAGGCTGGACTTCAGGAACTATCAATCAGTAGCAGTGGTCGGCACTTTCTACAGGTGTAAAAGGACATGCGGCATGCTAATATCTGACGAATAACAGAAAGTGAGAAGGGAAGAGACTGATACCTACCAGCTCTACACTGTGCTCAGAGGTTCAGTACAAACACTGACTTCTTTCTGACAAAGATAACTCAGGAGAGGAGAAATAGTTAATTTAATGTATAGAAAACCGGAGTGTACTTTGTAATTCATACAGCCTTTGACAGGAAACAGTCTTCTTTTAAATTTATCACCAAAAGCCACAAAAAGTCTGGATGTTTTACAAAATGACTTTGTTCTGGAAAGATAAAAGGAAAGAGCTCTAAGAATATCTAGTGCGTTTAGTTCAGCCTTTGCATGAGAGTCACAAGGAAAAATACAAATGAGTGAACAGTAAAAATTTCAGCTCTACAGTAGCTGTCTGAATAGAATACAGTGTATGGAGAACTTCCAGGCTGAATTTCCCTGGGGTGAGCTTACCAAAATCATTGGTTTAGAAAAAAGGATACAGTGAACATTGATTCAAAGGTAGGAACATTATATTCAAATCCCAGGAAGGAGCAGTTGCTTTTCTAGCAAAGACGCATGATTCAGGTCTTTTGAAAAACTCAGTACCAGAGGGAAGAAAAACATCGGCCAGTTTTTAACTGGTGGACGATATTGGAACACCACAGAAAAATTCCCTCTAAGAGAGCTGAGAGTCTGCTTCAAGGAGTACTGAAAGGCAGCAGAAATAGAAATGCCCACAGGACTGAAGCAGAAAATGCTTTCACTTTATTTGGTACTTCTTTCAAGTATGGATTTTTCTGTTCTGGGTCAAGATTTGCTAAAGAGCTGCTGGAAAGCTTCAGTCCACAAAATTTATGAAAGTCCACCAGATAGGATGTCACAACATTCTTGTTCTGCATCAAGTCTTGGCTCCATGAAATGATGTCTGCCAGATTCAGAAACAGAAGTAACCTGACTTGGGGACTTGGAAATGGACCATGAGTGCACGAAAGGACTGGAAAAGTGCCTGATCTGTATCTTTCAAATCAAGTGCTCAAAGGGGTGGTCCATAGTACATGTAGAAGGATTTAAGAAATGGTGTCAAAAGAAAGGGCAAAATGCCTTATGAGACAAATAAATGGGTTACAGCTCTTCCATGTTTATATGTAGCTAAGGCTGCCTAAGATCCATTATCTCAAGAGTCCATATAAACATCATAACCATGGTTGGAGGTGTCAGCTACCAGAGTCCTCAGTCCTTCAGCATTGTTTCAAAGGTCTGTCTCTCAGGGCAGAAATACCAAAGCTTTTGGAAGAACTTCACCAAGGTCATGTTATACCCTGCTAGCTGATGGACTGAGCTTACCTCATCATGCATATGGAAGCAGGGAAATACAAGGTGTTGCAGGAAGTCCCTTCCTGATATTCTTTGATAAGACTGAACTACGAAATAAGTATTTACAATGGAAAATCCTTCTTGAGGAAGTTATGCTTCTTGTTGATGGTAGTAGAGCACTGCCCTTACATAAACTCTAGGGAGTGAGTCAGAGTGTTTTTTCCTGATGGCTCCTTAGGCCTAGGGAATAAAACAGCCTGTGCTGCTTTGGGGATCTGCTTACAAACATAACTTCCAAGACAGGGAAATGTAAAAAGTCTGCCCATGAGTGGGGGGAAGATGGTGTCTATGCCATTTTAGACACCAAAGAGCATACTAAAGCATCTGCATGGAGCTAGCACATACGACATGGGACACACAGGAGACTTGCACCCTTCTAAACAGCAGCTGGAGATGAGGTAGGGATACTCTAAGGCATCAAAAATGCCCCTAGTCACCTATGTTTAGGCTACTGTATCACTCCTTGACTCCTTAAATGCACTCAAACACTTGTTCAACACACTTGGAGAGGTAGGACAGTTAGGAACATACTTCTAGTGAAGTCCATCAATCATCAATAAGGTATTTAATGGGAGCAGATTTAACTGATACACAAAAGGAAGAGATCTGCGAGTTGAGAATCGCAAAACAACTTGTGGAATCCAAGGACCCTACAGAAACTATCCAAAACTCGATGAATTTGTTAAGACACACATGATCTTGAAAGATCACTGGCTAAATGAGTGATGCTGAAGCTGAAGTCAAGAGGTCAGAGTGTGCAGCTCCACAGTGCTCTACAGGATCTTCCGCTCTTCGTATAGTCAGACAAAACAATTTGGAAGGTGCTTAGGAAAACTCCATGGCAGATGACTATTAGACTTCTGCTGGGGGCTATCAGTATTAGACTGTATTAGGCTCCATCCAAAGACCTCTTTCCTGTCATACTAGTACTAGAGTACTAGATTTACTGACTTGAAAAGGACAGATGAAAGGGCTTTGGCGTTTTTCACAGAAGTATCTCATAGGAACAGTAAATTTCTTGACTAAAGGAACAGTATGTGTTATAGCCAGACTGCCAGCTGAAAAAAGGTTTCACAAGTAAGATACTTTCAGGGAGGAACCAGGGAGTCAAAGGCATTTTTACTGTCATTGTTACCACTAATAATTTCAAGTTTGCTTTTGGGACGTGGCATTTCCCTACATAAAAGCTCTTCTGAATTTTTGGGCCTCATTTCTGGCTATGTTGAACTTCAAGAAGGATTTTAGTCACAAACATTTACAAACAAAGTCTTGGGGAAGGAACTGTGAACTGTTACTATTTGCACACATTTATGTTCTAACCTACTTCTAGAGAAGAAACAAAAAACCCAGTATTTAAATGTTCTTGTGCTAACAAAAAAGCTTGACACGCCCAGACCCTAAAAATATCTAAATAATCTTCTGAACTTGGATTTTCTTACCTTTTTATAAAAGGGAAAGGAATTGAAACTTTATGTTCTAGTTATTTTTGAGCTATAGGAGTACTTTGATTGAAAGGAATGGATTAAACTTGTTTAAATGAAAGATGCACTTGCAGAAACACACAAGATAATTTTTCTCAAACTAAATAACAACAGGAAAAACAATTTTTTCAGCTGAGAGAACACATGGAGAATTGAGCCCCAAAAGAGTAACTAATGAAAAAGTAGTTGGTTTAGAATGATATTATGATAAATTATTGTATTTAACTTAATAAAATCTAAACACACTGTCTATAATAAGACTTCATTCAAAATATTAGTTGCATTTTTTTGTGCATTTTAAAAAATAAACAGAAATCTAGATCATAGACTGAGTAGTACAATCTGCTATACACACACCTATACACACACATGCCAGATGGTGGAGCAATATAAACTATTTGAGAGGCAGTGGCATGAAAGGCATAGCGGAAATGCCAGGTCGTAGAATACTAGGGCAGAGAGGAACAAAAAAAAAAAAAAAAAAA